>NW_012152585.1:27791-35462 GCF_000956105.1 Propithecus coquereli | reverse complement strand
CATGCTTTGTGTCCTAGAATATGGTCAATCTTAGAAAATGTCCCATGAGCTGATGAGAAGAACATATATTCATTCAGTGGTTTTGGGGTAGAATGTCCTGTAAATGTCAGTCAGGCCCATTTGTTCTAGAGTTCTGTTTAAGTCCATCACTTCTTTGTTAATTTTCTGTTTGGAGGATCTGTCCTGTGCTGTCAGTGGGGTGTTGAAGTCTCCGACTATCATGGTGTTGCTGTTTATCAATTTGTTTAGATCAAGTAGAGTTTGCTTTAGATCAAGTAGAGTTTGCTTTATGAATCTGGATGCACCTAAGTTGGGTGCATATATATTTAGAATTGTTATGTCTTCTTATTGAACTGTACCCTTCACCATTATAGAGTGGCCCTCTTTGTCTTTCATTACTTTTGTTGATTTAAAAAACTAAGTTATCTGAGATCAAAACTGCCACACCAGCCTTCTTTTGGCTTCCATTTGCTTGAAATATTGATTTTCACCCCTTTACCTTGAATCGAAATGCATCCTTGCAGGTTAGATGCGTTTCCTGGAGACAGCAGATGCTTGGCTTGTTTTTTTATCCATCCGGCCAGCCTATGTCTCTTGAGAGGGGAGTTCAAGCCATTCACATTTATTGAGAGAACTGATAAGTGGGGTGAATTACTGTTCATTCTGTTGGGTTGCATTTTGTTGCTTTGTTTTCTCTCTTGAGCCATTGTGGAATCTAGCCTTCGATCTTTAACTATTGAGTGGTTTTACATTCGTGGGTGTTTATTGTGCTGATCCTTATGTAATTCTGTTTTGAGTACTTCTTGGAGAGCTGGTCTTGTCTTGGTGAATTCCCTCAGTCTTTATCTGAGAATGTCTTTATCTCTCCTTCACATATGAAACTTAGTTTTGCAGGGTACAAGATTTTAGGCTGGACATTATTCTGTTTCAGAAGAGTGAGAATGGGGCCCCCAGTCTCTTCTTGCTTGTAGGATTTCAGTTGAGAAGTCTGGAGTTATTCTGATGGGCTCTCCTTTGTATGTTACTTGTTTCTTTCACCTTACAGCTCATAGAAGGGCCTCTTTAGTGGATATTTTGGTCAACCTGATGACTGCATGACGTGGTGTCTTCCTAGTTGCACTGAATCTCCCTGGGGTCTGTTGAGCTTCTTGTTCCTGTATATCTAGATTTTTAGCAAAGCCTGGGAAATTCTCCTCTATTAATTCTTCAAATAGCTTATCCAGAGCTTGAGTGTTTTCTTCTTCACCTTCCAGAATCCCTATCACCCTCAGGTTCGGTTTTTTCACATAATCCCACATTTCTTGCAGGCTTATTTCTTTTCTCTTAATTTTCTGCTCGATCTCTGTGACTGACTTATTTAATTGGAAGGAGTTGTCTTCAATCTCTGAGATTCTTTCTTCTGCTTGATCTACCCTGTTCTTGAGGCTTTCTACTGTGTTTTGTAGTTCCCTGAATAAGTCCTTCATTTCTAGGAGATCAGTTTGATTTTTCTTTAATATTTCAATTTCTTTAGTGAATTTTTCTTCCAAGTCCTGGATTTTTTTTGTGGTTTCTTTGTGTTGGTTATCCATTTTTTCTTGCATATCATTAAGTTTTCTAACAATCCATGTTTGAAATTCTTCTGTCATTTTAGTGTTCTGAGTTTGGTTAATGTCAGTTGCTAGGGAGCTGTTGTTCCTCTTTGGGGGTGTGCTTTCCGTTTGATTCTTCATACTTCCAGAGTTCTTTTGCTGGTTCCTTCCCATCTGGATCAGTTGTTCCTTCTTGCCTTTAGATTTCCGTTTTGATAATGACATGCCCTGTTTAGTCTCTGAGCCAGTAGGTGGTGTTTGTGGGTGAGATTCGACCACACCCTTTATGATGAATCAGTAGATGCAGTAAAAGGGTGTGCAGGATGACCTCCCTGTCAGTAGGTGGCACTTGCTGGGAGGAGTGAGCTGCAGTGTTGTTTTTGGGTCCTGTAGAGCTCTGGTTCCTCTAGAGAGGCCCTCTTGTGCCTCGGGCAGTGGGTGGCGGGTGGGGCCCTGGGACTTCCAGGTGTGTCCTTATTCTCCACCTCAGTGGGGGCTCGTCTGGGAGTGAGTCTGGGTGGGGCTGGGTTGGGTAAGCCTGCCCTCAGGCTCCACAAATGCTGTTACCAAGGGTCAAAGGTCTGTTCTTTGTTTCTGTGCAAAGCTGCTGGGAGGGGCTGAAATGGCTCCACTCAGCTGAAACTCTGGGCTTGGTGTGTGGGGCTGTCCGAGACCCGCACTCTGGAGCAGGTCTCGCTCCCCTCCAGCCTCCCCCTCTTGGTGGCCTCTCCCAGGCCTCTGCCAGCACGCAGGACCTCAGGCCGATGGATCTCCTCTGCCTGTGACGTGTGCTGGGAGGTTCCCCACCCAGGATCGCAGACTGTGCTGGGCACACAGCCCTCTTTTGGGAGGAGGGTTGCTGCTCAGGCATGCCGATTTGCCCCTGAAGGCACACATTCCTCAGTAGGCTCTTTCACAGATCTCCCTTTTGTGCCCCGGGGCAGTGTGATCGTGACCTGGGTGTACAGGATCGGGTCTGCAGGCCTGTCCCCTGGGCCCTGGAGATCAATCCCTGACTCTGCCAGGGGGAGCGGTGCTGGTCTTGAATCACCTACAGGGTGCCCAAGCTGGATCTATTTCACTCCACCTAGGGATTTTCCCCACTCTCCTGGAGTCCCCAGGTAAGCGGCACCTGGGAGGGCTGGCGGGTAGGGATCTCGCAGTCTGAATACCCCTCAGTCTGCTGTAGGGCCCCAAAAGGAAAGGTCCTGTTCCTTGGAGATGCCTCCGTGTCATGGCTAAATTATCTCCCTGGGCACCCACGGGTAGGAAAGAGGAAGGAGAGAATGGAGTAATATGGCATCTGCCGATAGGCTTGGGTCTGCGTGCGGGGAGGTGGCCAGAGGGAGCTGGGAGCCCGGTGCCGTGTCCACAAGAGGCCACGGCTCACTGGCAGCAGCTGTCTCTGGGCTGGTGACAGCAGGTCTCTCCAACTGCTCAGGAGCCCACTAACAGTCGGAGAAGCAAGGGAGGGGAAAGTTATCTGCTCCACCTATCTGTGTCACTGGTCTCCAAGCCTCTCCAAGAGTAAAATAACTCTTATGATTCTATTTCACAGCAGATAAATTCTCCCAAATGATTAATGTAAAGAAACCAAAAGTGCACTGTATTTCCATAAGAGTAACTTAAAGAATACAGGAAAATAATATGATTGCTTTTACCAGTGTTATATATTTTGATGTTATCAACCAATGGTGAAGGAAATCACTATGAAGAGGGTGAAATGCAGCTTCAAATCTCCGTGATTAATAAATAGAAAGTAAGCCACAAAGACTTCTCTTTACCCTATGGGTTCTTCCCTTCCATCACATACAATCCCAACTCAACTTGTGGAACTAATGTTTTTAATGGAATTGAACAATAAGTCCCAAGTCCTCTAGGATAGGTGAAAAAAAAACCAAAAAACAAAAAAAACCTTGGAAAGGTACCACCTTAAAACATGTTAGAAAAGACATTTTGGGTATTCCCATTCTATTAGCTAATTTATTCATCACAATAATTAAACATACGTTAACTCTGAATTACTCAATAAATATTACCAAGAGCAGGGCAATAGAATTAGGAAGTGCCTTCCTTGTGGATAATTTAAAAACAATGATAAAACTGAGTTAAAATTAATCTGCTTTTTATTATCAAAGTATGTCAGTAATTCTAACCAATATCAGTGATAAGTAGTAGTCCTCTGTCCAGAAACCTTCTTAGTCTAAATTCTAGGTAATTGCACAGATTACTGTTGAGTTTTAATAATGTATGTGTAAGTTACATATGAGCACATTTTTATTACTTATCTTTTAATAAATGTTTCTTATTCTTTCCTGTTCTGCCTTCCCTTTTTGCTGTTTCAGATTTCTGTATTGTGGATAATTGTCAAAGCACAATAAAAAAAGTAAATGTTATACCTGAAAAAATTCAAGTCAAAGTAAAAGCCAGAGAATAAAGCTTGAAATAAGAAATCAAGGTGGAAGACGCTGGTTGATGATGCACTCAACCTACAGGCCTAGTCCGAAAATGATAGAGCAACAAAATAATACCAATAAAGGAAAAGTAACATTCACTGGGCACCAGGCAGGGGGAGGGGGTTGGGGATGGGTAAATTCACAACAAATGCATGCGGAGCGCACTGTCTGGGGAGATGGGCAAGCTTGTAGGTCTGGCTTGGGTGGTGCAAAGGCAATATATGTAACCAAAATGTTTGTACTCCCATAATATTCTGAAATTTAAAAAAAAAATACCAATAAAGGAAAACAGAATTGGAAAAGAACAAAAGCAAACATCAAAGAGATTCAAGTTGGAGGAACTCAAATTAGGGTTGCCAGATAAAAGATGTCCAATTAAATTTGAATTTAAGATAACAACTCAAATATAACTGCATTTTCATTTGCTAAATCTGGCAACCTTAACTCCAGTGGAATTTTAATACATCTCCAGAGCATCATTCATATCTCAGCTCCTCTCTGAGCAGGTTTAGGTCAAAGAATAATAAACCTTGAAGAAAAAGGAATGAGCCAACATCTAGCTACTATTACACTTCTTGGATCATATCAAGATACAAATTTTATAGGTGTGACCTATATCAACAATTGGTTTCAATTCTATGTAATTTCATGAGCAGCAAACCAAATGAATAATAACACGCCTGCCTTACAAAAGCATCCCTTACGAGGATACACAAAGTTTAACAAGCTTGCTTAATATATGATAAACTGAGTCAGGTAGATCTGGGTATGAACTCATTTCCACTTTAGCAGAGTGACGCTGGCAAATTTACAAAACTTGCCCCAGACTCCCACATTTGTACAATGACAGTGATTATAGTATATATATTGCAAGACTGTTATGAGGATTTTAATAATACTAAATTTGTAAAGGAGTTGGCATAGAATCTGGTCTCTGGAAGTAGTCAATAAATATTAGTTACCAATTAATTAAATCTATATCTATATTCTGGAATGTATCAATTGCATAAAACAAAACATAACAACTATTAACTACTTTTAAACAAAAGTTATAAGTGTTTCTCTTCCTACTGAGTACCTGTGGAATTTTGGAAAATCCTACCAACCATTCCTCTTGTTCAAATAAATTCTTCTAATAAGATTACTTTAACAGATTTTAAAAACAGAGTATAAGTTCTTGATTCCTGATACTCTGCTCTACTTGGGATGAGCTCTTCTCCCCTAAATCAGCCACTAATCAGACCTCTCCGCTTTTTTTATCCTACAATTTATGCAATGACATTTTCTAATGATAATTGCTTTGTAAGGAGTGAATTGTTTCAGTGCTGAAACCTATTTGCTGAAACAGGACAAAGAGAAGATGCCTAGCAATGTCATGAACACTCAAGCCCTCAATAAACAGGATTCTGCATAGGTAAGATTCTTTGGCCAGTGTTCTCACAGCCAAAATTATCGCTGACATTTGCAACTGTCATAGCTAATCCACTCTTAACAACAATGCTTTTACATGTGCTAAAAGGAAGGCCTCCAAAAGTCATGGATAAGTTAGAGGAAGCAGAGCGATTTTACCTCAGCGTCCCTCACAAAATAGCAGAGTCATTTAGACATGCATTTTGAAAGTTCTTTATCAATACTCTCAGAATACACACAAAAATTTAACATAAAAAATGTTCAGTGTTATTTAGTGAGACCCTTGAGCTAATGCTTTCACGGGTTTGATGCCAACATGGCCAACTTGGCTAATTTAGATTTACTCTGTTCTGTGACCGCAGACCACCGGCTATGGCCTCCCACTACACCCCCAACCACAAAGCATCTCAAACCCTTGATCACAGAGTTGGCCCAAGAGTTGGCAGGTTACCCACTCCAGGCCAACCAGAACCATCTGTGAAATGACAGACATGGACACCATTTCTTTTCTTAGTCATAGGTCGTGAGACTGGGACGATATGACCCTGAAGATCTCTGTGGCTATGCTACATTTTCCTCAACACGTGGAGAAAGCCTGTCTGTTATAAGAAGCAAACACACCAAATAGAAACAGGACCAAGAAATAGAGGATAGATAAACTAGAGACAGCAAGAAAAAGTAATCATTCTTTCAATCCACAGTGTTTCTCCTTTCTAAAGACAACCCCACACTCTTGGACTTCTTAGTTACGCGCATGATTCATAAATTCCCCCTTTTATAACCAGTTTATTTGGGCTTCTGTCATTTTCAAAATAACAATATCTTGGTCATTTAATTTAGCCTACCTAAGCAAAAACAGGAGTCAGATTTTTTTTTTCATGTTCATTTTTTTTTTATTTTTTATTTTTTTTTGAGACAGAGTCTCGCTCTCTTGCCCAGGCTAGAGTGCTGTGGCGTCAGCCTAGCTCACAGCAACCTCAAACTCTTAGGATCAAGCGATCCTTCTGCCTCAGCCTCCCGAGTAGCTGGGACTACAGGCACATGCCACCATGCCTGGCTAATTTTTTCTATATATTTTTAATGGTCCAGCTAATTTCTATTTTTAGTAGAGACAGGGTCTCACTCTTGCTTAGGCTGGTTTTGAACTCCTGACCTTGAGCAATCCTCCCACCTCAGCCTCCCAGAGTGCTAGGATTACAGGCGTGAACCACTACACCTGGCCTGGAGTCAGATTTTTAATGCAAGTCATAAAGATTATTTTGAAGAGTCAGTCACTATAGCCATATGGTGTTCCTGCTGGCATAAATGGATTTAGATAATCTCTTGAAAACATAGGAGAGATCAAATGGAAAGTTCCCTAACCATAATTATAAGCACACTTTTTCTCACTGCCAGGATCTACCCAAACATCCCTTGCCTTTGTGTGTGGATTATTATATGACAAGATTTTGAAACTCTTACAGGAAAGGAACAATTCACTTTCACATACTCTTCGAGTTTTCTAGTTTATAGGAATAATTAGTTTTGAAATAATAAAACTTTTATCCTCTCTTCCAGAGGTGGACAATACAATATTTTAAGAAATTTGTTTCAATTGGTGATATAGCAGTGTGTTGAATAGAGGCTCCCAAAGGTATATTCACTTGGCACTTCAAAACATGACTTCATTTAGAATAAAGGTCTTTGCAGATGAACTAAATAAGATAAGGGTCTGGAGTTAAAATCATCCTGGATTGTGGTGCCCTAAATTCAATTTAACATAAAAATGTTTAGTGTTAGTTAGTTAATGACAGGTGTTCTTGTTAGAGACAGAAAAAGAAAAGACACAGAGACCCAGAGAAGGTCATGTGAACACAGAGGCAGGGACTGAAGTGAGGCAGCCACAAACCAAGGACTGCCAGCAATTTCTGGGAGCCACCGGGAGCTAGGGGAAGGCAGGGAAGGATTCCTTCCTAACGTTTTCAGAGGGGGCGTAGCGCTACCAGCACCTTGATGTCGGACGTCCAGCCTCCAGAACTGTGGGCAAATACATTTCTGTTGTTTTAAGTCAGCAAGTTTGTGGTAATTTGTTACAACAGCCCTAGGAAACGAATACATACAGAAATGTGTATTTCCTGTAATTAATTTGAGTGCTCTTTGTGATGGTTTCCTGGTGGCTATCAATGTTAGGTTTTCAACACTGTTCTTAGAAAATGTACCATAACACATTTTGCCATGTGTGAAAGTTTCTGGAC
>NW_012152585.1:23139-25666 GCF_000956105.1 Propithecus coquereli | reverse complement strand
ATGCTTTATTATGGAACTTCTTATTATTTATTCCCGCATTTGTCAGTTCATCTTAGTCTCATTCTTTCTTTTATTCAGATATAACTGACATTATTTTAAAAAATAATCATGAGTATCTATTCAAAATCCATAAACAGTATATGCAAAACCTCCTACTAGACTTGGCTTACCACTTGAACCAAAAATTATTTATTAAGTATTAAACCCACCATCCTGTAGATTTTTTTCATTTCTGGACTTATTTTCTGCGGTTAGATCTTCTTTTCTGACTCAGAGTTTAGATTTGGGTCAAGGCCCTCTCAGTTACCCCAGGATAACAGAACAAGCACAGCTTCCTCAGAAGAAAGAAAACAAGAGATTGGAGCACATTCTAATCACACTTTTGGGGGCTCGTGCATCCTCCCACACCGCTACACAGAACATACTGACTGCACCAGATCACTTCCTGCTCTCACTGCCCTCTGTGGTAAGGAATAAGCCACAAAGCAGTGTCCATTCTGACCAATACTAAGAACAACAAAATTTGCCCAGTACCTGCCAAACTGGAGACTGACTGTTGGTATCACTAAGTGGAGTTACGCATTTTTGTATGACAATAAAAATAAAGACAAAAAAGTCAAATGAAGAGGGGAAAACAAGGATGTATTTTTTTAAATGCTAAAACAAGAGAATTCTTCCACACCTGTAATTTTTCATCTAAATGCTAATTTTCCCATCATGATTTTCCACTCTTGGCTTCTTTCCTTCTTCACCACCCCACATGTAACGGTGTTCATTTTGTGTGAAACCTCAGGAAAAGACACATCATAAACTTCTACTTTAACCCCCACTATGGTAAGCACATGATGGGCATTAGATAGTTTTTTAAATTGAAATGAAGTCTTTATTGAATATAGTATGAACTTTCTAAGAAACATAGAAACAAAGGCTTCCAGAATGCATCTGGCAGAAAAGCAGTTAAACATCTGATCTAGTCAAATTAAAAAGCTTCTGCACAGCCAAGGAAAACTATCATGAGAGCAAACAGACAACCTACAGAATGGGAGAAAATATTCACATGCTGCACATCCAATAAAGGGCGGATAACTAGAATCTATATAGAACTCAGGAAAATCAGCAAGAAAAAATCAAACAACCCTATCAAAAAGTGGGCAAAGGACATGAACAGAAACTTTTCAAAAGAAGACAGACTAATGGCCAACAAACATATGAAAAAATGCTCAACATCTCTAATGATCAGGGAAATGCAAATCAAAACCACAATGAGATATCACTTACCCTCAGTGAGAATGGCCTTTATCAAAAAGTCCGAAAGCACTAAAATGTTGGCATGGTTGCAGAGAGAAAAGAACACTCATATACTGCTGGTGGGATTGCAAACTAGTACAACCTCTGTGGAAAGCCATATGGAGACACCTCAAAGAGAACAAGTAGTATTGATCCAGTAATCCCATTACTGGGCATCTACCCAAAAGAACAAAAGACATCTGCACTAGAATGTTTATAGCAGCACAATTCACAATCACAAAGATGTGGAAACAAACCAAGTGCCCATCAATACATGAGTGGATTAATAAAATGTGGTATATGTATACCATGGAGTTCTACTCAGTCACAAAAAAACAATGGTGAATAGCACCTCTTGTATTATCCTAGATAGAGCTGGAACCCATTCTACTAAGTGAAGTATCCCAAGAGTGGAAAACAAGCACCACATGTACTCACCATCAAATTGGTATTAACTGGTCAACACTTAAGTGCACATATAGTAATAACATTCGTCGGGTGTTGGGCAGATAGGAGGGAGAGGAGGGGATGGGCATATATACATCTAATGGGTGTGGTGTGCACCATTTGGGGGATGGACACGCTTGAAGCTCTGACTTGGGTGGGGAAAAGGCAATATATGTAACCTAAACATTTGTATCCCTGTAATATGCTGAAATAAAAAAAAAATAATACCAAGTTCTTTTATTTCTCAAAAACAATGAATGAGATACATAATTCACAGCAATAGTTCTTAAAATTCTGCCTTTCTCTTCCATCAGTTTTTAGTACAAATGAGGGGCTTTATCCAACTCATGGGAAAGATGCTCTGCAAAATCTCTTCTCCCAATCCTACACTGCAGTCTCTCTGTCTTTTACCTCACTGCTTCTCTCCTTCTTTAGCACCAACACGAGGAGTATCTATGTGCCTGCTTACTGCCCTGTTGGATTATTAGGGAGACGAAAAACTGTGAGAAAAGCAGAAGCCATCAAGGGGTGGGGGAAAAGCTGAGAACAATATTTGTCATAACAAAATTATAGATGTGTATATATACACATTACAAATTTTAATCCTATTATACAAATATCCTGCAATTTGACTTCCAATTTACTTAACTATAAATTCAAAGTACTTACCTGTACCATAAAATACTATCTAAGGATACACCATGCTTTTGGAAGGACTACAGTGCCCTCTGCAGCTTCAGCATAAATATTACCGTTTGTGGGGAAAAAACAGTAGTTGAAATATCAACATAGA
>NW_012152585.1:19849-21224 GCF_000956105.1 Propithecus coquereli | reverse complement strand
AGATTATGAATCAGTGTTGGACACTTTAAGTTTAGAGTATCTATCAGACATCTAAGATGGGAGACATCGAGCCACACGTTTGCTGCGGAGATGGGTTTATTAGGGCAGGAGAAGATGCCGATGCAGAAGAGAGAGGAGGAAGGAGGGGAAAGGATCTAGTGCACACGTGGGGACATTTTCAGAGGGGATAAAGGTTGTTTATCTAGATACAACCTGGAAGGCAGGTACGTGGGCACAGGCACAGGTAGGTGGACAGATAGGTTGACAGGAGCTAGTGCAGAGTCTCTTCTGGAAGCTTCCGTTTTCATAGTGAAATAAAGAAATTCTTGTTTGAGGGAATTAATAAGTCCCTTTTTACTCCCTTGCTTAAAACCCTCCACAGGCTTCCTCTCGCCATGAGAGTAAGATCCAAATGTTTTATCACAGCCCACAAGTCCCCACAGGATCTGGCCCCGTCCACCTCTCTCCACCGCTCCAGATGCTCCAGTCGCAGGGGCCTTCCTTCCGTGTCTCAGACACATGACAGACGCGGACAGGCGTGGCTTCACCCTCTGTCTGGTACGCCCTCTCTCTCATCCTCATCACATAAGTTCTACCTCAAAGTTCACCGCCCTGGGCCTTTCTTGAACTTCCCATCTAAAGTGTCCCCTCCTCCCACCAGGAATTATTTTACTTATTTATTCTGTGTTGCCTGCTTCTTCCCACAAGAATGTGTTTCATGAGAAACTAGCACCCCTACTCCTGGCTCCCCTCCCCCTCTCTCCTCTCTCCTGATCTGGCTTTATTTTTCTTCTCAGTACCCATCAGAACCATATCTGGCACATAGCAGGTGCTCAGTAAATATTTCTTGATGAACAATTTTGAAAATTTAAATGAAAAAATGGATACAGAGCATATAGCAGAGAGCCTGGCATATAGTAAATATTCGATAAATGTTACCTGCTATGATGATGGCAACAAAGGCAGCCATGGCAACAATCAGAAGCACAACTCTGAAAGGCTGATGCCTCCTCTGTACTCTTGAACCAATTCCTTTTTGTCTGATCAGAGACTTTCATTGATCATGTCCCTTCTTCCTCTTGATAGCCTCCTTTCCTTCAAGTAAATATTAATATGTGCAATATTTGCCCACCATTAAAAACAAAAACAGTTAAAACATAACTTCCTTAACTCTGCATCTTATTAGATACAGCCAAGTGTCCTCCCAGTTTAGCAATTAAAAAAAATAGTCTATACTAGTTCACAACTGGTTAACCAAAACAAATCTTGAATAAGTAGACTCATTTTTATTTACCACTCTTATCTATTAACTAGTTTCTTTAAATTGAAAGAAACTACTTAGTATTTGTATGGTTATGATATTAATAACTAGAAA
>NW_012152585.1:15400-17849 GCF_000956105.1 Propithecus coquereli | reverse complement strand
TTAGGACAAAGGAAAACCAAGCACTATTTTGGGGAAAGAATTACTGTATTTAGAACAGCTTTCTCTTTCAGCTAATGAAAGTATCAACACATTACATGAACTTTTCCAGTCCTCAGTAGTTCTTTCCCCTCAGTCAGCCTCTTAGAAACTCACAGCCTATGCAAACAAGAGTTAAAGAAACAAAAAGAAAAAAAACTAAAGAGTTTCTCAGGAGCACAACGAGCTTCTTACCGTTCTACATCTGCCAGTGACTTTCAACTTTCATCGTTTGAGGATTTTTTTCTTCTTCTTTTTTTTTTAACTGTTAGTGTGGTATAAAAAAATATCGTAATTCTCTTTTAGTGAAAAAGTATATATCCCTGCCTGGTTTCCTCTACAGATTGCAAACTCTGTAAGGGCGGGGGTGGAGGACAGTGTTCAGGGGCTTTTAGCAAATAGCAGTGTCCGGCTATTACCGAGACCGCCGCTCTCCGTCAGCCCCTCCTGTCCCTGCGTCCCCTCCCAGCGAATCCCTCCGCAGCGCCCTCCCCCCACGCTCCACCGGACCCTTTAAACCCAGTCAGCTGTGGGCGCCGCCTGCCATCGCGCTGCCCCGCACGGCGCCGCAGGCGCACTAGCCCATGACGTCACGAGGCCGCGGCCCAATCAGAGGCGGCGTTTGGGAAATTTTCAACTTAAAGGCGGGGCGGCCCTGGCGCCCAAAAGCGCGGGCGGCGGCGGCGGCGGAGGGTCTCGGTCACTTTACCGGGGCCCGGCCTGACAGGATGGGGGAGGAAGGGACGGCGACGGAGGAAGGGGCCGTCGCGATGGAAGCGGCCACGGTAGTCTGTGTGCGAGTCCGGCGGCTCGGCAGGAGGAGGTGGTGCGCACGGTGCCGGCGGCGCGGGCCCGAGCGGGACGGGCGAGTCCCCGGCCTTTCTCGGAGCCGCTTCTCCGCGGCGCTGCCTCGTGACTCGGCGCTCGCCCGCTGTGGGCCGGGGTTTCCTTGTCTGTAAGTGGCAGGGGAGGATTCGAGATCTGGAAGATACTCTCCAGCTGCGAGGTTCACTTACATCCGACGCAGGCTTCCTGACGTTGGAGCCCTTCTCCCTGCGCTGCGCCGTTTTCCCCCGCACCTGAGCCTCCGTACCGCATCCGAGAGTGTCCTCCTGGCACTCGTCACAGTCAGTCATTCTACGCTTGATTGGCGTCTCTAAACTCCCCGAGGGCAAGGCCTAGTCTGTCTTGTCGCATTGTATTCAGTAGGCGCTCAAGACTGCATCCGTTCGTTCGCTCTGCAAATACTTGTCTATATTTAGTGCACCGGTACAGACTCAACAGTGCTGCCACCTTTGCCCTGTGGATCTTCCGTTCTAGCGGAGAGACAGAAAATAAAGATATAGAAAGCTAAGTGGTGATATGTAAGTAGTGAATGCTGCAGAGAAAAACCAGGAAGGGGAATAAATGAAGTCAGTTTGTTTCACTAGCCTCTGGCCCTCGACCCCAAATGCTAACATTTTCTGAATTTTTATCGAACACAGCGTTTAATAACAGAGAAAATCAAGATCTGGGATTTCCCGTTTTTAAGGAGCTCCTTATCTAATACCTTCGAAGACACCAACATAAAGAAGCCATTGGGATAGGTTGTGACAAGCGTTATGATGGGCAGGTGGAGAACGTTTGCTAAAATGACTAGTCCGTAAGAGCGATGACAGTTTGGGCGGGGCGGGCTGGTGTCAGAAAAGTCCTGACAATTTTCACGAGTGAAAGAACAGGTAGGTTACTTAATGGAAAGGGAGGTCAGAATATTCTAGGCCCAAAGAGGTAAAATCTGTGATTTTGAGAAGACTGTCAAGTAGAGCTTAGGGTTCATACAGAAATTTAGAGGACAATGAGGTTGCAGAGAGAAGTGACATGATCCAGGTCTCATGTGCTATGCTAAGGATTTCATAAGTTTCCAGAAGGGTTTCAAGAGTTTTAAGCAAGAGGGACAGAATCAGTTGCATTTTTAATCTATCCCCTCAGCTGCCAGTGTTGGGTGAAAGGGTGAGTGAATGGTTTCACAAGGAAACTCCCATGACAGGGCAGGAGGCACTGAAACCCCATTTGAGAGAGTCGAATCCTCAAAGCTGGATTTTCCGTCTTTCTTTTATACGTGATCTATTCTTACTATCTTTTAAAATATTCTTCATATGCGCATGGTGGCTTATTCCTGTAATCCCAGCACTTTGGGGGCTGAGGTGGGAGGATCCCTTGAGGCCAGGAGTTTGAGACCAGCCTGGGCAATATGTGGATACACCCCCACCCCCTACAAAAAATACAAAAATTGGCCAGGCGTGGTGACACAGGCCTGTAGTCCTATCTGCTTGGAATGCTGAGCCAGGAGATTGCTTGAGCCCAGGAGTTTGAGGTTGCAGTGAGCTGTGATTGTACCCCTGTACTCTAGCCCCAGCAACAGAGCAAGACCCTG
>NW_012152585.1:4374-5726 GCF_000956105.1 Propithecus coquereli | reverse complement strand
ATCATAGCTCATTCCTATCTCAAATTCCTAGACTCAACCAATCTTCCCTCTTCAGCCTCCCGACCTGGAACTACAGGCACACCACCATGCCTGGCTCATTTTTCTGTCTTTTTGTAGAGATGGGGTCCCTCAGTGTTGCTAAGGCTGGTCTTAAACTCCTGTCCTGTCCTCCCATCTCAGCCTCCCAAAGTGCTAGGATTACAGGTGTAATCCACTGTGCTCGTTCTCTGTCTTCTAAGACATTCAGGAAACTTAATGAACCTTTTTCATGTTCTGAGCATGCTGCTGGGCTCTAAGGTTAAAAGAATAAACAAGACATCCCTCCGCTAACTCACAGGTAGTGTTCCCTAGCCCAAACCTCTGTCACCTCTCATTTGGAACCCTGCACCAGCCTCCCGATGAGGCTTCCCGCTGCCATTCTTGCCCTTCTTCAATCCAACCTCCACTCAGTGCCACAGTGGATCCTTTAGGAAGTTGAATCAGGTTGTATTACTCCCTTGTGTAAAGCCCTCCAACGACTTCCCAGTGCATTTAGAAAATTCAGACTTCTTAGGCTTGCTCACAAAGTCCTGCATAATCTGACCCCTACCTACTTCTCTTACCCTGTCTTCTCTTGTCTTCACTTCACTAACTGTCCCACACTGCCCTTTCTTTGTTTTTGAACACACCATGCACATTCCGCTTTGTGAACAGGTATGCTGGCTGTTCTCTCTGACTAGGCTGCAGTTTCCCTTGATCTTTTCGTAATCGGCCCCCTCCTCTGTGTCACTTAGATCTTAGTTTAATGCCAGGCCTTTCCCTGCCACCCATTCCAGCGACTCTACTCAATCCCTGCCTCTGTCCTCTTCCAACTCTATCTCTGTTGCACTCATCACAATGTGTTTCTTATTTGTCTTTTTTTCTCTTCTCATCAGCAGTCTTTATGTAGAATGTAAGCTCCATGAGAGCAGAGACCTTATTCGTTTCGTTCATTGCTGTGTCCCCAGCACCTAACGCCCCATCTGGAGCATGATAAGCAGTCACTCTTTTCAGTAATGTTTGTGAGATGAAAGAGAGGTCCGTGCTTTTAAAGATGCTACAGTATAGTTAGGGACAAAAATGACTAGCCCAATAGAATAAGTGCTCTAAGAATAAGTCTCATCTATAAATAAGTCTATAAATATTTATTAAGAGTTCTGAATATGCATTTGAAGGAGCAGTTCATTCAAGATATAGGGGAAGAAGGATAAAGTATACAAAGCTATCTTGAGGAGGTAACATTTGCCCTGGTTCTCGAATGAAGAATAAGGGCAGACTAGAACATTGGAACTAACTGAACAAAGGCAATAGCAAAAAGCTGCTGCTTGGAGGTA
>NW_012152585.1:0-236 GCF_000956105.1 Propithecus coquereli | reverse complement strand
GCTTTCCATGTAGAAATTCTCAGTAATGTATGCTATTAATATTATCGTGAATAGGCATATGTACCAGCCGCCATGCTAGGTATACAGAAGACACGCAAGAACTGCGGGTTGACTGTGATGAGTAGGAAGTAGCCCAATTGATGGCCTCGGGAAGAATGTTCCAGGAGGAGACCTGTATGTACAAAAGCTTGGAGTTGTGAAGCAGCATGATTTGTATTCCTTGGACTCAAGATTTT
>NW_012152584.1:26819-27696 GCF_000956105.1 Propithecus coquereli | reverse complement strand
TAATTTCTTTCTATTTTTAGTAGAGATGGGATCTCACTCTTGCTCAGGCTGGTCTTAAACTCCTGACCTTGAGCCATCCTCCAGCCTTGGCCTCCCAGAGTGCTAGGATTACAGGCGTGAGCCACCGCACCCGGCCTCACCATCACAGTTTCAATTACATTTTTTCCCATATTAGCTTTTCCCTCCTCCATTTTCCCCTTACAATGCAAATAACTAGCCTTTTGGTATGTTTTGTCAGTTATACAAATTTTATGTTTTCTAACTCATTAATCTCTACTTTAACCATTTAAGTTATTTTTCTTCTGCTTTCCTTGAAGATTGTTGTTTGTTTTGTTTTTCCTAAGCTTTTGTGTTGATTTTTTAAAAACATTAATGAGCTGGCCGGGCGTGGTGGCTCATGCCTGTAATCCTAGCACCCTGGGAGGTGGAGGCGGAAGGATTGCTTGAGCTCAGCAGTTTGAAACCAGCCTGAGCGAGAACAAGACCCTGTCTCTACTAAAAAATAAAAAATTAGCCAGGCAACTAAAAAAATGGAAAAAATTAGTTGAGTATGGTGGCTCGTGCCTGTAGTCCCAGCTATTCAGGAGGCTGAAGCAGGAGGATTGCTGGAGCCCAGAAGTTTGAGGTTGCAGTGAGCTGTGATGATGACACGGCACTCTAGCCTGGGCAACAGAGTGAGACTCTGTCTCAAAAAAAAAAAAAAATAGAAAAAATTAGCACAGTATGGTGGCTCGTGCCTGTAGTTCCAGCTACTCAGGAGGCTGAAGCAGGAGGATTGCTGGAGCCCAGAAGTTTGAGGTTGCAGTGAGCTGTGATGATGCCACTGCACCACTCTACCCAGGGCAAATGAGTGAGTCTTTGTCTCAAAAAAAAAAAA
>NW_012152584.1:11965-13139 GCF_000956105.1 Propithecus coquereli | reverse complement strand
GAGGTAAAACATACAAATAATCAGAGTTCCATAAAGAAAGAACAGAAAAAATGGTAAGAAGAAACAATCAAAGACCTACTACAAGAAATCATTAAAGAAGTAATACAAAATATGGGTCACCAGATTGAAACAGTTCCTTAGGTTCTTACCACAATGAATAAAAATAGACTCACTCAACATCATATTATTGAGAAATTTCAAAACATTAACGATAAAAAGAAGAATGTAAAAGTTTCCAGAGAGGGGAAAATATCATGTATAATGGACAGAAAACAGAAGAATATTGGGTTTCTCAAACCACACAGAACTAGAAGATGACAGAAGAATGCTTTCAAAATTCTAAGGTATGACTTCCAGTTAAATATTTTGGGATAAACTTAGCATTAAACTTATTTCTTCGTAAAAATCCCATTAAAATGACAGTAAAGATATTTTTAAAGTACAAAAAGAAAAATAAAAAGATAAGATACAACAGTAACACAATTTTAGAAGCTGGAGTACAGATGGACACATAGCAATTGACTTATTAGACTTGAGAAAGCTGCATCCTATTCCTGAAGTAAAGAAAGGTGAGAAGTAACCTAATTTTATCACAGAATCTCCAATATCAGAGTAGTATCCTCTTAAAGCAAGGGTGAAAATAAGACTGAGGAGACTTGGTTAAGTATTTAAGAAACAATTAGATCCTCAGACACTCTCCCATTCCAAGTACCTCAGTGACTGTCCCTCCCTCACCCTGGCAGAAGACTGGAGATTATTTGTTGAAACAATGTTTGTGATTGGAAAGACTGGAAACAACCCAAGTGTCCATTAGAAGAAAGCTTTCTAAATAAATCTGGTACATCCACACAAAGGGATACCATGAAGCTGTAAAAAGTGAGAAAATTATGTACTGATGTGGAAGGATTTCCAGATCATGTATTGGTAAGTAAAACAAGCAAGGAACATAAAAAAGCAAGGTGCAGGACACCGTGTGTGAATGTATGTTTATATATACATACTATCTTTTATAAAAAGTAAGATAAGCATGTTTATGTCTTCTTACATATGCAGAAATAAATTATGGAAAAATAAAGAAGAAATTAATAACAGCAGTTATCTATTTGGAGAAAAGGGAGACTGAGTGGAAGAAGGACAGTGGTGGGAGGAAGGTTTTTCACTGCATTTTTTAGTG
>NW_012152584.1:0-382 GCF_000956105.1 Propithecus coquereli | reverse complement strand
GTAGCTGGGACTACAGGCACGCGCCACCATGCCCGGCTAATTTTTTCTAAATATTTTTAGTTGTTCAATTAATTTCTTTCTATTTTTACTAGAGACGAGGTCTCGCTCTTGCTCAGGCCGGTTTTGAACTCCTGAGCTCAAACAATCCGCCTCGGCCTCCCAGAGAGCTAGGATTACAGGCGTGAGCCACTGCGCCCGGCCAAAAGGGTGTGATCTTGAACAAGGCAGCTCTCTTCAGCTGAGGCAACCCCTGAAGGGAGCCAACAGCCAAGAGCTCCCTGATGGCTATATTCCTACCAACTAAAGTAATAAGTCTTTTATTGCTAAAGGGAGATCTGAGTAGGACATCACAGTATGCACCATAGTTCACCCCTTGTGTGCT
>NW_012152583.1:11038-12296 GCF_000956105.1 Propithecus coquereli | reverse complement strand
ATTCATTTATGTATTTATTTCTTTTTTCATTCAATATCTAATAAATGAACCCCTTCTATATGCCTAATTATGTGTGGTTTCTTCACTATTGTATTCCCCGAAGTGAGACAATCTCTGACATATAATAGGCACACAACAAATTTATTAAGTCTAGAGATTAAAGTTTTTGGTACTGTAAGCAATAGCAGCAAAAATATTATACTTAACACACTGAAATTTCAAATTTTTTATTTGAATTCTAACAGGAAATTATTACTCAAGTCACAACACACTCATATGGATAATAAGCACATATGTTTATCACACACTAGATAAAAATGTATATTATCCTGTCCCCGACCTAGAGCCTTAAGTAGACAAAACGATATGTAATAAGGTTTAAAAGTAGAGCAAAATTCCAGATGTAACCCAGATCAAGAGATTTTGCTATTATCTTACAAAGAGCAGGTGTTGGGAGATTAAGGAGTCTTGGTCAGGAAGAATGTCAGAGACTAGAAAAGAAGGTGCTGAGGATATAGGCAGAACTGATTCCTGAGAAAAGATCCTTTTATAGATGCAAGAAATAGCTTTGGAGAACCACTAAGAGATATGAAATACTAACAAAATTAGCAAAGTAATTTCTACACTCTATATCCTGGGATTAGGAAATGCTAGTTGAAGAATTCACTTGAGGTGGTTCCCTCCATCTGCCTGCTGTTCACACCTACTGGTGCTAGCATTTCCACATTTATCAGGAGAACCGTCTTCAAAAACTGTCAGTATCTGTCATGAAGGAACAGCCCATTGAGTGCGTAACGTAAATGGTGTTTGTTCATATTTCTACTATAAATGAATCTTGACATTACTTCTGACCACTACAAGTCCACAGTTAGAAACAAGAAATTTTAAGAAAATGAAGGTAACTGGAAGGCCACAAGACCCAAAACTTTTGCAACATACTCTGACACTGAAGAAAGAAGAAATCAGAGCCAACCGTGCAGAAAGAAGAGGGAGAATCAGACGTTTACATTGTTTTCACTATTTTCAAATTATGGGACCACCATGATCATTGATGACACTAAAAGATTTAAAGTGAAAAGGGAAAGATGTGATATAAATTAAATTCATAGATGCTGTATTATTCTTGCACTATGCACTGTGCAGTAAATAAACAAAAAACAGCAGTTGAAGAATGAATGAATGTGAATATAAATGAATCTAAGAAAGACATTTTTGTGAAAAAATGAATCACTATTGAATGATAAATATATTATTCCTA
>NW_012152583.1:4028-4994 GCF_000956105.1 Propithecus coquereli | reverse complement strand
GTGAAATAAATTTTCCTGAATAGATTATTTTGATTGTTTTTGTTATCCATATTACTTTAGCAAGTGATTATCACTAGAATGTGAGGGAAGGAATATATTCAAGTCAGTGGATACTAAATATTTTTAAATGTCATGCATTGCATATATATTATTTTTTACAAAATTTCTAAAAGGATGTATTTTCATACAATTTACAGAGGGGGATACAGAAACTCAAAAGAGAAACTTACCAAGATCATCAAAGGAAGTGCGGAAGTTGAGATTCTGAATGAAGCCTCTCCTAGTTTTGACATGATAGTGTCTTACAGTGGTATCAGAGAACATCTCTCTGGACAATTCTCTTTTGCGAAAAAAGGGTTCCTGTGATGGTTAATTTTGTGTGAAAAACTTGGCTAGGACACAGTACCCGGATATTTGGTCACACAATAGTCTCAATATTGCTGTGAAGGTTTTTTTTTGGATGAGATTAACATTTACATCAGGAGATTTGAATAAAACACATTACTCTCTATAATGTAAGTGGGCTAACTTGATCCACTGAAGGCCTTAAGAATAAAAAACTGACTCATGCAGAGAAGAGGGAGTTCTGCCTGTAGTCTGCCTTTGGACTTGAGCTGCAATATCAAGTCTTCGTTGTATTCCAGCCTGCTGGCCTATCTGCAGATGTCGGTTTTGCCAATTTCCACAATTGCATGAGTCAATCCCTTTAATTCCCTAAGATAAATCAGATAGATAGATATTTAATAGATAGATATAGATATAGTTATCTCATTGGTTCTCTTTCTCTGAAGAACCTAGAGTAATACAGTTCCTCATACTTTATCAATCCAACTGAATTCCTTTTCCAATCACCTAACTGTCCCCTAAATTTACATGAGTTAATTCATAGCACAATTCATAGACTGCTACGTGTGAGATCAATATATAATATAGAAATAACACTGTAACACCAGGAAATCTCAGAAT
>NW_012152583.1:0-338 GCF_000956105.1 Propithecus coquereli | reverse complement strand
CTATACCTAGTAAGGCTGTTTTTCAGAAATAAAGGAGACATAAGGATTTTCTCTGACAACACAAAAAGAAAGAAAAAAGCTTTGCAAGTTCATCAATAGTAGAACTGACTTATAAGAAATGCTAAAGGTATAAATGCTGAAAGTATAAAAATCACTACAAAGGTAAGAATATTGTCACACTCAGAACACTCTAATGTTGTATTGGTAGAGTATCAATCATTTTAACTCTAGTATAACAGTTAAAAGAAAATGTATTAAAATAACTACAGCTATAATAATTTGCCAGTCGATATGTGATATATAAAAGATGTATGTTGTGCCATCAATAATATAAAATG
>NW_012152582.1:6163-8015 GCF_000956105.1 Propithecus coquereli | reverse complement strand
ATCCTCTCACCTGTAGTCTATTGCATTCATATTATACCAGTCTCCCTGATTCTGCTATTTCCTCTCTAAAGTTTATTTTCAAAACATCAGCCAAATATTCTTTTAATACATAAATTAGATAAAGTCATTTCTCAGATTAAAATGCATCAGTGGATTTCAGTTTCACTAAGAAACAAAAGCAAAAGACCTTCAGATGTCCTACCAATCCCTGCACGGCTGGCCTTTCAGGATTGTCTGTCTGGCCTCATCTCTGGATACTCTCCCCCTTGTATATCCTGTTCCCACCACTCTCCTTCACATGGCAGGCACACGCCTATTCAAGAGAATTGCACCTGCTCTTCCCTTTGCCTGAAATGCTAACTTAAAGGAAACTGGAAAACTCACTCACTACTTTTTTATTATTTTTCATTTTTTATTAGGATACATTAATATAGTATACCATCCAACCTTCTAAAATGTACAATTCAGTGCTTTTGAGTATATTTACAAAGTTTTACAACTATCACCACTACCTAATGCCAGAACATTTTCATCACCCCAAAAAGAAATCCTCATACCCATTAGCAATGACTCTCCATTCCTATCCCCACCTATCCCAGCTGCTGACAACTACTTATTTTCTTCTTATATTTATGCATTTGCATAGTATGCACATTTCATATAAATGCAATCATTTGATGTATAATATTCCATGGTGTGGCTATGCTACCTTTTGTTTTTCCATTCATTAGTTGATGGATATTAAAAGCAATACTGCTAAGAACATTCAGGTACAAGTTTTTGTGTGAACATCTGTTTTTAACTCTCTTGGACATGTATCTAGGAGTGAAATTTCTAGGTCTTATGGTAACTCCATGGATATGGAAGAGTAAAATGGACAGTGAAGAATATGTAACAGAGTGGTCACTCCTCCTCCTATAGATATGGAAGGGAAATATTGAGAGTGGGGAATATGTAACAGAGGAAATGGGCTAGAAAACTTCCCCCAGTCTTTTGGGAACTGCAGCCTGGCCTGTATCCCTGGGGCAGGTTAAGTCTTTTGTTAAAACTCCCAGATGGCCTCCAGCCTCCCAGGTGGGTGACTGGAGGAGTTCACAGGCTTTGTTTTTGGCAGACTTGGGATGATTAGAATAGTTAACCACAGTAATTGCCTGAAGCCAAGAACCCTCCCTTTAAAAGCTCTGTATTTCTGCCTATGTTTAGGAAATTTGGGATTTTGAGAGGGGGTCTACCATATTTCCTCCTTTGCTGGCAAAGTAGACTCTTTCCTTCCTCTTCAAACCACTTGTCCTCGTTCTTCTCATTCAGCCTTGTGGACAAGTGGCCAAGCTTTCGGTAACAAAATTGTTTGCTCAATGAAAAAAATAAAATGGTTTATGTTTGTAATAATCATGCTATTTATTAATGGATTAATGGTTCTATATTCGATTGAGAAATATCCCAAATGGAGTTTTGCTTTTAAATATATAATGTAACAGTGTAAGCTGTCAGAAAAGAAAATAATAACAATATAATTTCCTTGCTTGTGAAATCAAAGCTACAACATCTGCCTGCTTCACCTGCTGAAGATAATACTTTAGCTTGTACTTTATGGTTAACAAGGCCAAACACCTTGAAACACACTTCTCCAGTCATCCAACCTGTAAATTAAATATATCAGCAATGCAATTATTGCATTATGCTTTTTTCTCAGGTATAAATCACATATAAAAGAATTGCAATGCTGAGCAATGAAAACTATAATCTGTGTTTTACCATTAGTGCCTGAAACTTCCCAATATAAAGCAGTGTTGCTGAACTTGCAAATAGGGTCCATAGCTGCTATAATGAGGTGACCTTAGGACCAGGAAAG
>NW_012152582.1:4180-4448 GCF_000956105.1 Propithecus coquereli | reverse complement strand
CACTTAAACAACCGGGGCTAAGGATTATTTAATTCTAGATCATTCTATCCAGGTAGAATATTGTAGAATTAAAATAAATTAGTTTACAAAGTGTTTCCTAGGCTTGGAATTTCGAGTAGTGATTCTGAGACCTAGCTGCATTAATAGAACTACCTGGCAGAGGAAAAATTCTAACATATCGGATACCTGAGCCCCATCCTTAGATTCTGATTTAGTTGCCTTACATGAGGTTCAAATATAGGTATTATTTTTTTAAAGCTCTCTAAAT
>NW_012152582.1:0-416 GCF_000956105.1 Propithecus coquereli | reverse complement strand
TTAATACACATTTTGATAGTATTAATATGTGGGGTCTCTAGGAGATGAATAAGTCATGAGGGTGGAGCCCTGGTGCATGAGATTAGAGCCCTTACAAAAGGATTGGAGGGGATGGGTTCACTCCTTTTTGTCTCTTCCACAATATCATTATATCAAATCATCATACATACTACAGAAAACTATAATCTGATTATTTTCTATAAGTTGTTAAGGGACCGATGGTATTGGCCACTGCCTTTCTGCTATTATAGATGGAAAGAGATTTAGTTTTCTGAAAACAACTGAAAATTGAAATGAAATATTGTCTGGAGGGACTGCATTCCTATTCATGAATGGTCCCTAAAGGTCAAGATGCTATCAATGGTGAGCAATAATTTAATTTCTTAAAATCACCAGAAGGTACAAAAAGTAGACTG
>NW_012152581.1:19059-19414 GCF_000956105.1 Propithecus coquereli | reverse complement strand
TATATTATGCTACATTGCAAGGAATTAAAGTTGCAGATGGAGTTAAGGCTTCTAATTAGGTCACCAGGTTCAATCAGGAACCAGGTCAGGTTCCCATATGCCTGGTCACCTGTGACTCCTCCAGAGTCAGAAGACCGAGAGATTGGGAGGAGATGGAAGGGGTGGGAAAGACCACCCTTTAAAAAAGCAGAGGTGATGTGATGCTCGCATCTTCCGGGTAGGGCCGATTCTCAGTGATGATCTTTCTTTTCCACGGCACGTTCTGGGATCCTCTGGAGCCCTGGGCAATCCTTGTCTCTGGACAAGAGCTTCTCACTCCCTTTTCATCCTCTGCTACCAGTGGTAACCTCCAGCC
>NW_012152581.1:12241-14764 GCF_000956105.1 Propithecus coquereli | reverse complement strand
TGCTTACATTCAGGTCAAGGTTTTACTGCTTCTGTATTCTTTTCCATCTTTGATTGTGAGAATTTCTTCAGTTCAGAGCACAAAGCACAACATTATCAGCCAACTGATTAACCACCAAGCACGTGTTAACACTTGCACATGCAAAGCTCCGGGAAAGAGCGAGGGCCAGAGCTGTGAGGGATGCAAGGAAGCCACTGACTGAGAGCCCTTCCACAGGACAGGGAAGGGAGATTAACAATTACAATGGCAATCCTGGTGACATTTACTGAGTACTTCTTGCAATCAAAAAATGTTTTCAAAGCATATTTCTCACTATCCCTGAGTATGTTTTATTTCTTGCCAAGTGGTTTATTATGAACTTTTCACAAATGGGGAAACTAAGATTTAGAGAGGCTAAATCACTTTCTCAAGGCCACATGGTTGTTGCACAGTGGAGCCAGTATTTGAATTTGGGAGTACGACTCCAGAGCCTGCACTCTCAACCACAACAAAGAAGCTTATGTCATATAAGAATAACATCTATTGGATGTTGGGCAGGGGGAAGGGGGGAGGGGGGAGGAGGGAGGAGGGGACGGGTATTTGTATACACAAAGAGTGCAATGCGCACCACCCGAAGGATGGACATATTTGAAACTCAGACTTAGGGGGAGAGGTGGGGAGCATGGGCAACATACGTAACCTAAACATCTGTACCCCCATAATATGCTGAAATTAAAAAAAAAAAAGAAGCTTATGTCAAATGCAAGACCAAGTGAATGCATTCTCTGAGTTCTCCTTTGGCCAGTTGCATTTGACCAGCCACTGGACTGAGTTTGTAGGAATATTGTTTCTGTTCTTAGGAAGCTAGAAGACTGAACATCTAGGAAGGTACTGGAATCTTGGGGTTGCCGAGGGAATGTGGCCCCCCAAATGCGAAGGCATGCACAGTGACCTCATAAAGCCTTCTCAAATGTGCATGGCAATGAACAGCACACTGTGTGGTAGCCTGGGAACCCCCAAATTATGGTGTCCTCATTGCTGCCATGAAAGTCTACAGTGGAAGTATCAACTATTACCTCCCTACCTGCACCCCTTCCACGGTGATGGGCCCTGTGTGGGGTACCTTGCTCCTTCCTCATGAACTGTAGCATCTCCTCCTCCCCATCAAAGGCAATGGACATCTGACTCATGGAAAACCATTCTGTAGATTGTGCCGAGTCGATCAGAGTCTGTCTCTTGAAAATCCAACCCAAGGCGCACAAAGTCTGTTGTCCGAGGCTGATATTGTATGACTGGCTTAAAGAAAGAGACAGAGAGAGGTAGGAAGAAGCACAGAGACGCAAGGCCACAAGGCCCCAGAGAAGGCCACAAAAGCCCTTACAAGACAAAGAGAAGAACCTTCACTCCTGCTTTTCTAATTCCACTGAAATGCCCTGCATTTTCTGTCCTTGGGTTCTGAAAATATAATACACATTCTATTATTTAAGTTAGCTTAAATGGGTTTCTAGTCCTTTATTCTGTCCTCTAGACTTCAAAATATATAAAATGGGCCCTTTACATATTTTTAAATTGATTTCCTAAAGGGCATGTCACAGTGGATATACAACTATCCCAACTTCCCAAGAATCTAAAATGCTGTAACTCCTCATGAAATCCCTCACTGAAGGCATAATTTTCCCCGCTGGGTATTGTGTTCTCACCCTTTGTGGAGAACGTTCTTTGTTCCGATGCATTTTTGAAGCCATTGTCATGCCTTTGAACTCCAGGTATTTATTTCCTCTTCTCTCCAGCTCTCCAGAGAGGAATTGAAGTTGTAATGGTCACTGTCACCATCAAAGGCATTGTCGAGCTTTCTTTGGGGGCAGACTTTCCAGTCAAAATCTTACTCAAGGACCCCTCAGCATTAAACAGAAAAAGGCATGTCTGTTCCCATTAAATGCCTCCTCCTCAATAGGGCACTCCCAGAGCACACCCTAAAACTGCCCTCAGGCCACTGCTGTGGACACCGAGGGCTCCAGTGGAGTCTGTATGAGAACCCTGGCAAGTTGGAACAAACACTCTGGATTGGGGGGATCACAAGCACCGGGCTCTAAGCCTGGATCTGCTGCTGACAAGGACAGTGACTTCAGATATTGAAGTCACTTCACTCCTCTGGTCCTTGGTGCCTTACACTGCAGCCGTGCGGCACCAACACCCTTTCTCTCTTGATGTGCAGGATCATCCTCACTCACAGCCTCAAGGGGCAGCTCTGAACTTGGGCCTGGAGCTTCTGGGCTTTTACCTTATTCCTGAGAACACGATCGCTCCCACCCCAACCCCAAAATGTCCTCATGTTTATTTCCCTATACCTGAGCCCATCTTGTTGATCTGAATAGAACCCCCGGCTCCCTAGGACAGAGCCTGCCTGTCCTGCCAGGCCTTCTCCCAGGACCTGAAACCCAGCCTCTGACCCCCAGACACAGGGGCTTGCTGCTGGCAGAGTCCTCAATGGTGAGGGCCTCCCTGTCTGCTTGGGCCTTCCAACAACACACGCTCCTGGGCTCA
>NW_012152581.1:0-311 GCF_000956105.1 Propithecus coquereli | reverse complement strand
GTACATGCCAGGCAAAGTCAGCTCTCCAGATCTGAAAACTGTATGATTTACATAAATCTTATAATTGAAACTGAAAATCCATGGAATAACTTAACCTTTGGCCTTCTCTGAGAACTTTTATTTAGCACAAAATTGATTATTAACTTATAATCAATGATAACTGATTTCTCTCAATTATAGGAAGCCTATATATTTATAAAGTTCCTTTGTCAGAGATATAAGCCCACCTATCACAGAAAATTCTTTTTCCATTTGGATGGACTTGAATCTTTTCATAGCAAAGTCCACTTATGCCAAGGTATCAGTGTTCT
>NW_012152580.1:15033-15412 GCF_000956105.1 Propithecus coquereli | reverse complement strand
TTGTTTAAAGGTCAGTTACAATGCCCCTTTGATAAATCTGAAATTTATCTGGTAAAACCGACACAATGCTGCTTAAATGAAAAGGATTTCAATGAGTTATAAATAATACCAAAAGAAAAAAATCAAGAAAAACAAAGGTCTACACCTCTAATTCCCATGAACTCTTTTTAAATTCTATTCCATTTGTATCATTTCTAAATATAATTTCAATATTCAAAAAGTGCATGTCAGGCACATAGAGTACCATGAATGGTATTGGGTAAACCTCACAGAATTTACCTTTTCATCAAAAATAAACAGAAAAAAGACATTGTTCTGATTCATAAAGGCTAATGTATAGCTTCTTGACAAACAACTGAATATGTCTGGACAGCAATAT
>NW_012152580.1:11949-12253 GCF_000956105.1 Propithecus coquereli | reverse complement strand
AAAACACTCTTTTGCCTTTTGGTAAAAATAAAAAATAATAATATTTTCAATTATTTTTAAAATGTTTGATGTTTCAGTAAGTTCTATAGTTAATTTTTGTTGAAACCCACAAATGGTTCTATGAAGAAGATGATTCACTGATATCTCTGGTGGTAACGGGCCACAGAGAATTTCAAATGAGATAGTGAAAATTGCTTTGAACACGTAAAACACTATGCAAAGTTAAGATATTATTTTGATTTCGTGATAGTAAAAAGAAGAGCAACAAACATACATTTGCATTTTAGTCTTGTCTAAAGAAATG
>NW_012152580.1:0-359 GCF_000956105.1 Propithecus coquereli | reverse complement strand
AGTAAAAACTTACTATAAAATCGTGATATGTGTGGGTAGAAAAGAGAACATGTTTAAAAGCACTTGTGAAACTAGACAGTTTGAAGATCAGACATGTAGATCCAACATTTAAAATAGGAAGAAGAATAAATTCATAAGACACAACAGTATTTTACTTTGACAACTCAAAATTGTTATTTGGTCATGGAAAAGTTTTAAAAATGTTTTGGTCATGTAGTGATAGAATGAAGGCAAGTGTATTTCTATACATATACACACCAATATTTATATGTATATTTTATACACACACATACACAGGTATCCATCTCTATATTAGAATCCTAGGAAGTATGTTCTCGGGTTTTATTCAACAACAACAA
>NW_012152579.1:3533-3929 GCF_000956105.1 Propithecus coquereli | reverse complement strand
TTAAATGGGACAATCTGAACAAGGATTTTAGTAATTAAAATAAGTTAGTAGCTTGCAATTTCTAAATTCTTTCCCTTCCTCATTGAAATGAAATGGTCAGGGAGATACATGATTTGAATAATTAATTTTTAAAGTCTCAGAAGAAAAGTTCCAGAGAAAATTTTAACTATTTTATTGTCAAAATAATCAGCTATTAGAACCCCCAAACTTCAATTATTAATGCGCAGAAATAACACAACAAACCACAATAATCTTGATAATATTTACCATTAGTTCTTGAGGTGAACCATCCATCTTTCATTTTCTGAGGGGCAATAACATAAACACGAATTTCTAATATTTCAATCTTATAGCTCTGATTTGATTCACAGTGATAATAGTATTATTTTAAAAGTT
>NW_012152579.1:3180-3483 GCF_000956105.1 Propithecus coquereli | reverse complement strand
TGTCTTCTAAGCATTCAGCTTTGATTGTCTTTGCTTTACCTGGTTACAGAGCTAGCAAATTGAGTATACATAATAAATGTTCTATAGGGTTGATTAGGAAGAAGACAGACAAAAATCAAGAAATACATGTGATTAATATCTATTCATTTTGTAAACATATGATTCTGCCATTTAGAACCATTGATAAGATGTACACCTCATAATTATATGTATCACATTGTATAACCATAATTTTTCTTAGTGTCAACAGGAGGGTTTTTCCAGTAGCAGAGGAATATGGCTGCAGAAAGTAGAACTTTGTTT
>NW_012152579.1:0-435 GCF_000956105.1 Propithecus coquereli | reverse complement strand
TTAAATTTGTTAATAACCCAGTACTGAGATCATAGCCAATAGTTTAGATAACACATTGACTTCAAAAAGGCCTGCTAGAAACAATGAGCTGATTCTAGCCGGATAAAATTGAATAAGGAAAACTAATGCTTTATATTTAGATTTAAAAAATTTCCAAGTCTAGAATGGAGGACTTAAGTTTAAGAGAGGTTCTATGTTCTAGTAAGTGGCAAGTTCAAAATTAACCAAACATGTTATAGTTGCCCAAAATAACTATTAAACTTTAGACTCAATCAATAACTATGTAGTGTCAGTTGCAAAAAAAAAAAAATTACTCTGTAATGTGGACAGGCATTAACATTTCTAGAATGTTGAAAAGACAAGATAGTATATTTTAAAGTGGATATTAACTAGCTGAAGTATGTGTGGAAGATGTCAGAACAATTAGATAACCGA
>NW_012152578.1:5950-6973 GCF_000956105.1 Propithecus coquereli | reverse complement strand
AAAAAAAAAAAGCATATAACCCAGTGTAGGAATCAACAAACCTTTTCTGCAAAGGGCCAGGTAGTAAGAATGTTGAATTTTGTGGGCCAAGAGGAAATTGAAGATTTTATGTGGCTGCTTAGATAACCACTTAAAATGTTAGCATTCTTAGCTTGGGTGCTGTACAAAAGCAGGGCCAGATTTGGCCACAGGCTGATGTTTATCTATCCTTGGTCGAGTGAGAAAGACAAGCGTTAATTAACACACGTGTAGATATGTGACTGCACATTTTGTTAAGTGCAATAAAGAAAAATGTCTTTATTGGATATAGGTTCTTGAGAAAGGGCAAGAGGGGCTATTATCTCGTTTGGCAGGAAAGGTCAGGGAAGGCAGCTTTGAGGAAGGGTCATCTGCACTGGGTCTTCAAGAGAGAGTTTTGGGATGACCACCAAGGGACAGGAGGAACTGAGGGCAGACTGGTGCTGCTGGAGGGAAGCCATTGAGGTGGCTGAGGTGGAGCTGGAGAAGAGACAGGGCCTGTAGTTGATGTTAAAACACTGCAAATGTTTTCAGAGAACACAAATGTTAGCACCGCTTAGAACTGGAGGGGGCAGTGTAGGCTGTGAACTGAAAAGGCTTAGTAGAGCGATAACTCATGTTTTAGTAAAGGGATGAGGGAGAAATCCGTGGAGTTAAGACCTGAAGTCCTGGATAACTTCCTGATGAGAAGGAAAAGCCCCTGTTCTGCTAGACTGCGCAGTCCACAGGGAGAAAGAGAGAGAAGGCAACGAGCTAAAAGTGACATTTATTTCATGCTCGTTTAAAGCCAGGCACTCCACCTTAAATGCTTAATATCTAAATAATATGCTACTGTTGTTCCTATTTAGAGAGGAGGAAATTGAGACATAGAGAAATTTTGTAAATTGCCCAAGATTATACTATAGTATATAGTAGAGTTAAGATGTAAGCCTATATATTCTGATTCCACAATTCATGCTATTTTTTTCTTTCTGTTTTTTTTAGAGAAAAAAAATTGAAAAACAA
>NW_012152578.1:4537-5900 GCF_000956105.1 Propithecus coquereli | reverse complement strand
AGAAAATGTTTATTGAGTCACAGGGCAAATCATTCCCTTTTATGTTCACTGGAATGAATATATATGTATATATTTCTGAATCTGGTTAATTCAGTGGGGAGGGAAATGTTTTATTTTGTCTTAGATTGCTGAAGTTGGAGAGTCCTGATAATGAGTCTAGTCTTTGTCTTTAAGCGGCTTCATTCTAGTTAGGGTTATAAGACATATTCAGGAGTTCTAATGACTGCGTGGGAAGTGGGTAAGATGTTTATAGGTAATAGAAGAGAAGAAGAAAATATCAGGGTTATCTAGAGTAGAGCCACTCTAAATGTGGTTGGTGTCGGTCTACAAATTGTCTTATTCAATATCTACACAGAAATTAAGAGGAAGCATGAAAACACTTTTATAGCAATTGAACAGAATAATTTATGTCTGTTGATATAATCCAAAAAATTAAACATGTATTTTATATGCCTTTTTAAATATAATTCTTCTAGTAGTTAATTTGAATTGGGTTCTACAAAAGTATTGATCTGTGCTAGATTGGAGATTAAAATAATAAAACAAAGAAACGAAAACCTAGTTAATCACCCCTGATAGTTTGAGAAGCACTGGTCTAGACTGGTTGAGAAAATTAACCTGGGGGAGGACAACAGGCCAGAGGAGATCAGCACTAGAAATGATATTCTTGAGGAAGAAACGCCATGAACAAAGGCCCAGAGACTTACTGAATGAACGTGTGTGCAGAGGAGGGCGTGGAGGCCAGCCCTGGTAGGTGGGGAGGCAAGGCCCAGGAGAGCCCTGAAACTCACTTGTGCCACTTTCACGGAGATAGGACTTGTCAACTTGTGTTTCTTGCCAGATAGCAAATTGCTATGGACCAGCAGCATTAGGAGGCTTGGCCAAGGTGTGTTACCTGTCGGGAGATCATTCCAGCTGTGTACCAATTGCTCTGTGAGTTTTACTGGTCTATTTCTCAACAGAGGTGTTAGTCTGAAGGTGGATTATTCCTCATATGGTCATGTGGTATGTTACTTGGCAGAGAAAACTCTAATTAAAGTGTTTAGAGTAAGCCAAACCTAATTCACTGTCGCTAGTTATCACTTGATTGCAAGATATTATAATACTCCTATTGCCTCCCTCCCTACCACTCCCTTCAAATCCTGGATGACCTTAAGAACACTATTTGATTTGATCTCATCTAGGAGGTAGAGGACACTTGTCAAGTTCAAACTGCTGCCTGAAGTGTATTCTTTACAGTACGTCCATCATCATGGGTTATTAAAATGATGATTTTCCTGGCAAGTACATTACCTAGTCTCCCAAGAGGTGTCAGTGATACTGTTATATGCTCAAAAGCAGAAATTCCATCTCAGTGAAGAGG
>NW_012152578.1:0-672 GCF_000956105.1 Propithecus coquereli | reverse complement strand
AAAAAATTGAAAAACAAGGGAAATAAATAAGTAGGGAAAATGTAATTTGTTTCTTCCAAAATCAGCAAAACCTTTTAGCTTTTTAGAAGACTACATATGTCCAATATGGCAAGTATCTAGCAGATGTGTTAGTGTTTGTTTTTTTTTTTCCTTTCTTTCTTTGTATATCTCTGGCAGGTATAATTAAGCATTTCTTTCTGAGTTTCTATGAGTCTCTGAATCATTCTCCACACAGAGACATAAGTTAGCCTACACGATGATAAATGTTCATTACTCTTGGCATAAATGTCTGAACATTGCCCTGAAAAAGTAAAAACTTGAACAATTCTTGGTTAATTTAGGCAACAGGATCTCAAGATGCTACTTGAACTGTGCCCAGGGCTTCTCATGACTTTCCACATTTGTATATGCTTTTCCCTCCTCCCTTCCCCTCTATCTCCTGGCAAAGTTCTTCTCCTTCTATAGATCAGGGGTTGGCAAACTTTTCAGTAAAGGCCGGCTAGGAAATATTTTTAGCTTTTCAGGACAGTCTCTGTTGCAACTACTCACCTCTGCTGTTGTAATGAAAAAGCAGCTATAGACAATATATAAAGGAATCAGTGTGGCTATATTCCAATAAAACTTTAATTCAAAAGAAAAAGCCAGATTGGCCTGTGGGATATAGTTTACTGA
>NW_012152577.1:6644-7187 GCF_000956105.1 Propithecus coquereli | reverse complement strand
AACAGAAAAAATCTGTCTTTGTCAGTTTTACAGATTGATTTTTCTACTATTTTAATTTGAAGAAAGGATTCTGATATTGTCAGTAGTAGTAGTAGTAGTAGTAGTAGTAGTAGTAGCAATGGCAGTAGTAGCAACAGTAGAGATAAATATTACTTAGTTATCCCAATACTTCATAATCCAAACTTTAAACCAAAGGCTACCAATTAACTTCCTTAATCTCTATTACTATCCTATTTTATATAAACACTTAGTGTTCAAGAGTGTGTTTCCTCTAGTTTGCTATGTAGGCTACATTCTGGTTTAGTTCCAAAGTATCTTCAGAGATGGATGATAACTGCAAGGATACTCAGGAGTTTAAGATGTCATAGAAGGTCAAGATTTAAATCATATACACTCCCAGGATTTTATAATCAATAAACCTGAGAATATGTCATAAAAATCTATCACCTTTTTGCATAGCTCAAAAATCAAGAATTCCAGACAACACAACTTCCTTCTGCTCAACTAATATATTCTTCGTGAAGTAAGGCTTTGAATTGTGTT
>NW_012152577.1:4005-4324 GCF_000956105.1 Propithecus coquereli | reverse complement strand
TTAACTAACTTCATCTTTTTCATGTCTTTACTCAAATCTCGCCTTAGTCATGAAGCCTACTCTGACTTCTCTACTTAACACTGTAATCAGTCACCCGCCCACACTATTCACTTCCCACCCAATGACCCTTCTTGTTATTCAAATTCTATTTGTTTTAAATTTTACAGCCCTTGTCTTTAGAACCACTATACAGTCATGCATCACTTAACCACTTAATGATGAGGGTATCCTTAGAAATGCATCCTTAGGCGATTTCGTCTTGTGTGAGCATCAGAGTGTACTTACACAAATCTACAGGGAATAGCCTACTTTACACTCA
>NW_012152577.1:0-1107 GCF_000956105.1 Propithecus coquereli | reverse complement strand
GGTATGTACCCGAAGGAAAAAAAGACATTTTATAAAAAAATACACTTGTATTCGAATGTTTATCTCAGCACACTTCACAATTACATAGATGTGGAAACAACCCAAGTGCCCATCAATATATGAGTGGATTAATAAAATGTGGTATATGTATACCATGGAGTAGTACTCAGCCATAAACAAAATGGTGAAGTTATACCTTTTGTAACAACCTAGATGGAACCGGAGACCATTATTCTAAGTGAAGTATTGCAAGAGTGGAAAAACAAACATCACATGTACTCACTACTAGATTGGAACTAACAGATCAACACTTATGTGCACATATGGAAGTAAAACAGCATAAATCAAAGCATGTGGGAAGGGGGAAAAGGGATGGGGAAATTCATACCTAATGGGTGTCATGCACCCTATCTGGGTGATGGACACACTTATAGCTTTTACTCAAACTGGACTAAAACAAATTATATAACCAAAATATATGTACCCCCATAATATTCTGAAATAAAAAATACTTTATCAAATAATTATTGTGAATCTTTTTATGGTCTTTTCAACAGTATGCTGTAATCAAAGTTTCTGGCAGATGGTGAGGAGGGGAGAGCATTGACAGAAGGGGGCATGTTTTCCATTTTGAAAACCATGGTGTATGTACATAGCCAAAAAAATTTGCCTCCATATATGGCCAGAACTGCAAAGAAATAAATCATTTTTAAAACATTAAGTCAAATTTTCTTGCTAGAATAAAATTACTAACACGAATCACTATCAGACAATGGAATATCATGAGCTAAAGCTCTTTATAAAACTTGTAAATGGTATGTTTTATTCATTTGTATACATACTCCCACAAGTTGGTCTTTTCAAAAGGATTTACTTTATTTTTTCAATATTTTTTATACCCATTTTACATTAAATTTTTTTTCCAGCATACCACTGTGTAGGTAAGTTCTTTACTTCCCTTTTGCTGATTTTCTGGCTTTTACAAAATGTCATAAAAATCATGAAATGTCTCCATATTAAAAGAATACCAAGAATTTAAATATTCCTCAATCTAAATTTCACTTTTAGCTTTTTCTGTGTTTGTAGGGGAGTAAAACATATCACACA
>NW_012152576.1:18731-19081 GCF_000956105.1 Propithecus coquereli | reverse complement strand
TTAAGCACAATATCATTTTTTACCCATGAAACTGACAAAAATGAAGAAGAAAGATAACTTCTGAAAGTTCAGGCAAGGATGAGAAGAAATAAATATTTCCATTCATGGCTGTGTGTAAATTGCAAACATATTTGAGAAGGAATATGACAATACCTATTAAAACTGAAAATGCATATAGCCTTTGACCCCTTTGGAGAATTTATCTTACAGAAATAAAAAATATATGAAGATATTTATTGGAGCATCAAAGAAAGAAGGAAACAAGCAAGGAAGGGAGGGAGAGAGAGAGGCAGGAAGGGGTGAGAGAGAAACCCTGAGACAGACGTGTCTATTTCTCAACAACAAAATGC
>NW_012152576.1:12388-12976 GCF_000956105.1 Propithecus coquereli | reverse complement strand
TTCACCCATCCCTTCCTCCCCCCTCCCATCTGCATGATTTCCATTGAGTTTTACTTTCATCTGTGCACATGAGTGCTGATTGGTTAGTTCTAACTTAATAGTGAGTACACATGATGTTTGTTTTTCCATTCTTGGTATATTTCACTTAGGAGAATGGTATGGAGTTCTATCCAGATTGTTGCAAAGGTATTAATTCGTTTTTTATGGCTGAGTAGTGCTCCATGGTATACATATACCACATTGTATTAATACACTCTTGAATCAATGGGCACTTGGGTTGATTCCACATCTTTGTGATTTTTTTTTTTTAGATTAGAAGCAATTAGCCTTTTATATCTGTGCATTATACATTTTCTGTGTGCAGCATATTTCCAAACTTGTTGTGGTTCCTGCGTGGCAGGTGGACAGCTGGGAGGGATGCCCGGCTGTTTCGTACAACGTTCTTGCCAATTCCCTTGGGAGAAAATTCTTCACATGGCTTCTGCATGTACAGTAGGGTGATCACATGACAGAAATACTCTCTAGGGATTAGGGGGATGGGGGGCAAATCTACAACTAAAGGACACGGGGAGCACTAAAGGGAGGGAA
>NW_012152576.1:0-793 GCF_000956105.1 Propithecus coquereli | reverse complement strand
GCAGTGGCCTCCTTTGGGAGTAACACTAGTGAAATCAATGGTGGAGGGTCTGGCTGGCCCCTCCCCAGCCCCCTGCCTAGAAGGGTCTCTATAGCCAAAGCAGAAACAGCAGGGCCAGGGAACATGAGCACAGCGTCATTGAGGGTATTGTTCTATCCAAAGATGTGGGCGTAGTGAAGGAGAGAAAAGCGCTTTCAGGCCTTAGAGCGGGTGGAGACTTCGGGCTGCCCTCTCCCCACTATTCATTCGGTCAGTCAGACAATTAGTCAGCAGCTTCCCTGAGCTCCTTACATGCCAGACACCTCGCGCCGTCTGCCAGAGGCGCAGTGGACAGTCAGCTGACCCGTCCCTGCCATCCTGGAGGGCGACTCCTCCAGCACCCACCCACTGCCAGACCCTCCCCCTGCACCGGCCAAAGCTCCCCTAGCTCAGTCTCCATAAGAGGAGAGCCAACCATTGTGCTCCCCCAGGCCCTCCCTCGTTCTCAGTGTGGGGAGGAAATTAGGATGGGACATGCATGGCAGTTTCTTGTGAGCTCGACCAGCTGGAGTCACTGCCAGGTGCCCTGGCAGCACTGATGCCAGGTCCTGGAAGTGGAGGACGGCAGTGCTGACATCGTTACTCAGGACACGCAATGCCCAAACTCCTGGCCTCACTAGTTCACCTCTTAACTTCCAACACCCATTATGCTCTCATTGTTATTCAAATACTTATTCGTATTTTAATTTTAAACAAAATAATTTCCTGAATCGGACTATAAACTACCGCCTCAAATGGTCTGTTTCTGCTGGGC
>NW_012152575.1:5752-6707 GCF_000956105.1 Propithecus coquereli | reverse complement strand
GCCAGGACAGACCACAGACCGTCTGGTATGCTGGTAGCTTTCTGAGAATTCTCCATTTGTAACATACATAAAGCTAAAGTTATGGACAAATGACCACATTTAATCATGGTTTCTTGATTTCTGGAAAACACTTGGATATAGTTATCTATTTTTAGAAGTTTGGCCAGCATTGTCTGGCATTTTTCTCCAGTAAATCCAGGGAGAGCTAATAGCCCCATGGACTGGAGTTAAGCAGCTTTTAAAGGAAAAGTAAATGTCATATACGATTACATTTCAGATCCCTCTATCGATCAGCCAGGCTTAACAGGACCCCAAGAACAGTCAGGCAGGAAAAATAGATGCTGTTATTACTAGGGGAAACAAAGTATCTTTTGTTTGTGGGTTCCACTGTAGTCAAAAAGTAGTCAAGGGAAGTGATCTCATTCATTTCATTTACAGCTGGCAGTTTCAAGAATAAAGATTAGAACTTGATGCATAAAAATCCATGGTATGTTGCTTTGACGGAAATTCTCAATTTTCCTCTCCTGATTTACTTCTAGAAAGTTGACCTCTATGGGCTGTGTATACTAGGCTCCCTTGCCTGTCAGCTTTTGGTCGGAATTAGCCAATAGCAGGAAGCATCAGCAAATCGGAGCATGGGAAGAAAGAATGTGGAGTGTTCCTTTGTTACCTCTCTGCTGGCCAGAGGCTGTGTATGTCTGCTGAAGGCCACAGCTCCTGTTGGATGGCTCTTTCCAGGAACTTCCAGTAGTTTCCAATAACCATTTCCTCTACTTGCTTCCTATGTCATCAGTGACTAACAAAAGCAGCACTGCAATGAATTAATCACATCTGGAGAATAAGCTACACTATGGTTAAAAGCACAAATTTTTCTTTTAAATTGAGAAATAATTTATTTCCCCTTCTAAGAACCACAAAACTTTCCTGCAGCCATAATGGATTTTGCTAATTGAGT
>NW_012152575.1:3709-4039 GCF_000956105.1 Propithecus coquereli | reverse complement strand
CAATGGCACAAACACGATATGCTTTATTTTTTAATGGAAGGGTTACAAAGATCAATCCACACTGTGCCCTTTTTCTACCAAAGAATTCGTCACGATAGAAGCATTAACTTATTTCAATAGCTGTGTGAAGATGTGAAAAACGTGTGACAGGGCACTGTACTGATGTTGCTTGCTTTCATCAGTCAGACTCGTGATGCGTATGGAAGCAGAATAACATTGTACAGAAGCAGAGGATTATTTCTGAGGATGATGGGAAATCTATTTACTTTTTAGGATTATGTTAACTACTTAAAATTTAATAAGGATAAAACCGGACTTCTAGAGAAAATA
>NW_012152575.1:0-450 GCF_000956105.1 Propithecus coquereli | reverse complement strand
TTTCATATTATTTAGCTCCCACTTATAAATGAGAACACATGGTGTTTGACTTTGTTTCTGAGTTATTTCTCTTAAGATAATGGCCTCCAGATCCACCCATGTTGCTGCAAAAGACATGATTTCATTATTTTTATGGCTGAATACTATTCCATTGTATACATATACCACATTTTCTTTATCCAATCATCCGTTAATGAACACTTAGGTTGATTCCGTGCACTGCTATGAACATATGACAGCAGTTATCTTTTTGCTATAATGGTTTCTTTTCCTTTGGGTAGATACTCAAGTGGTGAGATTTCTGGATTGGATAGCTCTATTTTTAATTCTTTGAGAAGTCTCCATACTGTTTTTCATGGAGGCTGTATTAATTTACATTCCCATCAACAGTGTATTAGTGTTCCCTTTTCTCCACATCCTCGCCAACATCTATTATTTTTTGACTTTTTA
>NW_012152574.1:718144-730504 GCF_000956105.1 Propithecus coquereli | reverse complement strand
AATCCACTCATGTATTGATGGGCACTTGGGTTGTTTCCACATCTTTGCAATTGTGAATTGTGCTGCTATAAACATTCGGGTGCAGATGTCTTTTTTATAGAATGTCTTTTGTTCTTTTGGGTAGATGCCCACTAATGGGATTGCTGGATCAAATGGTAGATCTACTTGTATCTCTTTGAGGTATTTCCATATTGCTTATATTTTTTTAAGATATGTGTCTTCTTGGCAAATTTCTCATTTATATCCTGAATTGACTTACTGATTTCTTTGTATTGGTTTTCAGGTTTATTTTACATCTCATTGAGTCTCTTTCAAATCTATTGAAAAGAAGAAAATATTTTTTGAATTATTTATCTGGCATTTTGAGGAATTCCTTTGGAGGAATCTGTTGCTTGACAGTAGTGGCCTTTGGTGGTGTCACATTTCCTTGCTTTTTCATGTTTCCTGTGTCCTTCCACTGATAGATGTGCATCTCATGTAGCTCTCGCTTCTTGCAATTTTTTGAAACTGCTTTCTGTTAGGGTGTGAAGTCTGTGCATGGGAGGAGAAAGAATTTTCAGACAGTGATTAGGATATACAAAAGTAAAAGTTTATTTATCTTCCTGAGAAAGAAAGAAAACAAAAGAAATAGAGAATGAGAGAGAGAGAGAGAGAAAGAGAAAGAGAGAGATACGGAGAGAGAGAGAAAGAAAGAGGGAGAATGGCCATGACACACAGAGGGAAGAAAGAAATGTCGGGCATTGAGGAAAGTTTCTTGTTCCTTTTAAAGGGTAGAAATGGCTTTTTTTTCTTCTCTGCTACAGGGGACTGGTAACAAAAGCGACTGTGAAGCTGCTGTGGCAGCTTTTCCTGTTCCTCACGTAATAGACTGACAGTGGAAATTAGTTTCTTTCTTCTGGGTAGTGGTAGGCACCTGGTACTGTCTTTTCTTGAGGAAGCAGGGGAGGTTTGCGCTCCTCCTGTCCACTCAGAAACTTTTTCAAGGCTGAGAAAGGACTCAGAGATAACAAGTTAGGTCACAGTGTTTTAATTAAACAAAGAGTAGTTGTGTTGTGAATTTATTTCTCTTACTTTCTGTTTGATAGTTTATTAGTAAGAACCCCTTTCACTTTCGTAGGGAAGATTTTTTCCTGAAGACGCAGATACCTTGCTGGTTGAGTAGGATGCTTTGGCCTTTATTCTGGGTGCCTGCAGTAGTGCGATGCCTATATGATTTCTTCAGCAGTACAGAGTCAATGGTGTCTGTCATACCATTGACTATACAGTTTTGCTGGGGACAAGGATGCCAGATGAGCCATCTTCAGGCCCCAGTGGTGTAGTGGTGGGCTGAGTTGCCCATTCTTAGGCCCCAGAGTGGCTTGCACTGGCACTGGTGTTAGGGGGTCCTGGAAGGCCAGTTCTTGGGCTCACATGTGGCTGGCTCGGATACTCATAGTGGAGGCAGTGGGGCAGGTGTGTGGGAAGGTTCTCAGGCCCCTGGGCAGCTGGTGTGAAGTGGGTGATGGCAGTTGCAGTGGTGGAGCAAGCCACTAGGACCCAAGCAGTCTGTGTTGGTGTTGCTGGTAGCTGTGATGGGTTGGGTGGGCAAGTCGCCTGGTCTGCTGGTAGCATGTATGGGTGGGTGTCAGCTGTGGTCTTATCAGTTGGTTGGGTTGGCTCAACTTCAGACCCTGGCAGGGTTGATCAGGTGCTAATGGTGATGAATTGGGAGATTTCTTGGACCCTAAGGTGTTGTCCTCAGGCTTCCTTGTAGTAGCTTTAGGCACTGGCTGTAACAGGCAGAGGTGGGGTATTCCCCAGGCCATCTTTGGAATGCTCAAGTGTGGGCTATGGTGGTTTCACTGTGGGCCTGTCACCAGGAAGTACAGGATCCCTCTCAGGTGGAGCATTGCGAGAAGGGAGTGCAGACTGCTCGTGCCCCAGTCTCATGGCATCACAGCAGGGTGGTGGGAACTGTCCTAGGGTGGGCGGGAGTGCCTGGTCTCCTCTCTCTCTCTCCTTGGCTGGGCTGTGGCTGCAGCAGCAACATCCTGGGCTTAGCCCAAGGGCAGAGTGCAGCCCAGTGTTACTCTCAAAATGGCACCAGCTGTGGGCCTGTGACCAGAGCAGGAGGGGTCCCTTTCAGGTGAGCTGTGTGGATAAGAACTTGTGGGGCGTGTTGTCTGATATGCCTCAGTCTCCCTGAAGCTTGTAGCAAGGTGGTGGGTATTGTTCTAGGTGTGCACAGGGTAGCCTGATTTCTCCATCCTCTTTGGCCAGGCTGCGGCTCTATTCACCTTTGCCCCTGTGATCTCTCTGTGTGTCACAATCTCCTTAAAATGACACCAGTCAGTTTGGATTGGGGCCCATCCTGATGGTCTCATTTTGACTTAATCACCCCTTTAAAGGCCCCATCTTCAAATACAGTCACATTCTGAAGTAACTGGGGATTAGGGCTCAATATATAAATTTGGAGGAAACATTATTGTCCCATAAAGGCATGCTCTAGCTGCGTCTCCTACATTTTGATATGTTTTCATTTCATTCATTTCAAAGTGTGTTCCGCTTTCCCCTTGTTACTTCTTCTGTGACGTGTGGGATGTTTAGTAACGTGTTGTTTCATTTCCTGCTGTTTGTGGACTTTCCAGGTTTCCCTCTGTTGTTGACTTTTAATTCAATTTGTTGTGGTCAAGGAACACACTTTGTATAATTTTAATTCTTTTCTATTTCTTGAGACTTAGTTTATGTTTGAGCATATTCTCTATGCTGGAGAATGCTCTCTATGTGCTTGAAAAGGATACTCTAATAGTGTTTGGTGGAAATTCTATAAATTCTGTTTATACTGAGTTGACTGAGTGTTTTTTAGTCTTCTACAACTTTGCTTATTTTCCAATTAGTTGTTCTATTAATTACTTAGAGTGAGATATTAAAGCTCTATTAGTTGCATTTTTTATTTCTTTTTTACTTTTGTTAGTTTTTTCCTGTCGTTTGGGGCTTTGTTGTTAGGTACCTAAATGTTTACAATTGTTATATTGTCCTGACGAATTGACCATTTTTTACTCTAAAATATCTATCTTTATCTTTGGGACACTTTATAGAAGTATACTTTTTTCTGAATAGGATAACCACTTAAGCTCTCCTATATTTATGATTTTCATGGTATCTTTTTCCCATCTTTATATTTTCAATATATTTGTATCTTTGAATCTAAAAGGATTCTCTTATAGACAGCATAGGTTTGGATTCTATTTTCTTTATCCAGTCTGAAAAATCTCTGTCTTTTCAATACATTTACACTTAATGCAATTATTGATATGATTGAATTTACATCTGCCATTTGGCTATTTGTTTTCTAGATGGCTCATTTTTTTGTTTGCTTCTTTCTCTGCTCCTCTTTTACTTCTTTGGAGTGACATTGATATTTTCTTGTGTGTAATTTACATTGTTTCTTGGTTTTCAATGAATAAACACTTTTCAATCAAGACTGTACTCTTTGTTAGAGTTAGAGTTAACTCTGTTGTTAGAGTTCTTCAGTTATTGTTTTTGATAATTTTGCCAGTTTTACCATTGCTTTTTAGGGAATAAAATTTGCTAAGGTGCACAATCTCCACCGTGGAATTTCCAATCCCCAGAACAGAGTCTGAAGATAGATAATTTCCCTTCCCGGATCTGCAGGAGTCCAGCATTTAGATTTCTCAATTCCCTTCCACTGCACAGCACATTCTGCTTATTCTTTGGTTTTCTATTCCTGACTTAAGTGGACGGTCATCAAAAACTTATTTTCTCAAATTTCTTCTGATCCTTCTGAGCCTTTCAGTATCACTGTTGTCATAGGTAAGCTGCGACCCCAGGTCTAATGGCAACATCATCCAGAGGTTCTGGGCCCTGGGATTTTACACAGTGCAGATCTCACTGACTTGGCTGCAGAATTGAGAAGACCAAGCCCAGGACAGTCGGCTTGTAGAGACTAGGCCTGGCAGTGACAGGACTCTCCAGAGTGGGCAGGTTTGGTGAGGAACAGTGGAGAGGAGCAGTGACACATGTGCCATGTGCAAGATGAGGGGCTGCCCGACCCTCTTATCCTAGATGGGAGATGAGACAGTGGACGTTTCTTCTTAGAATCAGTATAACACAGATGTTTGAGTACTCATGGCAGGGTCAGGGAATTATCCAGAATGCTCATGTCCTTCTTAGAAATACCTTCCCAACTTATCCTAATCACTGTGGGAATTATTAATGGTCTTGAGCTCCTTGCTGCTCCAATATTTGGAGCCGTGATGCGCAAGAAGATCTTAGCTATGGAAAGAGCATGGGAGTATGGGATTCTTCACTCTGACTTGTAGGGTCCCCCCCCAAGTGGATGATCTGCCACAACTCCAGGCAGAAATGGAGACCACTGACATGCAACAAATCCTGGGATGGAAAGTGACCGGCAGACAGACAGGCACAGAGGCCACTGCCTATTTAGTTGGCATCTGTACAGTGTAGGAGAGATAATAGGTAGAGAGAACACTGCCAGGAATTGTGAGCTTGGAAACAGGAAGGCTCAGAAACTGCAGGCTGGACATGCAGGTAGGAGACTGCAAAGTCAACAGCCCCAGCTTCCTGTAGGTTCCAGTGTCCAGAGTAGGCCCTTATTTAACCAAAGAACACTAGCGCTAGGATTATCCGTGGGCTGAACAAGTCTGCTCTTAACCCACGTGTTCCCTGCTCCTCTGTGAGATTGTGGCCAGCAGGACCAGACATGTCTGCACAGACATTGGGGGATATCCAGGGTTCCCTGCATCAGATCTTTGTGTCTTCGGATTCACTTTATAAAAATCTGTCTTTCTGTTTTAGCATTACCTTGTGGAGATTAAGTGTGGCCAAGCCCAATACTCAGCACGGACACAGTAACCTGTAGATGAGCATGTGTGTGCAGATGCCTCTCACATTGTGTGCACTGGGTGGTGTAATAGGCTCCTGCCCTAACGTGGATAGTAAGAGCGGGTAGCTGTGCTCATGCCAAGCACATGGGTGCCCCCACCTAGTAGGTACAGCAGGAGAGAGAGGCCCTGTTGCTGCCCAGACCTACAGGAGGGGACGCTCCAGTCTCTGCATGTGCCTTCTCTCCTACCATTCCCTGATGCAATCCACTGTCTGGATTCAACTTCTAGAACCTTCCCTGGGGAATAATATTAGCCTATTTTTCTAGAAATCAATGCTTCTCCCAGTATAACTATTTCTCTAAAGATGTTTTTTTCCCTGTTCATATGTTAAATAAAGAAATCAATTTCTAACTCAGGTGGCTACAGGATAGGTAGAAAGATAATTTCTATAACACCCCTTCAGAGTCAGAAAAAATAACATCCACCTTGATTCTTCCTCCCACCCCACTTTTCCCAGCCACACCAGTCTCCTCATGACCCCATCAACATCTGTACCTATCCTGCGCCCACCACCCACCACAGGGAAAGAAAGGGCCACGGGACTGAAGGACAAGACCCGGGAGGAGCCCAGTGCCCTGCCCTGACACACTGCGAGGCCTCCCCAGTGAGGCCTGGGGGGGTCACACCCACAGTCCTTCTCCCCTCAGGCCCCAGCCCCCCTCACCTGCAGAGGCGCCTGCGCACCAGGGGCCCTGCGCACTGCAGCTCCGCCCTCCACCTGCAGCCCACGGGCCTCCCTCCCCAGCGCTGAGCCCGCAGCTCCTAACTGGGCAGCCCAGCAGGAAGCCCGGGGACCCGCAGGCCCAGTGTGGAAACACGTGGCTGCCACCGGGTCTGCACCTGACCCGACCCCAGGGCCCCCTGTGCTCAAGGAGGCCCGGCCTCCCCGACCCTCTGCCCGGCCCAGGCTGGAGACCTGCACTGGGGCCACCCCGGCCTCTGCCCTCGCAGCCCCAGGGCACCTGCTTCTCCCTGTGCAGTAGGGGTCTCCCGAGACCCTCAGTCTGAGGCGGCCTCTGCCCACCCTCTGCAGCCCGGGATTCCACTGCCACGTCCCCCGTGTCCCACATGGACCGTCCTGGCCGTGGGGCTCCACATCCGAGTCCCCGTTTCGTTTAATACGCTTCATACCTCAGTACTGGAGGAACCCGAGTAAGATTTTCCAGCTGAAATTCTAGCGTCATTGCTGGACATGAGCATTTGCAGTCGGAATTATGAGAAATTAGCGCGGCGCGGTCACGGCCGCTTCCTGGCCGACGCCCCAGGGACCCGCGAGGCAGCCGCTCCTGGCCACGGGGAACAGCACTGACGTCCCTCTCAGGGAGACGCCGCAGGCGAGGGCAGGAGCGAGGACAGACCTGCACCGTCCCTGCTCTGGGTGCCACCTGGACGGACCCCTCGCTGCGGGGCAGGAAACGAACCGTCCCGTCTGCCCAGGCCTGAGGGGCCGCGGACGCTGCAGTTAGGTTCCCGGATGAGAAACCACCACCCCCCCGCCACTGCCGAGGTGGGGAAACGACAGAAAGACCCGAGAGTCCCGGGCACCGACCCTCTCACTGTCCCCTGCGTTGCCTCTGTCTTCGCAGAAACACAAAACTTCCTGTTTCTCTTCTCCTCTCCCCTCAAACACTCTGACCCTGGGGGAATCACTTGGCCCGCCCCTCACTCCAAATTCACGGGCAGAGACCACCTTGAGAAAGGGGGCTCGGAGGGGAGAGGGGAGGGGAGGACACAGAGCACAGATCAAATGCCCCAATAAACGTGGCCCCTGGGGACTGTGTCCCTGAGGAGCTGGACAAGGGGAACCTGGACGTGGGATAAACACAGTGATCACAGCTGTCCCGATATGGCTGGTCCCTGTCCCCACACACTCCAGGGCCACGTGCTTCCCTCCTCTTCCATGTTATCCGCAGGAAACTCCAGGAGGAGGCGGCCTGTGGTGGGAACGTGGTAAGAGCACAGGCCTCGAGGGACCCAGAGGATGCCACACTCCCGAGACAGTCCCCGAGGAGCCACAAGAGGAGCTGCAAAGCACACAGAGGATGCCCATGTGTGCTCAGACCCGTCTCGGTCACAAGGGGGCCTCCCAGGGGGCTGCACAGGCAGCGACCCCCAGTCCGGGCCTCTGGGGTCTTTTCCTTGTTGTCCTCATGACGGCTGGACAATCTGGGGCGAGGGACGCAGACAGGAAGGGCCTAGAGCTGTCACCTCTCCTTGGCCTTCTCTCGGGGTTCTAACCCTCCCCCAGGTCACAGACGTTGGCACTACTTGTCCCTCTGAGGCCGTGACAACCTAGGCCCTCACCATCAGCACATGACGCCCAGCACACCCCCTGGACATGCCCCAAGGGGGTGACCCAGAGAGACAGAGACCTGGGGCTGGGGACAAAGCAGGCACCATGGGCCTCTCTGCTGCCCACTCCCCACCCTGCAGCCAGAAGAAGCCACAGCTGCACACTGAAGGGCCTTGGCCGGCCCTGGCTTGGGGAGGACTAAGGGGTGTAGATGGAGACATGGCTCCTACTCCCCTCCCACATTTCCTGACTGCCATCTCCTGCTCCAGAAGGCTTGTCACGTACGCTCCTGTCTGTGCAGTGGGAGGTAGGAGGGGACCCTCCTGCCTGGACAGGGGCCCTCCCATCTCCAGCCCCTGCCCCCTTTCTCGCCTGGACTCCCTGCAGCTGATGTCCTGGTTGTCTTGTACCAAAGGACACAGAGAATAGCACTGATGACAGCAGCAGCAGCAGCAGCATACGGAAGGGCTGGCCATCGACACCGAGCACCAAGGCCTTCCCTGGGAAAAGGGCCTCATCACACACTGGACACCCAGAGCCTCAGCCTCCTCTGCTCCCCTCACCCTGGCCTGACCCCCCCCCCCAGGCACAACCCTGCACGGTCGCCCCAGGCTCACCAGAGGGCACAGCGTGAGTGCTGTGATTCCCGCTGTGTCCCACGTAGCAGGGAACCTCTGCTCCTCTTCTTGGGGACCCTGGTGGCCATCCAGGTCTGGTAGGTCCCATTCCCATAGGGCAGGACACCCCCAGACTGCTGGGTGTCCTGGCTCAAAGGTGCCCCATCCTAATGCCAGGCCAGAGAGACATTCTGGGCACAGAAGCCAGAAGCCAAGCCCATCAGGGTGATGTTCCCTCCAAGGCCTGGCTGCAGGTGACATTCACCCTGGGGGTCACTGGGGAAGGAAGGGCACAGCCAGTGAGGCCCAGGACCAAGCCCTGCTTCCCTCCAAGAGACACACAGGGAGCAGGGCGGGTCCTCCCACTGTCCGACCCTGGCTGAAGCCCTCACTGACCCAGGCCTTCTGCAGTCTGTCCTCACCCTGGGGCCCGACTCCTCGAGACTCGCAGGAGGATGGGGCTCGGGGTGGTGCCTCACACACTCAGCCCCCATGCTGATGCTGGGGAGGGGGTGTCAGGGTGGGCTCCCGGGGCATGGGCCAGGAGGGGACTCTCTGTGCCAGGCAGACGGGGAGGCAGATGGGGCAGCCCCGGCTCTGAGGGCCTCCCCTCCTGCCTAACACCCACCTCCCAGGTGCGGGTGTCTAGGGGAGGGCCCACAGCCTTCCCGGATCACAACACCAACACCAGACACTTCAGTCCCCAGCCCACCTCCTCTAGCCAATGGCTCCAACAGGAGAGGAAAATCAGAATACAATATGCCAACAGAACGTGCAGCCACAGTACAGGGAGGGTCCCTGGACAGAGTTGGGGAGCTACTCCAGCAGACCTGGGGAGAGGAGAGGCCCTGCCCAGGGTCAGCACCTGCTCTCCTGAAGCCCCCCCTCCAGCTGCCAGATGTTGCTGTAGTGTCTGCACGCAGTCTGCCAGCACGGGCCAGAGTGTGTCATAGCTTGAGTGGCATCTTCCTCCCAGACCTTCTGGATTTTCATAGCCAAGGTCTGAGCTCTTGAGGACTGGGGCACTGCCCACGCCCGAGTCTTCAGGTTTTGGGAGTGTACGCGCTCCCCACTGTAGTAGAAATGCCTGAAGCCGCTGGTGCTGTTGTCTTCGTGGATTCACATGCCCTCACCCCTGCAGCGAATGCCAGGCTGTCCCAGCCTGCCTGCAGTGACGCCTCCATTCGCCTCCCTGCCCCAGGGAGAAACTCGGCCAGAGGGACCATCTCTGGCCCTCCTCCTGTTCCCCTGTGCTGGCTAAGGACCAGCTCCCTCTGTGCTGAGGTGCACTGACCCTGTCCTCACCCCCACCCCAGCCAGAGTCAGTAGGAAGAGACAGGTCCCTGCTCTCTGCCCCAGCTTTCCTGGAAACGGCCCCACTCCTGCCCCCTCCCACTCTCAGCTCCTTTCTGGCTCTTGACATGCGCCAGTGTCATCCTGAGGCCCTTCCCGTTCCCTGCCAAGTCCTGGGTCTCTGTGTCCCAGGTGTCATCTCCCAGGACTGCCTGTTCCCCTGCCCCCGGGGCCCTGCCCTGCCTTTCTGCCTGTCACAGAGCAGGAAGAGCTCTGTGACATCTTCCAGATGTCCCTTGGCGAGAAACCCCGATGGCACAGATTTGTCCTGGGACACCACCGTGATGTTGTAATGAAGACTGTGGGGTCCTGGGGAAGAGGAAACCACAGATGAAACTTCTTCCTGGAAAAGCTTCATGTCAGTGTTTGTCAGACAGGTTCTGCTGTCCTGACCTTCCTGAGGACGCAGAAAATGCACCCGGGCAAAGGGACAAGGACGAGGATTTCAGTGCAAGGAAAACTGGAAAGGTGGAAGGGTGGGGAGGAGACTGAGGAAGGGAAGAGGGAGAATGGGGACAGCAAACCTGTAGGCCAGCTGCCAGGGTGGGGCGGCCATAGTATGCCTGAGGACATGGCAGGAGGTCAGGGACAGGCTACCCTGCAGGGGGCAGGGAGGATCAGGTGGCCAGTGGTGGGAGGAAGGTCTTGCCAGAGGGCAGGAGGGGATGTGCAGGGACCCGGCTCAGAGGGACCCATGGCCTGAGCGGCTGTGGCACACAGGCAGGCTGGGGGGACACAGAGAGCGAGGGCTGCAGCCTCTGGGGAAGGCTCATCTCTGATGGGGGGAAGGGAGGGTGCGGCCCTGAGGCTGGAGGGGCAGGAAGGTTGTGGCCCCCAAGAAGCTTAGAGTGGGGTCAGCATCCCAGCGGGAAGCAACGGTGTGGGCTTGGGTCCAAAGTGGAGGAGTGGCGCGGCAAGGCCCCAGGAGGGCAGGTGGGTGGACCTGCTAGTGTCCTGTGCAGTGGGCAGGTGGCAGGGTCTCAGAGAGTCAGTGCGTCCTTTCAGCAAATGCTGCTGGGAAAACTGGATGTTCACATGCAAAAAAAAAGAAAAAAATGAACTTGGACTGTATGTACAAAAATTACCTCAATATGAATCAAACACCTAAACTCTACAACTAAAACTGAGAAACTCTTAGAGGAAAGCACTGGGGATAAACTTCATGACATAGGATTTGGTGACACATTCATGGATGTGACACCAAACCACAGACAACAAAGAAAAAATTGATAAATTAGACTCATCGAAATTGAAAACATCCGTGCATCAAAGGACACAATCAACTGAGTAAAAAAACAACCCCTGGGATGGAAGAAATTATTTCCTAATCATGTATCTGATAGGAGAATAATATCCAGAATACATAAAGAACTCCCACAACTCAGAAACAAGAGAACATCCAACCCATTCAAAAAAGGACCTGAATAGCCCATTCTCCCAAGAAAATACAAAATGGCCAATAAACACATGAAAGGGTACTCAGCGTCTGTAGTCACAGGGAAATGCACATCAACACCACAAGGAGATAGCACTCCACACCCTTAGGATGGCCATTATCAAACACACACACACACACACACACACACAAACACACACAGACACACACAGACACACAAATAATACGTTTGGAAGGAGGTAGAGAACCTGGAACCCTTGAGTACTGCTTTCGGAAATATAAAATGGCTCACCTGCTGTGAAAACAGTATGGTGGTTCCTTCAAAAACTGAAAAATAAATTACCATATGGTGCAGCAACGCTACATCTAGGTATATGCCCCCCCAAAATGAAAGCGGGAACATGAAGAGGTATTTGCACACCCACTTTCATTGCACCAAAAGGTGGAAGTCACCCAAGTGTCCATCGACTGATGAATGGGTGATCAATAGCAGTGTGTATGTACAATGAACATTATTCAGCGTTGAAAGGAATGAAATTCTGACACGTGCTACAACATGGATGAACCTTGAACACATTAAGATAAGTGAAATAAACTGGAAACAAAAAGACAAATATTATATGATTCCACTTATACGAGGCACCTGGAATGGTCCAATTCACAGAGACAGAAAGCAGAATGGGGTCACCAGGGGCCGGGGGAGGGAGGAATGGGGAGGTGCTATTTGGTGGGTACAGAGGTTCAGGCTGCACAGAAACCTGAATGTATTTAATGCCCCTGAACTGTACACTGAAAATGGTTAAAACAGTAAAATGCACGTTATGTATGTCTTACCACAATTAAACAACAAAAAAGGAACTGGCAGTGTACCCCAGAATGATACAGAATTAGAAAGGGTGGGGTGCCGGCCAGAGGAGAGGAAACCAAGGCAGCCAGGCAGATCCACGGCCTGAGGAAGGGCTGCAGGGGGAGCAGAGCTGGAGTGGAGCAGCCACTCCCCAAAAGAGGGTCAGGGTTAGGAAACTGTCAGAGGAGGAAGGCGGTGCTGGGACAAGGCCCACAGGAGGGGAAGACCTCAGCCGATCACACAGCAAAACTAAGATTTTGGAGACGTGGTGTAGGGAGTGGGAGCCCACTGGGGTCAAGGAACCAAGAGAGAAGGATGAAGGTCAAGGAGCAGGTGGACCAAGAGTCTGTTTCGGGTCTGGGTGGGGGAGAGGAGATGGGTAGGGCAAGGATTGGGGGTGGGGTGAGCATGGGGCAGGGGTGACCTGGAAGAACATGGGTCAGGAGAGGACAGGAGAGGAGGGGGCTCTGGGTGAGGGCGGGTGGGTGGCTGTGAAAGGTGAGGACTGGGTGAGGGGCCCAGGCAGAAGGGCAAGGGCTGGGAGCAGGACCAGGTCCCTGGGTGGAGAGGTGCAGAGGGACCAGGGAGAGACAGTGCAGCACCTGTGGGCTGGAGGGTGGGGGCTCAGGAGAGTGAGGCCCAGGATGAAGGAGAGGGCAGGGGTGAGGCAAGGCAGGGCGCAGAGCAGGCACCTGTACTATAGCGGGGGGAGGGGACTGCACTGCCCTGTGCCCTGCTTTAGACCTAAGTGTCATCCTCACCAGGGCTCCCCTTGCAAGGGCTGGAGGGGAGTGGGATGGACGGAAGACGCCTGGACAGAAAGCACCACCAGAAAGTCAGTGTCAGGGACAGTAGGGAGGGGTGGCATAGGGGCAGCACTGGGTGAAGGCTCCTTGCAGGAAAGGCCCATAGGGAAGGAGGAGGGAGGGGGTGAGGGCAGAGGACAC
>NW_012152574.1:699108-718094 GCF_000956105.1 Propithecus coquereli | reverse complement strand
CCAGGAAACTTTGCCCGCCGGACCTGCGCCCTGAGAAGGGGAGCGGATGGTCGCAGCCCAATGCAGGCACCGGCTCCGAGCAGTCGAGGGGACAGCCCCACCCCCATGCGCTGCCAGGGCCCTGTCCCCTCCCCTGCATCGGCGACCACCCCGCCCCCGCGTCCCCACCCAAGTAACGCGGGTCTTGCCTACTCCTGCAGCCGGCCGGGCCATCCCGCCGCTCTCGCTCGCTTGTTCCTTCGGGGACAGACTTAGCGACGAGACAGCGCTGGGTTGTTCCCCCATCACACTCCCCTCGACCGCGCACAGCTACTGACAATGTGACCTGTGACCAGTGACCACATTTGCAGACCTATTTGCAGATTTCAGCCACCTCTGCCTCTCAGAAGCACCTGCCCCAGTTCAATCGCTCAGAGGCCAAACTCAGCATTTTAATCTCCTCCTTCTCCTCCCTTTGACTGAAGCCACGTCTCCTTTTCCTCACATTCTGTGAGGGTCCGAGTTCTCCCAGGCCGGACTCTGTTCAGCCCCTGAGTGATCACAGGCCCAAGGAGGCGGCTCCCCACGGGCCACTCCAACACCAAACTCTTGCCAAGTTTCTTTTTACAATCTGCCTTAGGGCATCTGTACCTCTGGGACCATATTCCCCTCAAATGTGACAGGTCTACAAGGACACTCTGCGTGTCTCCCACCACATCAGCCTGTTCCGGTTCCCTATTTCTTTTAACAGCATTACCATCCTTGGTCCCTTCTGATGTCCCCTGTCCCCTGCTTCTCCAGGACTCAAAGTCAGCAGCTCCTTCAATACTTTTCCGATCCCATAGCCTCTCCCTTAGTCCAGGCTCTCCTCTGCCTTCAGCCTGGAATAGCGCACAGCTTCCCAAACACTGTGCCCGCCCCAGTTATAACCAGAGTGCTCCAAGCCACCCACAGCGCCCCATCCGGGGAATTTCACGCATGACGCTTCTACTCTACCATGGAATCCCACAGCTGCCACGATCTGCTGTCTGGCATCACCCTATTTCTCTGGTGACATCTCCCCAGGGTGGCAGTAAAATGGCCTCCCCAATCTCACCCTGTCCCCCTAGGACGTCACGACTTCAACAGTCTCTCTCCTCTGCACTACTGTCATCTCTACCTTCCAACCCATCAGACTTCTCTGGCCACATCCTAAACTCCTCTCGGTTAGGCTGGCCCCAGTGCAGTGGGGATTACAACTAACTGATCAAAACCAGTTACAGATCTATTTGTTTCTTCTTCACTCCCACTGCCTCACTTGATTAGCGTAAAAAAACAAACAAACAAACAAACAAAAAAACAAAAGAAAACCTTCCCAATTAGATAGGGGTGATGATGGAACAATCTTGTGATAATGCTAACAGCTACTGAATTGTACGCTTTAAAAGGGTATTTATACGGTATAGGAATTATAGCTCAATAATAATGCCACCCAGGAAGCCTCCTTCTACAGAGAGATGTACCCTATCTCCAACACATGTCTCTCAGGCTTTGGAACATCTAGCCAGTGGTACTCAAAGTTAGCCACTTCGTAAAACCACCTGGACAGTTTTTAATATTCACATGCCCAGGCCACAGCTGAAACCAATTGAATCAGTAAAGGTAGGTTGGACCTAGGCCTTAGTATCTTTGAAAGCTCCCTAGGTGTTTCCAATGTGTAGGCAAGTTTTAAAACCACTGGTGAAGCACGTGGTTTGAACCTCCCTGATGGTATCAACTGTGCCCTGCCTTGAATCTTAGACCATCACCCATTAGACCATGAACCATTTAGGACGATTCCATCTTTGTCAGCCTTGAATGTTTTTTTTTCCTTTTTTTTTAGAGAAAGGGTCTCCCTCTGTCATCTGGGCTACAGTGCAGTGGCATAACCATAGATTACTGCAATCTCAAACTCCTAGCCTAAAGAGATCCCCCCACCTCAGCCTCCCAAAGGGCTGGGATTATGAGTTTGAGCCACTGAGCAGAACCAAATATATATACTGTTAAGTTGAACTGTCCCTATCATTATTAACCATTCCCCTGAAACACCTAGCCTACTCTTTTTCTGTGGATGAAAATGCTGTGCACCACAGAGTTGAAACAATTTCTTAGATTTCACATCCACATTTATTAATATTTATTTTGATCATCACAGTTTATTGAGCACAGTAGGGACTGAGTCCTGTCCTCATCTCAGAGAGATTACTTTCATTGCCAAAAGTCACAAGGGCAGTGAGGGGCAGACAGGGAGAGGACTCGGCCCCCTGACAGCTGGTCCCTAGCCCTTCCCTCCGCAATGTCCACCCTCCTCCCAGGACGTCCTTGGTGGTGTCCTTGGTCTGTCTCATTCAGCTCACCCCAAAAAAGACTTCTAATACGCCAATAATAATAATAATAATGATAACCATAATACGTATATGCAAGGTTTGTTCCGAGGCATTTAGAGGTGATTTCGAGGAGAGATGAAGCTGAATCCATGCTTTCTGGGGTAGGGGAGGCCGCGATAGTCTTGGGTTGGGATGTGAGTCCCTCCCCAGGATGGATGCCTGGCCGTTCCTCCCCTACCAAGCTTCACAGGTCGCCTTCTGTAAAAAGCCCTTTCATTCCACCCACCCCCTCCAACTCCCTTCCGCTCTGCCCCATAAACTACTTTTTCTCTGTCCACTCTGTCTGTGGACCCCTGGACTCAAGAGCATAGAGGCGACTTTCTTCCCGAACATCTTGGGCGTAACTGCTGAGTCCGGAAAGGAAAGAGACTTCCCAGCGCGGTCCCTACACAACCCAGGGCGGGGCTGGGCTCGGCTGCCCGAGCGCTCTCACGTCTGCGGCCGGCCCGGAGGACTGAAGATCACTCGTCCCCCCACCAGAGCCTATGGAAAATAAGAGTTGTTATGGATACAAAACCGGAATAACGAAACTTATGGGCGAGGGGAGCAGGGGCGAGCTGCATGGAGGGTCCTGGTCCTCCAGCTGCTGGGCAGCCGCACCTGCCGCCTGCGAAAATGCGGACGCCGGGCCGGACTGCGGGTTCCCAGTCCGGGGGTCCGGAGCCAGATCCGGAATCCGACCTGCTTGAAACAGCACCCGGGTGGATTCTGAGCCCGGGGAGCAGGGAAATGCTGCCTCAGCCTCCCCCACGGGGCCCACGGATTCTAGGATCCAAGAACACTTCCTACTGCTGCGGGTCCCCCAGGGAGGAAAGTGACCGCTTCTGGGAGGTTCTTATTGGAACGGGCTACACTGCCTGGATGAAACTAAAAATAAACGGCCAGAAAACCCTCTGAGGGTTCCGCCCCCTTCAGTGAGGATCCTAATTTACACCCCGAGTGTGACATCCGTCAAAGACTGGAGTGAATTTCACTGAAATGGAACAGTATCAGCGGGCCTGATAGCACTTTGCTGCTTACAAAATGCGGAGTAAAATGTCCTGGCGAGGGTGGGTGCGCTGGCTCAGCCCGTAATCCCAGCACTGGGAGGCTAAGGCTGGAGAATGCCTTGTGCCCAGAAGTTGGAGACCAGCCTGAGCAACATGGTGAGCCCCTTGTAGCTTCAAAAAATAAAAAATAATTAGCCGCACATGCCTGTAGTCCCAGCTACTGAGGAGGCTGAGACAGGGGGACCCCGTGAGCCCCAGGAATTTGAGGCCGCAGTGAGCTCTGATCGTGCCACTGTCCTCCTGAACTCCAGCCTGGGCGACAGAGTCAGAACTTGTCTCTAATAAACGTAAATAAAACAAAAAACAAAATGCCATGGAAAGGGCCGCCTCCCGTCCCTTTCGGCGGCCTGTCCCATGTGTTGAGCACGAGCCTGGAATACACAGGGGTAATATGGAAAGGAGAGAGTGGAGGAAGGAGGGAAGGATGGCGGAGGGTGTTGAAGAAGGGAGGGAAGAGAGAAGAAGAGAAAGGTAGAAGAAAGGTAAAGGAGAAATAAATTTTAACAGTTGTAATTTTATTATTTATTTTATGTTTTTACCCTTTGTGTAGTTCCGTTACTTATTAACATTTTGTCAAGCCTCTCTCTCCCTCTGTCTGTAAATACACAGCTATTACTGACATTTCCAAGTCGTGTGAGAGTAACTTGCAGACGTCATGACCCTTTACCTCCAGATGTGTCAGGGTGTGTCTTAGGAAAAAGAACAAGGTTTTTGTTTTGTTTTACACACCCAAAGTACAAATCCCAAAGAGGATAATAGTTTCTAAAACCATCTCACTTAGGCACACTATACCTACAATGAAGCGCATCCACTTGAAATGCCCAGGCACCGAGTCTGGCAGTTGTGCCCACCCACGTCTCCACTACCACAGTGACGAGGTAGAACGTTCCCATCGTCCGCAAGAACAGCCTGCCATGAAATTCTATGCGGCCACGAAAAGGAGTAAGATCAATTTCAATGCATTGCTATGAGAAGCTGTGTGCCCCGCATACTTTTAACATTTTTTCAAATTGTAATACCACTTGCATAATACGCACATTAAGTAGGGGAAAACCGGGAAGACTTCTCACCAAAGTTTTGCAGTGACTCCAGAGACTGCGATAACTTTGTGACTTTCACTTTCTCTGAATGTTGGAATTTTACCTTTTAGCATAAACTCGGATATGAATGGAGGGTAAGGGAGAGGATATTCCAGTTTACAAATGTTATGAAGCTAAGCCCCAAAATCGATTTTTTAGGAGATTTTTAAAGATGAAAATGTTAATGAAAACACAACACCAGAAACTCTCTTTTATGATCCTCCATATTTTCTTAGTGTTGAATCTTTCTTAAAGTGACTTTGAAAGAGATTTTTCAGTTGAGTAGAGAGATGTATACCAACTATTTACAAAAGAGGTGGGCTCTAAAAAAATAGAAGTGCGAAATCCAGTGCCCACACACAGGACCCTGAATCATGTAAACTCACACCACATTTGCTACCTGCGTTGCCATAGCTTCGTTGGGTCGAGACAAAGCTTGTTCCTGGAGCGTTGATTTGCCCTTGCAAACGGTCAAAGGCTTTCGGAGCCAGTCTGAAAAATCGGACTGACTTTCAGATCTAAGAAGTCTCAGGAACTTTCCGGTGGCTGTTACTCTAAGAATCCCGCCCATCTGGGCGATGCGCTCTCGGGCCCCGCCCAGCGGCAGTGGCCGCAAGGACAAGACGCGGCCAAATTGCCCCTGCGGTTCTGACTGAGGCCAAAGGAGGATTCTCGGCCGAGCGCAGGACGTGCTTTGCTCTGGTGGGGGTCGAGGCGGCGGAGGGGAGGCGAGGAAGCTCAGGGATACATGGCACAGGAAGGAGGCGCGCAGGGGAGGACCCACCGCCTGCAGACCGCGGCTTCCTTCCCTCCCTGCTGGCCTCGGAGGGGACCAACGTGGGCCCAGGAGGATGCAGAGACCGGCGTCGCCGCAAGGGGGCGTCTCGCGGGCCCCCACCAGGTGCCTGGCTCCCCTCTCTCAGCTACTACTGATGAGTTCAAAGGAGGAGACTGGAAGACTTGGCCTTTGGAAAGTAGACTCGGTATCTCCCACTCAGGCTGGGTTACCAAATCCATCCTGAAAAAACAGAAATGCAAAGAGGCAAATTCTATGTGTGATTTTTCCGGCCAGGAGAAGGTCCTGCCACCCTCCCATTCCTCCCCTGTCACCTCTCGCGCAGCCCCAGTCCGCTGTCTCTACTTCCTCGTCCTTTCCCCTCCCTGGACCCAGCTCCCGAATATCTCGCACCTTCCTTAGAGGACTCCTCTGCACGGAGCACGAACTCCTCCAACTCCAGGAAAATAGAGAGACAAAGACCTGAAGGACACCTGTGGCCCCTCACGCCTGAGATCAGCTCCCTCCCCCCAGGGCAGGGCTCACTCTGTGTGTGTGTGTGTTTGTGCGTGTGTCTCTGTGTGTGTGTGAACGGAGAGGCAAAGTGCTTATTACCCTGGCATCTAGAAACCCTCCACCTTGGCACTGCATGCAAGAGTTGGTGGCATGTGCACCTGTGCCTTTATTCAGGGATGGGACAATTACATTCATCAGAGCTGCAGTGTGCCACAGCCCCCAGCCCCAGGAAGCTCAGGGCACACTGTATTAGGGAGGAGGGTGACATTGCAGGAGCCCCTGACTCCAGCTCTGCTGGTCACTGCTACACAAAGGGTACTGAAAAAAGTGCAGGATGCCCCATTCCCTCCAGGGACCAGGGAGCCACCGTGGATGTCAAATTCCATCAAAGAAACACCATTGGAACTAAATCTCCATGCTGCATATTTAAGCTCACACAATGGCTCAAATAGAACCAAAACCAAAAAAACAAACTCCTCACTAGGGTGAGATGGCTGAAGTTGACTGAGAGGCTTCCTACACCTGTAGGTAAAAAGGAGAATGTCTCTACTTGGGGCTGTGGCCCAGTAGCCCCTACATCCTGGGGCCCCGAGAAAGGACCCTCTTCCTTCAACAGTGCACAGCAAGGCCATTTCTGGGGAGAAATGGAGACTCTCCTTGGATTCTTGAGGTTGTTACACTTAACTCACTGACTTTATAGACATTGACTTCATCTTGGAACATCTTACAATTATGTGATTTGCTTTGACTCTAAGTGTGGGACAGGAAACTGCACCTGAAACAGGAAATGAGGGGCTGGCCTCCTGAGCTGTCACCACCACCAACCCCCCCCCCCCCACTGCCATGGCTCTTTCATGCAATATAATAAGAGATTGTGAGCCAAAAATTTATGGCTAGGCAAACAGAAAAATCTCAGTTTCAGCAAATGTTTCAGATGTTCTGGCTTGCCTAGTAATGCTCTAGCTTTAAGCCAGCCTTAGCACTTTAAAATTTAAATATAATTTTTTATATTTAAATATTTTACATTTATATATAACAATTTAAAATTAAAATATAATTTTAAAATTATTTTTTCCTTGGTGTTGAATTTTTGAATAATTCATATCTATTTATTATAATGGACTTGTTGCTTGTTGCTGCCTTGAATCGACTGTGGAATTAAGGTAAGTAAAGAAATGTGTGGTTCTCCACTGAATTACTGCCAACACCATCTTAAAAATTTATTAACCCCAAATCCAACAACTTCTCACACCTCTGCTGCCTCCATCCCAGAGCCATCTTGTCTGTGGTGGCAAACTGGAAGGGCCTTCTAGCTGGGCCACCTGGTGACTCCCCCACCCCTCTGGCCACTCTGGCCTCATCCAACCACTCTCAGCCCAGCTCACTGGTCCCCACTAACCCCAGCCTCTCATCACTGCTCCATCCTGTCTTGGTACCTGCCCCTGCTGTGACCCCCCCCCCCATAGTGCTCCTCCTCCCCAGGGATCCACACTGGCTGCTCCTCACACCATGCAGGTCTCTGCTGTCACGTACAATGGTGACGTCCTTAGAAACGTCCAATCTCCTGCCATCCTGACCACCACTGTTGCTCCATAAATTAATATAAATATACTTGAGACAGAAATGTCTCAGGAATTTTGCAGAGCTTTGCCCTGAAGAAATATGTGAACATGTTGGTTTGTATATCAAAAGCTGTTTCACCTCAGGAGGGCATCTCTGAAAGATTAGTAGCGGCTGCATCCCACAGTGGCACCGCGATTCTCAGACCTAAGGTTTGGACTTGCTTTGAAAAGCAAGACAGGTCTGCTAAGAACCACAGGATGAGAGCTGATCAAAGAGTGCCCGCCTGACAGACAGCCACCTGTGGCTAAAAGCAATTAGCCCAAGGGACAGTTCCTGCTTAAACTCCTGACTATCTGTCTCCATCCACAATAACCTGATAAAGAAAATATGGAGCCACTGTATCTCTGTTTAACTCCTCTGTTAAGTGATAAATTTACCTTAGAACTTAGAAGTTAGCCTTTGAACGATTTTGTAACCATTTGTTCACGTAGAAAGAGTTAGTTAAGGAATCTGAAGAAGACTTTTGAAAAACTGTTAACCTAAGAGGAACTACCTGTTGTTATGTAAATCTGTTATCCCTGGCAACCGATCACTGTAACCTATAAATGCCCATGTAAAACTTCATTCGTGGCGTCTGAGATTGACAGAGAAATCCATGCCCCCTGAGTACCCACTTTGCCTAAAATCTTTATAAATCTATAAAACTATACCTTCGTCTCTGTGTATTCTTTTATTTCCATTATTTTCCATTTTCTATTATTTTCTTATCCTTTGCAACGACCCTACCAAAGGGACCCGATTTTTTGCTGGGAGCTTAGCTACCTCCCTGCACACCACCAGTCTCCTAGCCCAGGCACGTTTTCTCTATAACAATTGTTGTTGGTATCAGAATAATTGTTTTTATTTGTTATCTGTCTGTAGCACTGAAACACATTCTTTGAGGCAGGGACCTAGTCTCCTCACCACTTTTATCACCAGCATCTAGAACAGTCCCAGGGCAGAGTGGGCCTCAATGACTGTGCATTGAATGAATGAATGAATGAATGAATGAATTTAAGTCGGTATAGTGCTTTTGAGAAGCAATTTGGTAACATGTATGAGGAGCCTTAAAAATGTCCGTGCCCTTTGACCTAGTAATTTGTATTTAAGAAATCTATGATTTTAAAACAAAATCCAAAATTCAGAAAGGTCTTAGTTTGTAAGGATTAATCAGAGTTTAATCAGACATTACTTACAATAACGAAAACAGCAAACAGAAGAGTGACTGGGCGCTTTGTTTGGAAATAGTATACAGCCAGTACAAGCAGTGTTTAAGAAGAGTTTGTAATATATAAAGTTGTTTATTGATGATAAATTCCAAATACTTCACAGAGTCTGACTGCACTGAGCAGTCCTGCATAGACTGGAGCAGTCAGGGAAACCAACTGGGGGAATCCGGGGCGGCTGCCAAGCGCAGCTCCAGGGGCGCTTCCTGCTGCAGACGGCGGGCATCTGCCAGGGCGGGTTAACCAGGCTCCTCCCAGCGGAGACAACAGGTAGTTTTCCATCCTTCTGTTGAGGCCCCTTGGGAAGGAGGAAGTGCGCTCTTCCTTCGCAAAGCTTGATCCTTCCTGGGTGACAGGCGTGGGCTGAGCGGTAAAGACAGCACCGCGAACACGATCAGTTTACAGATTCCTGATTGTCCTGAAATACTAATCTCACCACACCTGAGGAGTGCGATGGATTCTTTCATTTTCACACTGTGACCATCTGAGTCCCTGAGATCCCGAACGCCTGACATGGAGTCTCCGAAAACCTTGTCCTTGAGAGTTAACGGGCACTTGGCCTCCTGTGAGGCCCACCGCGCATGCGCCACAGCGGCAGCGGCTCCGCAGCGGCGGGAAGAGCAGCTCCAGGTCAGGCCCAGGAGCGTTCTCACTCGCAGACCACCTGCACCGGTGGATGCAGAAGAGGGGCCGAGGGGACAGCCCAGCGCCTTCCTTCAGCTGTGGGTGACGGATGGGCTGGGTCATCAGCCACTGACTGCGGGGGCCGGTGTTCCTGGAGCTCTGCGGAGCTGTCTCCTAAGGCCCCCGCTCTGCACTTACCAAATCTACATACCCCCTGGGGAGAAGGCTTCTCCTTTGAAATGTAGACAGGACTTGACTCATCATAAAGACAGCACTGTCACTCCAAGTGACATCCCAACTGGATAATCTCCCAACTCCCACTGAAATTGGCCTCAGAGTTGCAGCCGAGCACTCGGCGCCAAGGCAGGAAGAGGTTCGGGTTTGCACCTGGCTGATCTGGAAGGCGGCCCCTGAAAGGCGGTGTTTGAGGAGGTGGGCTCTAGGGGCGTGGAAGTGCCTGAGGAGTGGGAACTAGACAGAGGGGAGGGTTTCAAAAGTGAGCTTCAGAGGGCTCCGTGGCCCAGCAGAGCGTCACTTTTGCCTTATGGTTTCCTGTTCCACTGTCCTGTCTGCAAGGCCATCCCAGGCAACCCCTTCATTTGTAACCATTTCCCAAACACCTGCTCTGTGCTGGGCACTGTCTTTAAAAGGGGCTGAGGTAGGAGGAGCCAAACCCTCCTTGCCCTCGAGGTTGGCCCAGTCTTGCTCTGGCAGTGATCAGTAAGGAAATTATAATGCAAATGGTTAGTGGGAGATGCACACTTGGTTTTTGGATGTATATGCAGACCATCAACTCCGGAAGAGGAGTCACCAAAACCTAATACAGGAAACAGCATTTGAGCTGTCTTTTGAGGTGTGAGTAGGAGCCCAGCAGATACTGGGCAGAGAGCACTGCTCAGGATCCGCTAACTTCTTTCTCTGGGCCAGGCCAGGACCCAGCTGACTGGGGAGGCAGGTGCTTGCTGGCAAGACAGTGTGTCCCACGTCTGGCTGTTCAGAAATCAGAGCTGCTCAGTACTAAGACGTGAGTGTGGTGGGGTCTGAATTGAAACCCCAAATTCTGCTGGAGGCCTTGTTACAATGCAGAGCTTCTGATTCAGTGGGTCTGGGGTAGGGCCTGAAAATCGCATTTCTAGCAAATGCCCAGGTAATGCCAATGCTGCTTATCTGGGGACCTCACTTAGAGAGCCTCCGCCCTAAGCCAACCTGGTTTCATTTCTATTATCAGAAGAGGCTGGAGGAGAGCTGTGAGGCAGAGGTACAGGATAAACTGGACCACACCTTCCCCTCCTAGAGAGCTGCCTACCCCAAAGCTCCAGCGTTTGATTTCCTCGGGGTCCTGGGAATGGCAGACGCCCAGGAAGGAACCAGATGTGGGGTCAGAGGGTGGCCCAGAGGCAGAGCTGTACACACGGCACTGGGGCTCCGGCAACACCACAGACTGCCTCCTACACCCTCAGGTCCTTCCCACCTCTCAACATTGTCCTCCAGGCCTTGCTCTACTGCCCTGGGCTGTTTGGGCCTGTGAAAGACCAGAGAAGCTCTCAGTGTAATTTCTGGCCAAAGGTAGGGTGAGCTAGCATGACAAGTATTAGCAAACTTACAGAGATAACAGAATGGGCAGATAATTAGGATCTTAAAAATTGGCAGATGGCTTCAATCTTGTTTCCTGCCAGAGAATTACCAAAGTGTTCTCTTCTCTAAATGTCACAGCCTTGACCCCACACGGACACTAGAGGGCGTCCTGAGCGCACTGAAGCCCAACTGTGGGACTGGGACTCTTGGCATTCCTTGCGGATTGGGCTTTCCCGCCTACACCAAGATTTGGTCAAAATTTCCTTCACCAAATCGCCTCTGTTAATTAATCATGCCCTTGTTTTACCTTTTAATAAATGAAAGACATATATGTAAAGAAAGATAATGCAATTAAAAAGAAAACAGTCTACCGAATTAAAATGATAGTAAACATCCTTGTTTAAGGAATGATGTAAGTTTTAGACAATTTTATATCAAAGAAGGTAAAAGAATTACATCTATCAGTTTTTTTTAAAGTTTTAATTATGAGGATTTTGGTTTTATTTGTTTTGTCTCCCTTGGAATTTTCATTTATTTTGTTTTGATTTGGTTCAAAATTCAAAAAGTGTGATAGGTAAAAAGTCTCTCTCTTACCCTGTCCCATCCCTGAAAAAAGCCACTGAGATCGGTTTCTTGCTCACTCTTCCAAAGACACGTTGTGCATACGCAAACAGATATAAACGTATGTGTATATACTCTTGCCCCCTTTTCACACAATTTTAGCAAACTACGAATGCTTTCCTGCGCCTTGCTTTTTTTCCAGTAAGAATTTATCATGGAGACCGTCCCATTAGAGAACATCAAGAGCTTACTACATCTTGCTTTTTCCCTTTTTCTTTTTAATTAAAATGTTCATGGTACACCATTGTGTGGATATGCAATGCTGGTGTATGTTTTTTTTTGTTTTGTTTTTTGTTTTTTTTACGAGATTACGCCTTTTGAATGAAATGCTTTGTAACCAGTCTCCTACTGATAGGCATTTGGATTCTTTCTTTCTCTTTTTGTTTTTTGGCTGTTACAAACAGGGCTGCAACATATAATTTTAAATGCAGTCATTCTGTAGGGAGGCAAGGATGTTTTTGGACACATTCCTGGAAGCGGGACTGCTAGGTGTACGCCTTTTGAACTTGGACAGAAATTGTCAAATTGCCATTCCTAAAAACATTACCAGTTTGCAATCCCATCTATAATATATGAGATCACCTGTCTTGGTACAATTATTTCGTAAGTTATAGATGTATTTAGAGGCACGAGCTGGGGCGTCTTCCGTGGATAGATGGCATTTACCATCCCGGGAGCGGAGGGCACGAGAGCGCTGAGGAAGGCGGTGAGCACAGCGCCAGCGCCCAGGCAGCGCCCGCAAGTACCTGGGCATCCGCAGCAGCAGGACCAGTGAAGGGGACTGAGCAGGAGCAGCCAGTGTGGGAGGAAGAGAACTGGAACTGGACGGCGTCCCAGGGGCCTGTAAGGGGTTGGCGGCGGAGAATGCATTGACACAACCTCCTCAGAGAGCACTTCGGCGTCACGCAGCGTCACGTGGTAAAGGCGCAGTGATTCCACTGCCACATCCACGTCCTGGGGACTCACGCAGGGACCAGGGAGAGAGGCCCAGGATGTTCACTGCTGCAGTGTCTGTGCCAGAAACACCCTAACGGTCACTGCAGAGGGGAGGAGATAAACTGTGGCATATTCCTCCCAGGGATACTATGCAGGGGTGAAAACAAATGAACTGTTTGTTCGAACATGGATTCATCCCATAGACCATGTTAACTGAAAAAGCAAGACACAGAACGATACATTCAGCAAGAAACAACTCACACAAAGTCTAAGAATGTGGAACATGTTAAACAAAGGGATTTTAAAGAAAACTTAGTAAAAATATAAAGGCTCACACCAAACTCAAGACTCTCCCCACTGCAGGCCTTGCTTCGCTCTATACAGTATTGACGGGAACACACGCGCATCAGACTGTGCGAAATGAGGACTCTGCGTGTATTTCTGTTATTGTGCATGTGTTCTACATGCAGTCACTTACGTTAAAGTGATACAAATTGGCAAACCTGGGTGATAGTTTCACAAAGATTTATTATAATTCTCTGCTCTTTCTTCCAGCTAGAACAACTTTATAGCCAACTTTGTGAAGTAAATCCACAGGAAGTGAGAGACATGAATGAAAGGAAAGAGTTGTGGAGAGCCAGGAAAGCTGCCGAGAAGTAAAGAAAGTTGCAGAGTTGACAGTGCTGAGCGTGTTAGTGACCTTAACGTTACGGATTTCCTGGAGGAGCGTGATGAGCTGAAGCCAGGAGGAAGGGGACAGAAGGCCAAAGAGCGATGAAGGAGTGTGGACTCCAGGGGTGAACCGGCTGTGGGAGATGGGTGTGGGCTGGGCTGGGCTGGGAGGTGTGGTTGGGTCCTGAGCACTCTGCTTTAGGTCAGGACGTCGAGAATTCTGTTTATTTAGCTCTTTCCACAGCCCTCAGAGAAATCTTCTAAAATAGGTTTTACTAACTGAAGAATGAATTGCTCCAACAGTTCCTGGGTCCCTAAGAAAAATTAAGTACTTTGGCCTGGTTTCTCATACAAAGACAATAATGTGAGTGAGTTCCTACAAGCTATCCCTTATAACTGGGGCTATCATTTTGGATAATGTGTGAAAAAATCAGTAGGTTCTACCTTCCAGGAATTGTTTTTTTAAAGAAAAGTTTTCTGTTAGAATGTTTGCAGTATATTTTTCTGACAAAGGATTTGTATCCAGAATGTATAAACAACTCCAATGACTCTACAATAAAAAGACAAACAAAAAACAACAATGAATTAAAGACTTACACAGGCACTTTACAAAAGAGGATATATGAATGGTCCATGTGTATATGAAGAAGGTCCCAATATCAATAGACATCAGGGAAAAATGCAAAGTAAAAGCACAGTGAGAAATCAGTAAGCACCCATTAGAATGGCTAAAGTAAAATGATTAAAAAGTATACATGTTGGCAAGGATGTGTGGAACAACCTACATTCCCATCTATTGCCTATGGGAATGTTAAGCAATCCCTTTGAAAATCAGTTTACGTCTTCTATTGAAGTTAAACAAACTAGTACTCTATACTAGCATTTCCATTCTTACATATTTACTCACAAGAAATTAAGATAAATGTACATAAAAATGTGTACCAGGATGTTCGTAGTTGCTTTATCTGTAATAGACAAAAACCAGGAATATTCCCCAATGTAAAAAAAAAAACCCATGATTCAATCACACAATGGAATGCTATCTGCAATAAAAATGAATGAACAACACATATACATATATACGTATATCACATAGATATTATGCCAGATGCAGAAAGGCAGATACAAAAGAGGCCGTACTCTATGAGTGCATTTATATGATGTTTCCAAACAGGCAAAACTACCCTACAGTGACAGTCATCAGATCAGTGGCTGCTGGGGGGCGGGGGTGGCTGAATGGAAGGAGGCACAGAGAACTTTCTATATCTTGATGGGGTCATGGGTGACATGGCTGTATTTGACAAAATTCATTGATGGATTTGCTAAAGATCCGATCATTTCACTGTATGTAAATTGGAAAATTTAAAATACTTATAATAAAAAATATAATGTTAATAATATAAATAAGTAACAAAAAATGTTAGCAAACTGAGTCCAACAACACATCAAAAAGATAATACACCATGATCAAGTGGTATTTCACCCAGGGATGCAAGGATGGTTGAACATATGCAAATCAATAAATGTGATACATCCCATCAACATAATGAAGGGCAAAAACCCTATGATCATTTCAATAGATGCTGAGAAAGCATTTGATAAAATTCAACATCCCTTCATAATAAAAGCTCTAAACAAACTAGGTATAGAAAGAGCATACCTCAATAAAATAAAGGCCATATATGACAAACCCACAGCTAACATCATACTGAGTGGGGAAAACTGAAAGCCATTCTTCTAACATCTGAAACAAAACAAGATGCCCACTTTCAATTTCAAACATAGTACTGGATGCCCTGGCCAGAGTAATTAGGCAAGAGAAAGAAAAAAAGGGCATCCAAATTGAAAAGGAAGAAATCAAAGTAGACTTATTTGCAGATAACATGATCTTAATACTCAGAAAAACCTTAAGACTCCACCAAAAACTCTTGGAACTGATACACAAATTCAGTGAAGTTGTAGGATACAAAATTAACACACAAAAATTAGTAGCATTTACATATTCCAAAAGCATACAATCTGAAAAAGAAATCAAGAAAGCAATATCATTGACAATAGCTAAAAGAATATAAAATACCTAGGAATTGATTTAACCAAGGATGTGAAAGATCTGTAGAAGGAAAACTATAAAATACTGATGAAAGAAATTGAGGAGTACACACACAAAAAAATAGAAAGATATTTTATGCTCATGGATTAGAAGAATTAATATTGTTAAAATGACCATACTTCCCAAAGCTAGCTACACATTGAATGCAATCACTACTAAAATGTCAACATCATTTTTCACAAACTTAGAAAAAATAATCCTAAAATTCCTATGGGAACAAAAAAAGAGCCCAAACAGCCAAAACAATCCTGAGCAAAAAGAAGAAATTTGAAGGTATCATATTGCCAGAGTTCAAAGTATATTACAAGGTTATAGTAACCCAAACAACATGCCATTGATATAAAAATAGACACATAGACCAAAGGAACAGAATAGAGAATCCAGAAAGAAATCCATGTATTTACAGCCACCTGATTTTTGACAAAGTTTCCAAGAACATATATTGGGGGAAAGAACTTTTTCAATAAATGGTACTTGGAAAATGGGCAATCCATAATGCCCATCTCTCACCCCATATAAAAATCAATTCAAGATGGATTAAAGACTTAAATATAGGCCCTGAAACTACAAAACTACTAGAAGAAATATAGGAGAAACTCTAGGACATTGGTAAGTCCTCAAAAGCATAGGCAACAAAACAAAAATAGAAAAATGGGACTACACTAAACTAAAAAGCCTCTGCACAGCAAAGGGGACAATTAACAGTGTGAACAGGCAAGCTCTTGAATGTTAGAAAATATTTGCAAACTATTTATCTGACAATGGACAAATATCCATAATATACAAGGAACTCGAACAACTCAACAGCGAAATAATAATAATCCCATTAAGAAGTGAGCAAAGAATCTGAATGGAAATTTCTCAAAAGAAGGCATACAAATGGCCAATAGATTTATAAAAAATGCGTAACATCACTAAACATCAGGGAAATGAAAATCAAAATCACAATGAGATATCATCTTATGCCAGTTAGACTGGGTATTATGAAAAAGACAAAAAATGACTGATGCTGGCAAGGACGTGGAGACAAGGGAACTCTGATCCACTGCTGGTGGGAACATGCATTAGCACAGCCATTGTGGAAAAGACGGAGATTTCTCAAAAACTAAATAGAACTACCACACACCCAAGAATCCCACTACTGAGTATTTACCCAAAGAAAAGAAAATCACTATATCAAAGGGACACCTGCACTGCATGCTTATTGCAGCACTAGGCACAATACCAAAGATATGGAATCAATCTAAGTGTCCATCGATGGATGAATGGGTGAAGAAAATATGGTATAGACACACAAGAGAATACTCTTCAGCCACTAAAAGGAATAAAACGCTTTCATTTGCAGCAACATGGATGCAACAGGAGGTCATCATGGTAAGTGAAATAAGCCAGGCACAGAGAGACAAATGCCACATGTTCTCACTCACACGTGGGAGCTAAACAAGTTCATCTCCTGGAGGTGCAGGTAGAATGACAGTTAGTAGAGGCCGGGAAGGGTGGGTGAGGGGATGACAGGGGGATTAGAAGAAGGCAGGTAGGTTAATGGGCATGAACATATGGTTAGAGAGAAGAAATAAGTTCTAATGTTTGATAGCATAGTAGAGAGACTATGGTTAATAACAATGTATTGTATATTTCAAAATAGCTAGAAGAGGAGATTTGAAATGTTCCCAACACAAAGCAATGATAAATGCCCAAGGTGAAGGGTATTCTAAATAATGCCCTGACTTGGTCATTACACATTCTGTGCATGTATCAAAATATCACATGTACCCCATATATGTACAAATATTATGTATCAATATAACAAACTAAGCACAATATGGGGTAATTAAAAAGGTTCAACAATTATCAGCATGACAAAAATTGACATATACTTCCTTTTTATTAACATCAACTTTTTACTCCTGTAAATATAAGGAGAATAGAGCTACACGGCAGCAGAAGTGGTTGCTCTACTAGGAGAGAATCCTCTTCCCAGTTAAAAAGACAGGATCAGAGTCACTAGAGAAAGCAGAACTTTGGAGCAGTGCATAGCACTGGGGCTTGGTGTCCTGGGGTGGCCAGACACAGGGAGGGCTGACCTCGTGGGTGGAACTAAACTGTAGCTCTCCTTTTTTTGTTCTTATTGTAAGACCAACATTTCAGAATACCAAGAGACAGAGTGAAGCCAAAGGGAAGTGCTCTCTTTCATTTCCTAGAATATGCACTGCATGGATGATCCACACTGTTAGGGGCTGAACTGTGTCCTTCTCCCACCGAAATTCATACTTTGAAGTCATACGTTGAGTGGACAGAGGGAGAAGACAGACCTCTACAAGTCAAGGAAAGAGGACTCAGAAGAAATCAGCCCTCCCCACACCTTGATCATGGATTCTGTAGCCTCCAGAACTGTGAGACAGTAAGTTTCTCTTGTTAAAGTCACCCACCCTGTGGTACTTTGTTAGGATAGCCCTAGCAGATTAAAACAGGTATTACCTTTTCTACCCTGCCCTGTATGCGAACATGAGACTTTTTAACAGTATAAATTACCTGGGATTCCCAAGCATAGAGTGGATCAATTGAAAATTGACAAGGGTAGGCGATGTAGGGTCATCTCCAAGCTTTTGTGGGCACCATGGACCACAGGAGAGTGGAGATGTTCCCATTCCTTCTTAGTTTCACTCAAAGCAAAACTTGTGGACCCAAATTGATACATAATCACAAACTATACTTAACATATCTGACATATTGAGGGAGCAAGTTTTGCCTTAGTTTTATAGAAAGGTCATGAAAAATCATAATTACTAAACTAAAGGGTTTGTAAGACAGGCTTGCAGGTATTATGTGTTTTCCTCCTGCTTATTAAAGTCCATGTTCCTAACCAGCCCTGCCTAGGAGTAAATGTCATCACTTTGATTTTTCTCTCCCCAGTGACCCCCTGTCCTCACTGCACGTCAGTAAAGTTGCTAGAACTGATGTGTTTGTCCGTGATGCACAGATGAATAAAAAAGGCTCCAGGAGAAGAGAGATTCTCCTGAGGTCACAGCAATTGAGTGGTGGCGCAGTGACAAACACATGACACCTTTGATCCCTGGTCCAGTTCTCAGTGCCACAAGAGTTGCAGCCCTGGGTTTCTCTTATATGTGGTTCTTTTCTTAACCAGAGAAGGAAAACTCATGTTGAAAACAAAATGTCAGAGCCCAAGCCCTTGCCTTAGATTTGCTGGGCTGGGGGATAGAGAGAGAGAGGCCGCCCCTGATTCTCTTCATTCCAACTTCCAGTGTCAGTCACTCAGCTGAGAGCAGGAAGTTTCTCTTCTGCACTTGACGGATCAGGACAAAGATGACAGAGAGCCTCTTATGTACCATGGAAGAGACAAGGGTCCCTCCCACTCCCTGAATCATGTCAAATTTTCTAATTTCACATGCTTTTCTGCACATGGAACTATTTCTCCTCCCTCCAGGCACCAGTTATCCCAGTGCAAATACAGCAACAGCAGAGTGGAATTAGTACTGAGTCTGATGCTCTGATGGAGGCTCTGAGCGAGACTTTATTTTACACTTAACTGCCTCTGAGTCAATGCAGAGTTTTCCTGAGTCCCCTGCCATCCCAATGCAATCAAGTCTATATATCTCTGTTACTGCTCCAGTTCCGTATCAGAACTCACAAAGAATGACATGTCTAGCCGGGCATGGTGGCGCATGCCTGTAATCCCAGCTACTTGGGAGGCTGAGGCAGGAGGATCGCATGAGCCCAGCAGTTGGAGGTTGCTGTGAGCTAGGCTGACGCCACGGCACTCTAGCCAGGGCAACAGAGTGAGACTCTGTCTCAAAAA
>NW_012152574.1:681232-698753 GCF_000956105.1 Propithecus coquereli | reverse complement strand
GTATCTATGCCTGTTGGGCTTTCTCTAGCATGAAATGTCCCAGAGTTGGCAAGACTCTAACCTTGGATCCTCCAGCCCATGAGTGTTAGGGTCTTAGCCCTTCTGAAATGAGCATCGAATTCTAGACACAACAGGAGACGTTCTCAGTATTGGGACACTTTAGTCCTGAGTCCTGAGTTCTGAATCCTGGAAAGCGGCCTCCAGCCAGGGAGGCAGGTGTCACTGTATCTGGCCCACAAGAGCAGCCCCACATGCTCAACCTGCTCTCTGGACTTCTCCTGCCACCTGGCCTGGTAAATCTCCACTGCTTGGTTAGCCGGTCCACACCTGCAACCAGATTTTCAAATATGTATTTTTTCCCACTTTTCCAGTCATATTAATCAGAGGGAAGCTCTAAATTACCAAATCAGCAATTTCTGGAAACCAAAGTACAGTCTATATGAAAATGTCACATACCAAGAGAGAAACTGCAGAAGTACCATGGCCTCTTAAGCATGTTAACTTAGAAGGAATAAAAACAAAATGCTGGATAATCTCTATCTACTCCATGATTAAATTATATATCAATAAATGATAACTTCTAATAAAAAATCCATATATGTAACATATGACTATGACTCTGGTAGACGAACGTAGGAGGACAGTGTGAAGATACTTCTGATCCCTGTCACCCCATGAGCTGGATGCTGTGAAAGGAGAAGCGGAGATCTGCAGTTTGCTATGAGACTGTGTGAAAGGCAGCAGAGTGAGGAACATTCTGCACCAGCAAATGACAACACTGTGTGGGGTGTGTCCCTATTACAGTGCCGTTGCTCCTAGGCAGGTAACCTTTTTACAACACATGACCTGGGCTCTGAGTGACTCACTAGCGACGGATCCACCAGGAGTTCACTTCCTTTGCTAGAAGGAAGACCCGCCATGAGCCAGCGCGTCCCAGGTGCAGGGCTCCTGCTGACATCACCTTCCCACAGGGTAAATTTCTTTGGGACCCCAAAGAGAAGAGGAAGGGTTCGGGGAAAAGGGGCTAAAGAAATGACAATAGTGATCATATCTTACACTGTTACTGTGCTGTGTGTTAATCAGTGTCCTCGGCACTTTAAACATACTAATTCCTTTAAGCCTCAGGACACGTCTGTGGGGTGTGACTGTTATTCTTCCCTTTAACAGATGATGAATAGGAAGGAAGGTCACATGACAAGTGGTGGTGGAGCTGGCTTTGCCCCACAGTCCTGCCCCAGGGCCCCTGCTCGCACCACTGCTGTTCCAGAATGGGAGGGAAGGTGGAGGCAGCTCAGGGAGAGAGACTGGGGAGAGAGAAGAAGAAGACTGGGCACAGGATCACTGGCCCCACCTTTCCAGGAGAGTTGGGGACAGGTTTATGTCACTGTCAGGAAAATATGCAAAGTCTCTGGCTTTAATCTGAGCGTGTCCAGCTCTGAGACAGGTGGCGGGTGGGGAGACCCGGAGGAGAGCAGGGCCAGGGTCACATCCTCCCTGTCCTCTCCCCCGCCCCCAAAATTAGTGGTTCCCGGGGTGGCCCCCAGGCCAGCACTCCCTCTAGTACTGGGAGTCCTCCAGGCTCCAGCTCAGCCAAACGCGCCTTGGAGTCATCAGTGTCGCCTTCACGGACGACACGCAGATCCTGGGATTCCACGACGACCACAAGACTCAGAGCGTGAAGCCGCGGGCTCTGCAGATGGACAACGTGGGACAGGACTGTGGGCGCTAGGAGGATCACAGAGAATGGATTACAAAGGGACCTAAGGTTCCCGGACAGGTACAACCACCGGGGCCAGGCCGGTGAATGACGTCAAGCTGCGGGCACAGGTATCCCCCTCCACCCCACACTGACGGGCCAGTGTCCCCAAGGTGTGGGAGGGCGGGGCGTCACGCGGACCCCTCACAGGTGGGGGAGGGCAAGTGACATTTTGCTTCAGGTTTCTTTTCAATCTAGACTGACTTCAGCTGTGACCAATCACAGGGAGGAGGGGGGACACTGGGGTGGGAGGGGCGAGTCAGGAGGGGCCGGGGGACCTCCCTCCCCTCCCCCGCCCCGCCTTGGGCGGACCCCGAACCGACCCGGTCCCGCATCTGGCGGCTGCGCGGTGGCGCTGGACAGGAGCTTCCTCGGCGGACACTTTCAGGCCGCCCACGACGGGGAGGATTTCATGTCCCTGAACCGGGACCCACAGACCCGGGCAGTGGCGCAAACCGCGGCTCGGAGGATCCCGCGCCTGGAGAGGTTCGGGATCTCGAGGTACCAGGGAACACCAGAAAACCTACAGAATGGGAGAACATATTCACATGTTACACATCCCATAAAGGGCTGATAACTAGAATCTATATAGAACTCAGGAAAATCAGCAAGAAAAAATCAAACAACGCTACCAAAAAATGGGCAAAGGACATGAACAGAAACTTTTCAAAAGAAGACAGACTAATGGCTAACAAACATATGAAAAAATGCTCAACATCTCTAATCATCAGGGAAATGCAAATCAAAACCACAATGAGATATCACTTATCTCCAGTGAGAATGGCCTTTATCAAAATTCCCAAAACAATAAATGTTGGCGTGGATGCGGAGAGATAGGAACACTCATACACTGCTGGTGGGACTGCAAACTAGAACAACCTCTGTGGAAAGCAATATGGAGATACCTCAAAGAGATACAAGTAGAACTACCATTTGATCCAGCAATCCCATTACTGGGCATCTACCCAAAAGAACAAAAGACATTCTATAAAAAAAGACATCTGCACTAGAATGTTTATAGAAGCACAATTCACAATTGCAAAGAAGTGGAAACAACCCAAGTGCTCATCAATACATGAGTGGATCAATAAAATGTGGTATATGTATACCATGGAGTTCTACTCAACCACAAAAAACAATGGTGATCTAGCACCTCCTGTATTATCCTGGATAGAGGTGGAACCCATCCTACTAAGTGAAGTATCCCAAGAATGGAAAAATAAGCACCACATGTACTCACCATCAAATTGGTTTCACTGATCAACACTTAAGTGCATATTATAGGAATAACATTCACCAGGTATCAGATAGATGGGAGGGGAGGAGGGGATGGTGTATACACATCTAATGGGTGCGGTGTGCACTGTCTGGGGGATGGACATGCTTGAAGCTCTGACTCGGATAGGGCAAGGGAAATATTTGTAACCTAAACATCTGTAACCCCGTAATATGTTGAAATAAAAAAAAATTTTTTTAAAGTGGGCAAAGGTCATGAATAGACAATTTCTCAAATGAAAACATACACATGGCCAAAAAATATATGACAAAATGCTCAACATCACTAATCATCAGGGAAATGGAAGTCTAAACCGCAATGAGATATCATCTTACCCCAGTTAGAATGGTGTTATTAAAAGACAAAAAGGAAGACAGATGCTGGCAAGGATGCAGAGAAAAGGGAACTTGTGTACAGCGTTGATGGGAACGTAAATTAGTACAGCCACTCTAGAAAGCAGTGTGGAGACTTTTCAAGAAACTCAAATTAGAACAATCATGGGACCCAGCAGTTTTAGGGTGAGGCTGCAGGGCTCTAGAGCTCAGGGTTGGGAGTGACAGGCAGTAGGGCCTGGGGTTTCTTGGGTCACCAGAGCAGAAGGAAAGAGGCAGATGTCTGGGCCCCAGGGTGTCAGGGTGGGGAGATGGGTTTGCCCTCAGGAGGTGAAAGGAAGAACCTCTGGGACTTAGAGAACACAAGAGTGGCCCTTGGGATCCAGGGGAAGGGATCAGATGCCTGGGCCATGCTCACCACTGAGCTCTTATAACCCACAACTGTCTTCAGACCCCAAGCTAAGTCTTGCACGTGCCCTCCAAGAACACCATCTACTTGGCTGCCAGCAGAGGGGCCAGCTCTCTGCCCGTGACCCTGTAGCCCCTGGGGCTGGTGAGGTGGCTTCTTCTGTCATTAGATAAAATAAAGGGATGGAAAAAGATCTTCCATACAAATGGCAACTAAAAGAGAGCAGTAGTAGCTATACTTGTACCAGGCAAAATAGGTGTTAAGACAAAAACTGTAAAATGAGAAAAAAAGATCATGATATAATGGTAAAAGGGTCAACAAGAGAATATAACAATTCTAAATATATATGCAGCCAACACTTGAGCACCGAGATATATAAAGCAAATATTATCAGAGCTAAAGAGAGAGATAAACTCCAGTATAATAATAGTTAGAGAACTCGTACCCCCACTTTCAGCAATGGACAGATCATCCAGACAGAAAATCAACAAAGAAATATTAGACTTAATATAAACTATAGACCAACTGGACTATAGAAATTTACAGAACACTTCATCCAATAGCTGTGGAATACACATTCTTCTCTTCAGCACATGGATATTACTCAGGGATAGAAATTATGTTGGAACACAAAACAAGTCTTAAAAAACTCAAAAAAATTGAAATCATACCAAGTATTTTTTCTGACTGTAATGGAATAAAATTAGAAATCAATAACAAGAGGAAACTTAGAAACTATACAAACACATGGAAGTTAAACAATATGCTCCTAAATGACCAGCAGGTCAATGAAGTGATTAAGAAGGAAATTTAAAACTTTCTTGAAACAAATGAAAATGAAAACACAATACACAAAAACCTATGGGATACAGAAAAAGCAGTACTAAGAAAAAAATTTATAGCAATAAGTGCATATATCAAAAAGTAAAAAAAGTCAAATAAACAACCTCACGATGGATCTCAAAAAGCTAGAAAAATAAGAACAAACCAAAATCAAAATTAGTAGAACAAAAGAAATAATAAAGATCAGAGCAGAAATAGATGAAATTAAAACAAAAATATAAAAGATAAAAAAATGAAAAATTGGTTTTTTGAATAAGCAAAATTGACAAACCTTTAGCCAGACTAAGAAAAAAGAGAAGACCCAAATAAATAAAATCAAAGATGAAAAAGGAGACATTACAACTGATACCACAGAAATTCAAAGGATTGGAGATGACTCTGAGCAAATACATGCCAATAAATTGGAAAGCCTAGAAGAATGGATAAGTTCCTAGATACATACAACCTACCAAGATTGAACCAGAAAGAAAACCAGAACTTGTATTGATCAATAACAGGTAATGAGATACAAGCAGTAATAAAAAGTCTTTCAATAAGGAAAAGCCCAGAACCTAATGGTTTCACGGCTGAATTTTACCAAACAGTCAAAGAAGAACTAATGCCAATCCTACTAAAACTATTCCAAAATATTGAGGAGGAGGGAATAACCCCAAATCCATTCTAGAGACCAATATCCCTGATACAAAAATCAGACAAAGACACAAGAAAAGAAAACTATAGACCAATAGTTCTGATGAACATAGATGCAAAAATCCTTAACAAAACATTAGCAAATTCAATTCAACAATCATTAAAAACATTATTCATCATGATCAAGTGGGATTCATCCCAGGGATGCAAGGATGGCTCAAAATATGCAAATCAATCAATGTGTTACATCATATCAACAGAATGAAGGACAAAAACCATGTGATAATTTCAACTGATACTGTAAAAGCATTTGATAAAATTTAACACATCTTTATGATAAAAACTGTCAGAAAACTGGGTATAGAATAAACATACCTCATATAATAAAAGCCATATATGACATACCCACAGTTAGTATCATACTGAATGGAGAAAAACTGAAAGCCTTTCCTTAAGATCTGGAACAAGACCAGGATTATCACTTTCACCACTGTTATTCACCACTGGAATTTTTAGCCAGAGCAATCAGACAAGAGAAAGAAAGAAAGAGCATCCAAATTGGAAAGGAAGAAGTCAAATTTTCCTTTTTCCAGATGATATGGTCTTATATCTAGAGAAACCTAAAGATTCCACCCTAAAACTATTAGAACTGATAAACAAATTCAGTAAAGTTGTGGGATACAAAATCAGCATACAATAATCAATCACATTTCTATATACCAACAGCATACAATCTGAAAAAGAAACTGAGAAAGCAATCTCATTTACAATAGCTCCAAATAAAATAAAATACCTAGGAATAAACTTAACCAAAGAAGTGAAAGATCTCTTCAATAAAAACTATAAGATGTGGTGAAAGAATTTGAGGAGGACACAAAGTAATGGAAATATATTCTTTGCTCATGGATTGGAAGAATCAATATTGTTAAAATGTCCATACTACGCAAAGCAATCTACAGATTCAATGCAAGCCCATCAAAATACCAATGATATTCTTTACAGAAATAGAAAAAATAATCCTAAAATTCACATGGTAACCATAAAAGAGCCCAAATAGCCAAAGTAATTCTAAACAAAAAGAACAAAACTGAAGGCATCATAATACCTGACTTCAAATTATACTACAAGGCTATAGTAACCAAAACTGCATGGTACTAGTATAAAAGTAGACACGTTGATCAACAGAGCAGAATAGAGAACCTAGAAATAAAACTATATGCCTACAACAAACTTATCTTCAACACACCAGATAAAATGCACTAAGAACACACTATTTAATAAATGGTGCTGGGAAAATTGGATAGCCATATACACAAGAATGAAACTGGATCCCTGTATCTTACCATATACAAAAATTAACTCAAGATGGATTAAAGATTAAAATGTAAGGTTTGAAAAAATAAAAATCACAGAAGAAAACCTAGAAAAAACTCTTCTGAACATTGGCTGAATAGCAAAAAGTTTATGACTAACACCCCAAAAGCAAATGCAATTTTTTAAAAAATGGGACATAAGAAAACTAAAAAGCTTCAACACAGCAAAGGAAATAATCAAAAGAGTAAATAGAAAATATATAGGGGGTGAGGGATGAAAAATTACTTATGGGGTACAATGTATGCCTCTTATGTGTACAATGCCAATATTGACATTGGCAATGTCAATATACAAAAAAGTAACATCTCCATATATAAGCAATAAACAATGAGAAGAAATTACATTGTTTAAACAGTACTATGTTGCCTATTTTGCTAACATACTACGCTCACTCCGACTCTCCCCCCTTGTGAGTCTCCAATGTCCATTATACCACTCTATGTGTCCTTCTGTAGCAAAATACCTAGGAATATATTTAACTAAGGGGGTGAAAGACCTCTACAGGGAGAACTAATGAGGAAGGAAATAGCAGAGAATGTAACAAGTGGAAAACCATACCAGGCTCATGGGTCAGCAGAATCAACATTGTTAAAATGTCTATACTGCCCAAAGTGACCTACAGATTCAATGCAATCCCTATTAAAATACCAACATCATTTTTCACAGATCTAGAAAAAAATAATTCTACACTTCATATGGAACCAGAGAAGACCCGTATAGCAAAAGCAATCTTAAGCAAAAAGAACAAATTGGGAGGCATAAATTTCTCAGACTTTAAGCTATACTAGAAGGCTACAGTAACTGAAATAGCATGGTACTGGCACAAGAACAGAGACATAGACCAATGGAACAGAACTGAAAATCCAGATATAAAACCATCCTCATATAGCCATCTAATCTTTGACAAAGCAGACAGAAATATACACTGGGGAAAAGAATCCTTATTCAATAAATGGTACTGGGAAAATGGGATAGCCACATGTAGAAGACTGAAACAGGATCTGCACCTCTCACCTCTCACAAAAATCAACTCACAGTGGATAAAAGACTTAAACCTAAGACATGAAACCATAAGATTCTAGAAGAAAATGTTGGAAAAACTCTTATAGACATTGGCCTAGGCAAAGAATTTATGAAGAAGACCCCAAAGGCAATCATAGCAACAACAAAAATAAATAAATGGAACCTGATCAAATTAAAAAGCTTCTACACAGCCAAGGAAACTATCACAAGGGCAAACAGACAACCTACAGAATGGGAGAAAATATTCGCATGCTACACATCCGATAAAAGGCTGATAGCTAGCATCTATATAGAACTCATGAAAATCACCAAGAAAAAAATCAAACAACTTCAGTAAAAAGTGGGCAAAGGACATGAACAGAAATTTTTCAAAAGAAGACAGACTAATGGCCAAAAAACATATGAAAAGACACTCAACATCTCTAATCATCAGGGAAATGCAAATCAAAACCACAATGAGATATCACTTAACTCCAGTGAGAATAGCCTTTTTCAAAAAGTCCCAAAACAATAAATGTTGGCATGGATGAAAAGAGTTAGGAAGACTCATACACTGCGAGCGGGACTGCAAACTAGTACAACCTCTATCGAAAGTAATATGGAGATACCTCAAAGAGCTACAAGTACAACTACCATTTGATCCAGCAATCCCATCACTGGACATCTATCCAAAGGAAAAAAAAGACATTCTATAAAAAAGACATCTTCACTCAAACGTTTATAGCAGTACAATTTACAGTTGCAAAGATGTGGAAACAACCCAAGTGCCCATCAATACATGAGCGGATTAATAAAATGTGGTATATGTATACCATGGAGTACTACTCAGCCACAAAAACCAATGGTGATCTAGCACCTCTTGTATTATTCTGGGTAGAGCTAAAGCCCATTCTACTAAGGGAAGTATCCTAAGAATGGAAAAACAAGCACCACATGCACTCACCAACAAATTGGTATTAACTGATCAACACTTAATGTGCACATATAGTAGTAACATTCATCGGGTGTCAGACAGATGGGGGGGGAGGAGGGGATGGATATATTCACACCTAATGGGTGTGGTGCACACCATCTGGGGGATGAACAGGCTCTGATTCGGGGGGGGGCAAAGGCAATATATGTAACCTAAACATTTGTACCCCCATAACATGCTGAAATAAAAATAAATAAATAAATAAATAGTACTATGTATAATAGCATAAGGAAACACAAAATTGCTAGATATGAATAAAACAAAAGATATACAAAATCTCAACACTCAAAATTACAAAACTTTACTAAGACAAATTAAGTGGACAATTATTCCATATTTATAGATTGGAAGAGAAAATTGCTAAGATGCCATCTGTCCACAAATTCATCCATGGAGTCAAAATAATTTTGATCAAAATCCTAGAAGGATTTTTTGGTGTGGAAACTGACATCATCCTTCTAAAATGTATGTGGAAATATTAGGTACAAAAAATCATTGAAACAGTCTTGAAAACAACAAAATTGGAGGACTTGGAGGACTTGAACTACCAGATATCAAGAGATACTTTAAAGCTACAGTCATTAAAAGAGGGATGTATTTGTTCAAGCCCAGACAAACAGAAAAATTAATTAAAAGAGAGTCCACTCTATTTTCTTGTAAGAGTTTTATATTTTAGCCCTTACATGTAGGTCTTTAATCCACTTTGTGTTAATTTTTTTTTATGTGGTGTGAGGTATGGTTTCAACTTTATTCTTTGGCATGTGGATATCCAGTTTCCCCAGCTCCGTTTGATAAAGAGTCTATTCTTTTCCTCATTGAACTGTCTTGATGCCTTTACTGATATTCTTTACATAGAGTTTTTTACATGGCTGCAAGCTATTGTCTAGAGCCCTTTTATTTCAGCCTGAATGATGCACATTAGTATTTCTTCAGGAAAAAATATACCAGCAATGAACTCTCTCAGCTTTTAATTATCTGGTAATGTCTTAATTTCTCCATTTATTTTAACATATTAATTGCTATAAAGTACATATAATACAAAATTTACCATCTTAACTATTTTTAATGGTACCAGATGATAGTGTTAAGAACATTCATTCTCATGAGCAACCAATCTCCAGAACACTTTTCATCTACCAAAACTCCAAAGCTCATTTTTGAAGGATAGACTTTCTGGCTACAGAACTTTTGGTTTACAGCTTTTATTCTTGCAGCACTTTAAACATGTCATACCACTGCTGACTAGCCTCAGTGGTTTGTGGTATAAAATCAGCTGTCAATCTCAATGAGGATTATTTGTAGTAATACAATATACAGTGAGTTACTTGTTACTTGCTGCTATCCAGATTCTCTCTTTCTATTTCAACAGTTTCATTATAATGTGTCTTGGTGTGGATCTCACTGAGTTTATCCTGCTTGGAATTCATTGGGCTTCTGAAGAAGCTTCTGTGTAGATTTATGGATTTTTATCAAATTTGGGGGAGTTTTCTTCTGTTATTTCACCACATATTCTTACTCTTTCTGTTCCTTTGAGGAACATTGCACATATGTTAGTGCACTTGACAGTGCACAGAGGTTTCAAAGGCTCTGATCATTTGCCTGCATTCTTTTTTCTTTCTGCTCCTCAGACTGCATAATCTTAATTGACCTATCTTCAATTTTCTCATCCTTCTGCCTGCTAAACTCTGAATATATTGGTCAGCTTGATGGTAACCCATGAGTCCCTTAGGCTCTGTTCACTTTTCCTTATTCCTTTTTTTATTTAATTTTTGCTCTTCACCCTCTATAATTTCAAATGATTTGTCCTCATGCTTGCCGATTCTTTATCTATTGAAGTCTGCTGTTGAACTCCTTCAGTCATTTTTTAAATTTCAGTAATTACATTTGCTACTCTAAAATTTCTATCTAGTTCCTTTTTATATTGTAACTTTATTGATAGTCTTTATTTGGTGAGATATTGTTCTTCTAGCTTCTTTACTTTTATTGTACATGATTTTAGTTTTCATTTTTTATTTCTTTGAGCATATTTAAGACTATTGATTTAAAGTCTTGTCTAGGAAGTCCAATGACTTCACTTCCTTGGAGACAGCTTTCTGTGAATGGGTCACTTTCTTGCACCTTTGCATACCTCATAATTTTTTGTTGAAAACTGAACATTTTGAATACTATAGTATTATAAATCTGGAAATCATATTCTTCCTGCTCTGTAGAGTTTCTTGTTGCTGCTTGTTGTGGATGGAGTTGTTTCATTACTTCATAACTTTTCTAAACTATTTTTGGAAGATTGTTCTTTGTCATGTGTGGTCAATTAAGTCTATTTTACTAGGTTAGTGGTCAGCTAGCGATTTGACAGGTTTTCATAAACGGCTTGAGACAATATTGAACAATACTCTCCCAGCCTTTGTGGATGATTGGCTCTTCATTGGGGCACTCCTTCAACACTTTATCAGGCTGTTTACAACTCCTTCATTTTAGCATTCATTTACTACTTACAGAAAACCAGCCTAAAGATCAGCCAGACATGAAAGCTTAAGGTCATCTCAGGTCTTTTTGAGCATGTGTATAGCCCTGGGCCTGCATGTGGTACTCCAGATTCCTCAGTATATGTGAGAGATTTTCAAAGCTGTATTCCCCTATACGTCTCCTTCTCCAGCCTCCACCTTCCTGGGTTTTCAGTCTGTCTGCTTCTTGCCCCATCTGTTATTCCTTGTGCTGGGCAGCTGTGACTAGTAAATGCCTTTAAATGATCTTGACAGACATTGTTATGGAGACCACTTCAGCCCTATAAGGTTCCCAGGGGGATGAAACAAAGACAAGCCTGTGAGCTGATCCCTTGTGGAGTCATCATACACGCAGAAGGACACAACCACAATTCTTTGAGAGAAAAGTTAATTTTGCCTCTTCTCGCATCAGGCAGCTGCACCAGGAATGTGGGCCACCATCCCCATGGCTGCCTCACAGCTGGGGGTGTGGGGTGGGTGTCAGTAGGTGGTTAAGTAAAAATTCTACCGTGCTGTTACCAAAATTTGGAAGCTTCCTTCCTCATTAAGCACCTCCGTGGTTGTTGTAAGTTTTCTTATTAGATTCCAGAGTTCAGAAAAACTTGATTTTGACAGTTTTTTTTTTTCCAGTAAAATAGTTGCTTTAATGAAGGGAGGTGTTTTTAGGGTTCGCTACCATTTTTGGTGAAGTCATTACAATTGTCTTTTTTTTTTTTTTTTACAATTGTCTTTTAATGAGCTTTATATAGTATGAAAAAATCCTGTGTGTTTATCCAGGTAGTTACCATTCCTGGTGTCCTTTATTACATATCTGTATCTGATATCATTTTCTTGTTGCCTGAGGACTTAAACACTTGTTGTAGTGCTGGTCTGGTGATTATGAATTCTTTAACACCCTGTGCATTTAAAATGCCTTCATTTTTGATATCTATTTTTAAGATATGTTAATTAGCTTGATTACATTATTCCTCATTGTATACATATATCAGTACTCCATCATACCCCAGAAATGTATTATGATTTGTCAATTTTACATAATATTATGCCAGGCATGGTGACACACACCTGTAATCCCAGCACTTTGGGAGGCCAAAGCGGGCATATTGCTTGAGGCCAGAAGTTTGAGACCAGCCTGAGCAACACAGCAAGACCCCCTCTCTACAAAAAATTTAAAAATGACCTGGGCATGGTGGCAAGTCCCTGTAGTCCCAGTCCCAGCTATTTGGGAAGGTGAGGTGAGACGATTGCTTGAGCTTTGGGGTTAGAGGTTGCAGTGAGCTATGATCATACCACTGTACTCCAGCCTAGGTGACAGACCCTGTCTCTAAAAATATATATATATATGTACACATGCACATATATACACACATATATATACACATACATATAATAATATTAATACATATAAGAAAAAAGATATTTTTTCTAGGAATAGAATCTAGTTTGACAACATTTTCTTTTCAGTACTTTAAAAATGTTGCTCATCTGTTTTCTCATTTGCATTGTTTACAAAGCAATATCTGCTGTCATCTTTATTATTATTATTATACTTACAAAAGTGTTTGTTTATCCATCTGCTGCTTTTCTGATTGTCTTGTCTTCTCTGGTTTTGAGCAAATGTAGATTATTTTGGCCCACAGTTGTAAAATGAATTTGGGCAAAAAATTCATAGAAGGGCTTGCTGATGATTTGGTTATAAATTTTCAGAAACATTTGTTGGCTCCTTGTTTTACTGAGTCAAAGGCTAATTTCCTTAAAATATTCTTGCATTGGGGAATGTCATAATTGATTTTATTTGTCATCTTCGTTGGACCACGGTGCCCAGGTAGGTGGTCAACCATTCTTCTGGATGTTTCTCTGGGGGTGTTTCTGGATGAGATGAACATATAAATTGCTTGACTTTGAGTATAGCAGATCACTCCCCATAATGTGGGTGGGCTTTATTCAACCAATTGAAGGTGTAAATAAAATAAAACACTGGCCTCCCCTGAGCATTAGGGAACGCTGCAGCAGGCAGCCCTGGGATTTGAGCTATAATATTAGTCAACCAACCCACAAAGAGCTGGTTGGTTTGTGCACAGCAGTTCCAAGAAGAATGGATAACATCCTGTTTGGAAGGCTGCCCCTTTGATCAGAGCAGGTAAAAACAGACCTGCTCAGTGGGCCGAATTGCATGCTGTTTTCCTAGCAGTGCTGGAAGAATTGAACAATGATAAAAGCCCCTATATTTCAGTTTTTACTGATTTAGGGTGATGACCAATGGCCTGGCCACGTGATTAGGCAGGAGAGCAATGGAAAACTGACTTATGAAAGGAGTGTCCATATGGGGCACAGTCCTGTGGAAATCACTATGATGATTTCAGAGTGTGTTAAGGTAGGACATGTTGATGCCCATCAGAATAACTCCTTCCAAGTTTGAAAAGTGATTGAAATTGATAATCATTTATCTCCACATGCTTGCCAGGCATACACCTGTAGTCCCCACTACTCAGGAAGCTGAAGTGTCAGGATTGCTTTAGCCCAGGAGTTCGAGTCTAGCCTGGGCAACCTAGTAAGACCCCATTTCTAACAACAAGAACAAAAAAATCCACATGCTTACTTGACATGATCACCTGGCTCCGTGATACAAGTGGACACTGGGGGCTGCAGCAATGCAGAGATGGGCTGAAGCAAGACATATTCCTCTTGCACCACCCCCCAGCACAAAATACCCATAAGAACTGTTCTGATCGCCAAGAAAGGAGACAGAGACAGCACATGGCTATATGGCAGATTCCCTAGTGGGAAGGCCTTGAAAATACTTAGCTGGCAATGTAGACTGATACCAGTAGCCCTGGGAGGCAGCAAATGGATCTTGATAGGAACACATAGAGACCCTGGATTGGGCATTGCCCAGCTGGTGGTAGATGTTGTAAGGAGCAAGGCTCTTACCCTCCTAAGGTTTGCTGAAAAATCACTCACATGAGGTAGATTGATTAATAGGAGGAAAAATTCACAAATGTATTTTAATGTGTATACATAGGAGCCTTCAGAATAAAAATCAAAGACATGGAGAAAATTGTCCATTTTTATGCTTAGGTTCAAAAAAGTAAGGATAGCCATGTAGAAATATGATTGGACAAAAAGAGTATGATCTAATGCTAACAGGCTGAGTGGGGAAATCCAGCAAGGCCTGTCTTTCTAGATTCTTCTTGGCCTTTCTGAGCATACGTTCCTTCCTTCTGGGTGTGGGGCAGGACACTCTCTGCAATGGGGGTCTTATGAATGACCTATAGTTAAACAAAGGTTAGATAATTTCCTTATGGCCAGTTTTTACATAGAATAATTTTAGGTCTTATGGCTGGCTTTGGGGAAAAGGAGTCCTGGCTTTTATGACTCACCTTGGGGAAGACGGATTCTAGTTTCCATGGCTAGCCTTAGAGAAGAATGGGACTGGGAAGCAGGAGGACAAAGGAAGGTCAGAGAAGAACTTTTGCTCCTGAGCCTTTCATTTTGGGTTTCTGTTTTCTGAACTCCATCATTCCTTAGTATTGTACTTCCTCAAGAAGTTTTGCAGTCCAGAAACTGGGTGCATGGATAATCTTATAAGCCATAGAACCAGTTTGTCAGTCCTGAAAATAGACCAGTCAGTTAAACAGTTCTCCTTTCAAGCAGATGAACTTTCACCAAAGTCTGGCTTCTATATGATTTGAGCAATGAGAAATTTAGTAAGAGGGATTTCTATGGAAACAAAAGAAAACAAAGGTTAATGATTAAAACAAACTATAAACACTCCAGAGAACAGCCTTTCAAAAAGCTTTTTAGATGTTGATCTCAAAGCATATTCAGGTGAAGTGAGAGCATATAGTGGCAATATGACAGATTTTTTTCCTGGTCTGCAATTTGCACTGGGTGTTCCAGTGGATTTGCTGAGAAGTCCACATCACATATCGGTAGGCATAAGAGCTGTTTATATGCAAGTTGCTGTTATTTCTCCTGAAGCCTAACCTGTCTGGCTTCAGTGTGTAAGGCTTTAAAAAAAAAAAAAAAAGCACACTTTTTTTATTTTTTTTATTTTTTTTTTTGAGACACAGTCTCACTGTGTTGCCCAGGCTAGAGTGCCGTGGCATCCTCGCTCACAGCAACCTCAAACTCCTGGGCTCAAGCGATCCTCCTGCCTCAGCCTCCCCAGTAGCTGGGACTACAGGCATGTGCCACCATGCCCGGCTAATTTTTTCTATCTATTTTTAGTTGTCCAATTAATTTCTTTCTATTTTTAGTAGAGACGGGGTCTCGCTCTTGCTCAGGCTGGTTTCGAACTCCTGAGCTCAAACAATCCGCCCGCCTCGGCCTCCCACAGAGCTAGGATTACAGGTGTGAGCCACCACCACGCCCGGCCCAAAAGCACACTTTTAATTTCTAGTGATTCCAAGTCACAAAAATGGAGGAAAATTTTGAAAACATTATTTGGAGACTTGTATCCAGGAAGGAATGCAGGATCCAGTCCATATTGTAGGCAAATAACAGAAACTTAAAAACAATGGACAAGGCTAGAATCTAGTAATGGATTTACTATATTTTCTTCTGAAACATAATTTTTTCTCTCTCCAGTTTCCCATTTTTACCAGAAATAAAACATAGTAGGATCAGGTCACTTACAAAATAAGTTTTAGTCTCATTATTCTGGGCCTGATTATTTGCATAAAGTGAAGTAAGAATAGTTATTGACCATACAGGCTTTCCTTTTTTAAAGTTGGCTGTGCTGGAACTTTTCTGAAAAGGATATCAGGACAGACTTAAAAGCCTCTCTAGTCAAGCCAAGGATTTATCTGTGCCTGTAGGTGGGGTAAATTCCTCTTTTCTTAAGATCTCAAAGTAACTTGGGGTTCCTGGACCTTTTAGAAAGTGATGTTCTTTACTTACCACAGATCAGGAAATGTTACAGATGAGGTACTAGGCCTGTTTAGGCCTGCTTTTCTAAAAGGGCTTTTTCTTGGCCTTATAAAGTCAACCTAATTCCTCAAAGCAATCTGGGCATATCTGAAAATACGCCTTTCCAGTCAAAGCTTTGGTAATATAACCAGCATCTCTAATTCTGTCCTGTTATGAAAGAAAACAGATTCTTATTGAACTTATGTTAAGTAACTATATCACTATAAATTAAGAATTCTTGCAAATAGTTTCCAAATTCTGGAGTAAACAAGTAGAGACAAAAATAAATTTTTCAAATTGCTCATGAAAATATACTTTGCCAATTTGTTATAAGCTATAAATAGGTGAACAGAAGAAAAAAGTTTTCTTGACTTCTAGAAAACAAAACACAAAAGGAATCAGCAATTTTTCAAACAAAAAGTCATAAAAAATTAATTCAGTTCCATACAGTTAATTTTTATTCTGTGTGAGGTTGGATTACAATCCTCATGAATGCATCAGCTTTCTAATTAAAGACTTGGAAGTTTTTCTAGTTGAAATGGTATGATCTCCAAAGTTTTCACAAACCTGTATTCAAGAGTACTTGTCAGTTCTTTCCATGACTTTCCGTGAAGAAGCAAATTTTGGACTGTAGCCAGTTAAAAAACCACCTTTTGAGGAGAATCAAAGTAAAATAATAGACCAGGCACGGTGGCTCATGCCTGTAACAATACCATTCTGGGAGGCTGAGGCCGGCGGATCATTTGAGCTTAGGAGTTTGAGACCAGCCTGAGCAAGAGCAAGACTCCGTCTCTATTAAAAATAGAAGGAAATTAGCTGGACAACTAAAAATACAGAAAAAAAAATTATCTGGGCATGGTGGTGTATGCCTGTAGTCCTAGCTACTCAGGAGGCTGAGGCAGGAGGATCCCTTGAGCCCACGAGTTTGAGGTTGCTGTGAGCTAGGCTGACATCACGGCACTCTAGCCTGGGCAACAGAGCGAGACTCTGTTTCAAAAAAAAAGGTAAAATAATAATTGTCTGTGGATGACAAAAGTCTTAGAATAGATATGGTTAAAGAGACAATCGAAGAAATTTGGTTATTTTTGTGGCATACAACAATATAATGTAATAACTATAGTTATTACCGATAACACACACCAAAACATATCAGAAAACAATCATCTTTTTAAAACAAATCTAATCGTATCAATCCGTTATATAAATAAATAGATAGATAGATAAAAGACATATCATCTCGGAACTATAGGAATCTCATACAATTTTGGAACACATATTAGAAACATGTTTATACAAACATAACCCAAAGATACTTAAACACCACTTCATAGTTGACAATGCTTCCTGCATGGTTTTAACATACCAGATAAGCCTACTCTGTCTCTCTTGGACTTTTGGTGGCCCTAAAAAGCTAGTCTGAAGTCATAAAGACTGAGATTTTTATTTTTATTTAAAACAATTGTTATCACAAAACAGAAAAATAGGTTATTATA
>NW_012152574.1:676285-680817 GCF_000956105.1 Propithecus coquereli | reverse complement strand
TAGTCCCAGTTACTCAGGAGGCTGAGGCAGTAGGATTGCTTGAGCCCAGGAGTTTGAGGTTGCTGTGAGCTAGGCTGACGCCACAGCACTCACTCTAGCCCAGGCAAAAGAGTGAGACTCTGTCCCAAAAAAAAAAGAGAAAACAAAATTTTACTCTTATATTAGGATATTATTAATATTACAGGTACTTTTAATAAAACTTTATAAACAAATCTATTTAATCTTAATCAGTTTAATCTTAAGGTAAGATTTCTATAAGCCTTTTATGATTTTTACCATTTTTTAATCAAAGACCGTATCTTACTTTTCTTGATATAATTTGTATATAGAATTGTTTTTCTTATATCTAGTAGTTTTAATCACATGCATTAACCATAATGTTAATTCTTAGTAACTCTCATTTTTAGTGGAAAACCTAGGAGGTAAGCAATTTTAATTATGTATCAGATATAGAGCCCAAGACGAAAGACAATGTCTGCAGTATTTAATCTTTATTAGCAGAGCTGGGCCAGGAAAAACAGGTGGTGTTTTTTTCTAGGCCTCACCATAGCCTAAAGGCTCGAATTTAAAGTCTTAAGCTTACAGACAAGTTAAGCAAGTATTAAAAATATCACAGAAGCAACACTTTTATGGCCTTAACTGTTTAGTTGAGATAGTGTAAACCTACTTGACCAGTATGTTCAGAAGAGTGTCTAAATTAAATTTTGAGATATTCTCATTATATTTTACCAATAATTTTAAAACTATTTTTATTTGTCAAAGATTTCTAAAGCCATGCGAACTGGCAAGCATTTGGGCTAGCTCTTTAAATTTATGAGTACTCACTTATAAGCCAATTTGGTGCCTTAGACAATAGACAATGACATACACATAAGCACACATAAAGACGTGCACACATGTATACAGGACCTTACAGCCTAATTTTAACACTCAAGCCATGAGACGAGCAAAACTCACTAGTCCAATATCTAGCATCCAAAGATTTCTCCACACACACCCCTCTCTCACACACACACCTCCCTCTCTCTCACACACACCTTCTCTCTCTCACACACACACACACCCGCCTGTCTCACACACACCTCCCTCTCCAATGCATTCAAAGCATGCAGCCGGCAAACGGAACAAGTCAAATCCCACTTGTTCCACACGGCCCAAACCCTCAGCTAGCCACAGAGAAAACACGGTATTAATTGACATCTTAAAACCGCGGTTCCCAAACTTTTTGGCACCAGGGACTGGTTTCATGTAAGACCATGCCTCCACGGAGCGGGAAGGGGGCAGATATGGCCTTGAGATGATTGATATGCGTTTGCAAGCATTGTTTCTTCTTGGTCTCTGTGCAGTCAAACCTCTGTGCCAACGAAAATCTGTTTTGCAGCCACTGCCCTGCGCCAGCACCACCGCCTCAGCTCCACCCCAGATCATCGGGCACCAGACTCAGCAGAAGCACGCAGCCCCAATCCCCGCCAGCCGGCAGTCGTGCTCCTACCAGAATCCAGCGCCCCCGCGGCGACGCTGATTGGCTTCTCCAGAAACCCAACACCCAATGGGAGTGAGAACTGGGGGTCGCGTCATGAGTATCCAGGAGCGAAATCCCGACAGATTGTGAGAGGAAAAAGGTGAAACTCTGGGGCAGTGGGAAATCTTCCGTGGTTTCCCAATCTCAGACCACACCCTCGGGGCCTGAGACTCTGAGAGCTGCTCACGCCCGTGGATCTGGGACTTTGTCCAGACCCGTCTCCTTCCACACCGAGCACCCGTTGATACATCCTGCAGCGGTCCTCAACCTTTTTGGCACCGGGGAGGGCTTTCATGGAAGACAATGTTTCCACAGACCGGGGTGGGGGCGGGGGGAAGACTAGATTCTCAAAAGGAGCCGGCAACCCGGATCCCTCGCACGTGCTGTTTACAGTAGGGTTTTCGCTCCTATGAGAATCTAATGCTCTCGTGATGCAACAGGAGGCGGAGCTTAGGCGCAGCAGCTGTAAACACAGATGAAGTTTGGCTTGCTCGCCCGCCCTCTCCTCCTGCTGTGCGGGGCTCTTAACCAGCACTGGTCCCGCCCCGGGCTTGGGGACCACAGACAGAGTCTATCTGAATCCTGGCCCAGGAGCTGTCTAAATCAGTGGTTCTCAAATGTTTTGGTTTCAGGATCTCTACGTGCTCTTAGGAATCAGTGAGGATCCCAAAGGTAATTTCGTTTATGCGGGTTATATTTATTAATATCTGCCATTTTGAAAATTAAAGCTGTTTTTGAAAATATTTAATTCATTTAGAATATTAATAACAGATTGTGTGCTAGCAGAAATGATGTTTTGATGAGAATTAACTATTTTCCAAAATGAAACAGTATAATGAAAAGAGTAGATCTTTCTGTATTTACATTTTTGTAAGTCCTTTTCTTGTCTGTCTCATTAGGAGACCACTGGATTTTCATATCTGTTTCTGCATTTAGCATTTTATTTTGGCTGGAGTATATGAAAAAAAAAATCCAGCCTCACACAAATATGTAGGTGGAATATTTTTTGTAACATTTTTCAGAGAATTGTGGATATTCATCTTCAATACTACACTAAAAGGACACAGGCGTTAGCTTCTTAAAGGTTATTTGCAGTGTCGAACCTGAAACTCTATCACTGAATATTTAATATTGTTTCATTAAAATCCACAGGTTTATTTTGCACATTGAATGGATCTTGTACTAACACATGTGTAGCAGCCAAAGGAAAACTTCCCCTTCGCCCTCTGAAGGTTTGCTGAAAAATCAATTCACAAAAGGAAAATTATTAGGAGAAATAGCATACAAATTTATTAATGTGCATGGGGAGAAAATCACAGAGTGATTACCCCACTGTGCGATGCGGTACAGATGGTTTTATACCCCTCTTCTTAGGGGAAAGGGAGATGGGAAAGTGTGGCATGGTAAATGATTTTTAGGGGAATTTAATGGGTTTGAAGAACATACAATGGCCTGGGACAAAGTCTGTTGGGCCCACAGAGCAGACAATGGTTTGTGATAAAAGTCTGTCCAAGTGTGTTGACAGACTTGAGTCTTTCTTCCTGAGATATGAGTTCAGTTAATAAAAACTCAGAAAAAGGACCAGAGGTAATTGTTTTCTTCTTTGGTTTGGTGGGTCTGGACTTCAGGCAGATAGAGGAACTTCAGAGAGTAACTTCATCCTGTGCGTTGGGAGAGGCAGAAGATTGCGAAAAGGGAGGACAAGGTCAGAAAGACCTTGACGCTTCTTCTTCAATTCAGCATGTCAAAGTGCCATATTGGTTTGGGGTATTGGTTTCTGAGCCCCACCCAACCTGAGCTCTTCTTCCTCCACATCACAGCGGCGACCACAGCTCCAAGGAGAACCAGACCAGCAACGATGCCCACCACGGGGACTCTGGGCTGGGAAGGCGGCTCTGGGAAAGGATGAGAAGGTGGGGGGCCTGACCCCAGGCTCAGCCCTGACCCTGCTGAAGGGCTCCAGAAGGGCCCCTGTTTTCCCTGAGAAGAGATGTGACCCCCCCGACCCCTTACCCCATCTCAGGAGCTCATGCTACACATGGCAGGTGTATCTCTGCTCCTCTCCAGAAGGCACCACCACAGCCGCCCACTTCTGGAAGGTTCCATCCCCTGCAGGCCTGGTCTCCACAAGCTCTGTGTCCTGGGTCTGGTCTTCCCAATCCCACTGCTAGGTCAGTGTGATCTCTGCAGGGTAGAAGCCTAGGGCCCAGCACCTAGGTGACGTCCCCTTCAGGGCTGGGGTGACCACATGTGGGTCACATATGTCTTTGGGGGATCTGAGGGAAGAGTCAGGAAATGCATTACCTCCTACGGGCCCTGAAGCAGCTCTCGTGTGACATCCTGAGGAGGGACAGGACACTTGGAGTTGGGGTCGGGGGTGTAAAACCCAGACACTAGCCTGGACTTTGGTATCAAGGATAATGTTTCTGATCCTTGGAAAGTTCTAGAATTAGGGTAAGATAGCCCAAGTTAAGAGGCTTTAGGTCTCTGAGAGGAACTTCGGGTTCTGACCTGGGTGAAGGCTGAGAGACACAGAAAAGCTGGAGTCCGGCCTCCAATGACATTGGGTGTGGGGCAGAGAAGAAAGCCGCAAAGAAAAGAGAGAAGAGCTTTTGGCCCGAGAGGAACCTGCCTGTGACTCTTTAGACTCCACGAGGAAGACACAGGACCCCAGAGAGGGTGTGTGGTGCCTTCTTCTGTGTTCCTTAATGGGTCTTGGAGTCATTAGAAGTCCTCTCTTAATCTTCTCATGTGTTACCAAAGGAGGGAGGATGAGAAGTGGAAGGAAATCGAGGAATAATTCTTGGAGGAGCCAACTGAGATACTTTTAAGCTTTCCAAAAAGTCCAGTGACTTTTACATTTTTTTTCCTTCAGCAAAAATTATACCAACAGGAAAGGAACGGAGGGACCAGTCACATAATTAAAAAGAGACTTCAGTCAACTGAAAAAAATTCTGAAAAATAGGATCCAAAAGAGAAAAAGCAGAAAGGCCTTATTTTTTCCAAAAAA
>NW_012152574.1:669747-676230 GCF_000956105.1 Propithecus coquereli | reverse complement strand
TATATAGCCTGAGTGTAAGTTTTTAAGTTAGCTGACTTTTGACCATAGAACTATTTGAAAAACCTTTTCAAATCTCCTATCAGATTCCAGCCAGGACAAACAGCCAATATTCCTGGCCTTTTGACTTTTTTCTTTCTTTCTTTTAAACCAGAGGTACCATTCCAAATGAATCACAAAAATCCATAAGCTATAACCAAGGTCATGAGTTTACCAAGGATGCACTAGGCATCTCCAGAGAGGTGCAACATTGTCCTCATGAGATCCAGAACCACCCCACAGACATCTCGAAGAAAGGAAGATTTCCCTAGTCACAAATGGGGTCTAACCCATTCTGTCTGGCTGTATTCTCTAGGTTCTCAGCTCCTCAGCTGACTGTCTGCACACAAAGGCCCAAAAACCCCATGTGCCCCACAGACAGAGAAGACAGGAAATCAAAAGCTGTCCATGGAAGGAAAAGGGAAATGGGTTCCTCAGAAAGTCAAGAGCACAGAAATAATTTCCATTTGGTATATTTATTCCTAGTAACTGGATCCAGTAAGTCTCTTCATGAAAAGTAGGAAGTAATTATCTGGGTTTAGAAATAAGAGGTGTTTGGGTGTGGTGGCTCACGCCTGTAATCCTAGCACTCTGGGAGGGAGGCTGAGGCAGGAGGATCTCTTGAGGTCCTGAGTTCGAGACCAGCCTGAGTAAGAGTGAAACCCCATCTCTACTAAAAGTAGAAAGAATTAGCCGGTCATGGTGGTTCATGCCTGTAGTCCCAGCTACTCGGGAGGCTGAGGCAGGAGTGTCGCTTTAGCCCAGGGGTTTGAGGTTGCGGTGAGCTGTGATGATGCCACTGTACTCTACCCGGGGCAACAAAGTAGCCTCTGTTTAACCAAAAAAAAAAAAAGAAAGAAAGAAAGAAAGAAAGAAAGAAAGAAAGAAAGAAAGAAAGAAAGAAAGAAAGAAAGAAAAGAAAAGGAAAAGAAAAGAAATAAGAGCTGTGTTCTGGAGAGGGTATAGATGAGTAGTCTCAAAGAGCCCCCCCCACCGCAAAAAAAATAAAAAAATTCACTCCCAGCAATAAGCTAAGATACCAAAAGACTCTTGTTGCCGTAGACAGTTAAGGATGGTGTCCGTGTGTATAACTCTGCTACCCCACAAATTTATGGGGGGCCGCCAGTGACAGACCTGCTAATCAGTGACACTAGATAGGGTCTCCTGGGATTGGACTTTCCCAAGACTAACCAGGCAGCAAGTGTTGAGATGACAGAAGCTCTTTATGGATGGGACTTCTTAATGAGGCAAATTGCTCAGACAGCTCAATGCATTCAGAACAAAAAGTGTGCTGCTAAAAATCTCACCTGTCTTGTGTTACCAGTCATGTTCAGACTGGCCACCAGATGTGACACAAAAATTATACCTCCTGGATAGCGGAGGTCAAGAAAGAGCGCATCCACTCGGTCGCAAGTCAAGCTCTTAAGGACATAAAACAAGATGAGAGGGGAACCTCATCTGGTTTTTATCTTGGGGACCCACAGCAATGTGGAACATGAAACATTATCCATGACTATTTCATATTTTGTTATATTAAAATCCATAGGTCTGTGTTGCACGTTGAATGGATCTTGTACTAATGTATGATTTTTCTGAAAAAAAAAAAAGCTTTGTTTCACCAAGTGATGTAGATCTTTCGGTGTTGATACACTTAATTAAAAATTGTCACAGAATCACATTTGTTAATATTACCACAGATACCACCAGAAAGAGCTGGAAGTGCTGGGAAGCTGTCAAGCTTATGTTGGTGGATACAAGGTCTACAAAATTCTAATTTTCTCTTGAGAGCTTACATTTTATCATTGGCAATAATACTGTGAATGGATTATATGGAAGGGACAGGCTTGAGTTCATTTTTGAGAAAATGTTAGCCAAATATCCGATTCTACATAATCATAGTTTCTCTGTCATTCTTTCTTTCAAAGTAAAAATGGTATTTCATTCAAAAAAAAAGAGGCTAGCACAGCTCACAAAATGATTTTTGTTGACATACACATCCTACTTTGGAATGTAGTAAAAGTACTTTAAGTAGACTTCCTATTTAATCATATCAGATATTAAAAATGTGGACTCTAGAATGGAGATTTAATAAAGTTAATAATTTTTAAATACTTCAACAGGACATGATTAAGTGAAATTTTTTTTCTTCTTCAATTAAGAGGTGGTGAAGAGTATAATAACTACTATTGCAGGTTGGTACTGTAGCCTGCATTTTTGCTAAGGTTTACTTTAGTGCAGAGAATGTCTTAATGATGTTATAAAAATAGTTTTGACCTTGTAGATCCCATGAAGGGGTCTCAGCAGCTCTGAGGGTTCCACAGACTACACTTTGAGAACGGCTGTTCGGAGCAAGCTGTGGAGAGTCCCCAACTGGCCCCATCCTCTTTGCCCTTCTTCATTTCCCAGAATTCCTCTCCCTGAGCTAGATTTCCTGCACCCCAAAACTTAGCCAGCACTCTGCCTCTGGGCTTTTCTTTCTAGAAGAGAACCCACTCCCTTGAAATCTGATGCCAGAGTGTCCTTAGTCTGGGAACAGAGGTGGAGGGACAGGTGCTTCCCCTTTGGAGCTGGGAACGGTTTGTGCCTGAAGGCACCACATGGAGATTCTCTCATGACCCATTTTGGTTTTATGTATCCATATCTCAGAAAGAAATCTGGTACAATCTGCTAGAGAAATAATAGGAGCCCTTTGTTTTAAATAGGTCTAATGCACTTGACTTGAGGCACATGTATTAGTATCAAGAGCAGTTATCTTAGTCCACCAGGCTTTTATAACAAAAATGAGACAGATTGGGTGGCTTAAAAACGATAGAAATTTATATTTTTTTCATTTGTTAACAAGTGAAGCTGAGGTTTATTCATTTTCTCTGCCATGTTTCATTGTATAATATACCACAATTTATCCGTTTTATTTTTTATTTTTTTTTTGAGACAGAGTCTCACTGTGTTGCCCGGGCTAGAGTGCCGTGGTGTCATCCTAGCTCACAGCAACCTCAAATTCCTGGGCTCAAGCAATCCTTCTGCCTCAGCCTCCCAAGTAGCTGGGACTACTGGCATGCGTCACCATGCCCGGCTAATTTTTTTTTTCTATGTATTTTTAGTTGTCCAATTAATTTCTTTCTATTTTTAGTAGAGACGGGGTCTCGCTCTTGCTCAGGCTGGTTTCGAACTCCTGAGCTCAAACAATCCACCCGCCTCGGCCTCCCAGAGAGCTAGGATTACAGGCGTGAGCCACCGCGCCCAGCCTATCCATTTTATTTTGAAGACATATATGCCTTGCTGACAGATATTTTTGACATTGCAAATGGTGGTGCCCTGAAACTTCTGGCACGGTGCACCCATTCAGGGCAAGAGGGCAGAGGCCAGTCTTAACTGGGCAGCACCAACCACAGCAATAATACACTTGGCGAGATAACTCCGATTGGTATCCAAAGGAAGCAGAAATTACACTCTCACCAGCAGGCAATGAGAGAGTTCCTTCCTAAACAACAGAAATTTATTTCTCACAGTTCTGGAGGCCAGGAAGTCCAAGATCAAGGTGCCAGCCAACTCCTTTTCTGAGGAGGGCCCACTTTCTCATAGACAGCCGTCTTCTCCCCAGGTCTTCACATGACGGAAGGGGCACAGCAGCTTTCTAGGGTCTCTTTTATAAGGGTCCTAATCCCATTTATGAGGGCTTTATCTTCATGACATAATCACCTCCCAAAAGCCCCGTTTCCAAATACCATCTCACTGGGGATTAGATTTTAACATAAGAATTTCAGGGAGGGCATAAATATTCAATTTATAGTAGCAATGCTGTTCAATAGAACATTCTGTAATGACAAAATTGTTCTATACCTGCACAGTCCAGTATGGTAGCCACTAGTTACATGTGGCCAATGAGCACTTGGAACATGGCTTGTGTGCTAAACAGTTGAACTTTTTATTTTATTCAAATAATTTAACTATACATAGCCATGTGTAGCTAGTAGTTACTGTTTTTGATAGTGCATATCTAGGGTGTTCTTTCAATGTCCCACCCAAAAAGGATACATTGTGACTATAGATTAAAGTATTAAATATATTAAAATTATTAATATCTTCATATGGAAGACATGGATTTGTCTATGTAGGTCTTAGATATGTCCTTAACATACACCATGCCCAAGAAAGTTGAATATGTATTTTAACAATTAGAGTACACAGATTCATCAAAACATGATTTATCAGCTTGAGATCATAAATTTTCAAAAATGCCCATCACTGAGCTAATCTTTGTCTGTATAGGTTGAAAATCCATTATCTGAAATACTTGAGCCCTTGGATATCAGATTTTTTGTTTTTTGTGGATTTTTGCATATACATAATGAGATAATTTGGGGATAAAACCCAAGAATAAACATGAGATGCTATAGGGGTATCTCTACACCACAGAGCCTGTACACATGCCATTTTATTACCCTTTGCAGGCATACTTGAGTGGGGGAATCTGGGCATGCCTAGAAAAGATACATCACAGCTGAAAGGGGCTGAAAAGAGCTCTTTTTTTCCCCTGGGGATGCCAAACAAACAATGTATCATGTACCTGTGTTTTGACTGTGACCTGTCACATTAGATTAGGTGTGGAATTTTCCACTAGTGCCATCATGATAGCACTCAAACAGTTTTGGATTGTGTAGAATTTTGATTGTTGGATTTTTGGATTAGGGGTGCTTAACCTGTATTTCATTAAGACTATTGGCATTACTGTTTCTTTAACCTGGTGAACAAAAGGAGGCACGTAAGTCTTCACTTAGCTCAAGAGAAAGTATTTATTGAAGAAATATCCTCTAAGCCCTGTAGACATATTTTCTGAATTATAAGCAAAAGATTTAAACCTTAGGACACCTTAGCATTCTTTACCTCTTACCCACCCCTACTCCCCGCCCCCAGCTTTCTCCTAAATTCAAACATATCTCAGTTCCTCTTCACCCTTGGACCCCTCTCTCCTCATTGTCTGTACCTAAATGAAAACATATGTGAAGTTTTTACAATTGTGGAGGGAAGGATTCTCTAAGCACAACCAAAAGATGAAAAACTATAAATAAACAATGAAATGTCTCTATGTCAGCCTCAAACTCGCAAATATACAAATGCACACCTATGATCTAAATCAAGACACATAAAAAATTGACAGACAAAAGAGTAACATGTATCGATGTCTTTCAGACAAAGACCACCAGGAACACACCTGTAGTTGAACAACTTGGGTTTGTTACTCATTGCAGCAAGAGAGAGCGCACACCAAATGGAGGCATGGGCCACCTTAGAAAGTTAAGAAGAACATAATATAGAATTTGGGCCTTGGTTGGAGATTTTGGGGAGAGCTAAGGAGGCGGGGGTTCATTCTAGATTGGGTGTTGTCCAGATGCGGGAGCAATTCCATGACTGAATGTCTCAATAAATCTTCCTTGTAATAAGGATAAAGTAGTAATTGGTACAGAAATAGCCATCACTCGTATTAGCCAGCATGGGAGATGCCCAGGATTTTGTGCGTTGCAGGGAGCCTTGTTTTTGCATGTGCTTAGTAAGATAAGGAGTGTCACAAAAATGGGGCAGGTGTTGGAGGGAGAAATGGGATTAGGTGGTGGATCTTTATGTTAGAATTTCGTTTTGATTTATTTATTTTAATTGTGTTTGTTTTAATGCGTGATATCATCGCGTGCTTGAATGAGCCACTAGAGATGAACTGATGATGCAGGAGAGGGAGGGTCCAATCCTGTGCCCCAGTGCGGGGTGGTTCTCGCCTGAGTCCTTTTTTCTGAGTGAAAAAAGAAATAAGCTCATCTAAGAGTGAGGGGTGGGAAAGGATGGAAGAGGTGTGAGGAAGGAGAAGAAAGTGAGAAATAGCGCCCCCTCCAGGAGGTGCGAGACTGAACTGACTTGGGAAATGACCTCCAGAGAGTGCAGGACTGGGCCATGGGGGTCTGTGCTCATCAACTCAGAGACAGAGAGAGCGACAGAGAGTGAGAGGAAGAGAGATTGATCCAGCACTCGGGCAGCAGCAGGAAGACATATAACACACTAGACCAAAATGCGACAAAATCTCTGGTGTAAAGATTAGGGGTTATTTCTAATTTTTCATTTATCCTTGTCAGCATTTTATAATTTTCTACAGTGAATAGATATCATATCATATATATTATGCATTATACATACACATTATAATCGGAGAAAAAGCTTTGTTTAAAAATTTAGAAGGAAGGGCAGATGAGTACAAAGACATGAGCTCCGTCCGAGCAAAGAGCTGGCAGTGCAGGGCCCCCATGTCTGGGCTCCGGGGCAGTGAACTTACAGCCTTTCTCCATTTCTCTGTGGAGGCCAAGTAACATCTTTCCCTTCCTTGTGGTGTGTGGTCATTTATTATCATCTTGTCAGCAAATTGTTGATTTTAAGAAGATACAGAATTTTTAGCTTTTTTCCAGT
>NW_012152574.1:652113-668727 GCF_000956105.1 Propithecus coquereli | reverse complement strand
GTACATATGCATAACTGTACAGCCACCATGGAAGATATTTGGCAGTTTTCTGTTAAGCTAAACCTAGGCTCACCATATAACCCAGTGATCACACTCCTTGGTATTTACCCAACTAATATGAAAACTTGTGTTTACACAGAAACCTGTACACAAAGTTTATAGCAGAACACCCCTCATTGTGAGCTGCACATAGTGACTTCCTTCCAAAGACCACAGTATGAAAAGGGATGCAGATAAAAAGGAACTTCACAGACAGAACTCTGGGAAACTCTCCTTGGTTAGGTGGTGAAGGTGAACACTCATCAGTGATGAGCCAAGTTGACACCATGCACCCTTGGAATGCTGTATTTACAATGGCACTTCACCTCTTGGCCTTCTTCCCAGCAATCCGTGGTTCCAGTCAACGAAACTCAAATTGAGGGATGTTCTATTGCGCAATATGGCTAAGCAGGACTCCTCAAAATTATCAGGATCATTTGCTATGGTTTGAATTTGTCTTCTCCAAAACTCACGTCGAAATTTGATCCCCAAGGTGGGAGTGTTGTGAGGTGGGGCCTACTGGGAGGTGTTGGGTTATAAGGGCAGCTCCCTCATGAGTAGATTAACGCCCTGCTGTGACAGTGAATGAGTTCTTGCTCTCTTGGGACTGGATTAGTTACCAGAGAGTAGGTTGTTATAAAAGCAGTTTGGGCCAGGCGTGGTGCCTCAGGCCTGTAATCCTAGCACTCTGGGTGGCCGAGGCGGGTGGATCGTTTGAGTTCAGGAGTTCGAAACCAGCCTGAGCAAGAGCGAGACCCTGTCTCTACCAAAAATAGAAAGAAATTAATTGGACAGCTAAAAATATATATAGAAAAAATTAGCCAGGCATGGTGGCACATGCCTGTAGTCCCAGCTACTCGGGAGGCTGAGGCAGGAAGATCACTTGAGCCCAGGAGTCTGAGGTTGCTGTGAGCTAGGCTGACGCCACGGCACTCTAGCCCGGGCAACACGGTGAGACTCTGTCTCAAAAAAAAAAAAAGCAGTTTGGCATCCTAGACACTCTCTTGCCTCCTGCCTCACCATGTGGTCTCTTTTCCTCTTCTCTGCCATGTTTCCACCCTGCACTGGCCCTCACCAGAAGCTGGCCAGATGCAGCACTGTGCTCTTGAACTTCCCAGCTTGCGAAATCATGAACAAAATAAACGTTTTCTTTTTAATAAACCACCCAGTCTCAGCTATTCTGTTATAGCAACAGTAAACAGACCAAGACAGTCATCAAAAATAAGCAAAGTCAAGCCAGAGGAGCCTTAAGGAGACATGATTGGAATTAAATACAATGTGATATCCTGGATGAAATCCTGGGACAGAAAAAGGACATTAGGAGAAACTAATGAAATCCAACTAAAGTAAGGAGTTTGGTGATGATGTATCAATATTGCTTCATTAGCCATGACAAATGCATGATGGCAATGAAAGACGTCAACAATAGAGGAACTGAATGTGGGATACATGGGAGCTATATCTCACATAAAAAGGTAAGCTTTGTAATTTTTGTGTGCTCTTAAAGTTCTCTAGAATAAAAAATATTTATTTTTAAAAATAGCCTCCAGAAAAGGAATAGAGAGTTGAAGAAAAAATTATCTACTTTTTAGCTTTCCCAGATTTTGCCATCAAGGAGCTGAAAAGTGTTGTGGGGAAAAGAAATGGAACCCTCAGAGACAGAGCAGGGCTCCAGAGCTCTCCCGACTCTGACTCTTGTGGAGATAAGCGTCGCTTAGAAATGATCTTAATCTCCCCACTGAGGCCACACTCCTGGTCAGCCACCTCCGCCCAACTCAGACCAGGACATCCCAACCCTCCCTCTTCAGGCTGCTCCATTTGCAACTGAGAGGCAGGGAGGTGGCGCCCCCGTGTGGCCACAGGGCTGAGGATAGAGGGCCTGAGCTTCCCCTTCCCCTTATTGTGGACCTCCCCAGGGTCTTCCTGGGCTCCTAGAAGTCAGACAGGGTTTTGTACACAAGGGAAGTGTCTTAGCCTCTTTGGGCTGCTATAACAAAAGTTATCATAGACTAGGAAACACTACCTTAGCCAGGCGAGGAAGGCTAACATTATCATTTGGTAAACCAAGTAATATATTCTTGGTACACTGTATTGAGAGTATTGTATTTCATCTCTGTGATATTATTCTCCCAAACCCATAGCCCCAGTCAACCAAACTAAAATCAAGGGACATTCTACAATGTGCCTGGCCAGTACTGCTCAAAAAATGTCAAGATCATCAGAAACAAGGAAAGTGTGAGCAACTGTTTCAGACCAGGGCAGGCCAAGGACACACGACGGGGATTAAACGTCAAGTGGCATCCCGGACGGGATCCTGAAACAGAGAAAGGACGATAAGAAAAAGTAACGAAATCCAAAGTAGGAGTTAGTAACGTGTTAATGTTGAGCTGTGATGAATGTATGATAACAAATTAAGACGTTAACAATAGAAGAAACTGAGTGTGCCATATATGAGACCTGCGCACTGCCTGTGCAAATTTTCTGTAAATCGAAAAGTATCCTGAAGCTAAAAAGGTTATTTAAAAAAAAAAAATAGCCCTCAAAAGGAGTAGGGAGCGGAAGCGAAAATGATCTACTTTTCATTTTTCCAGGGTGTTGTCAGCAAGGGGCTGGAGAGAGGGGCTGTGGGGAGAAGAGACGGAAACCTCAGAGACAGGGCAGGACCCCTGCTTGGGGCTCTCTCCTTTGGCTCAGAAATCAGCCTCACCGTCACTGACGCCCAGCCTGCACGCCCGCCGTCCCTCCGCTGTGTGGACCACCGCCCAGTCCTCTCCCGCGGCGCCGTCAGCGTCTCAGAGCGCGGGGCGGCGGCGCCCCCCTGCGGCCACGGGGCTGAGAACACGAGAGTCGAGCTCCCCTTGTCCTCCTCAAGTCGGGACCTCCCCGGGGTCACCCTTGGCTCCCAGCAACTGGACAGGGCTACGTACACAAGGAGCGCCTCCATCACGTGTCAGGTTCGCAAAGTGTTCCCCAAATCCCCGCTGACATAGGTGTGTCCTTTCCACTGAGTGACCGCGGACTCTGACCTCAGGGCAGAGAGGTCTCCAGGCCATACAGCTGGTTCCCAGGTCAGGGCGGGGGGCCCACAAACATCCTGTCACTCGTGGTCTAATGTTTCTTGAATGAATGAATGAGCTATTCATGTAAATGCCCTATTCACCCAAATGTCCTACTCATCCCATAATTCTTTGCTGACCCTCAAGATTTGAGGCTCAGATCAAATCTGCAAACCGTGACCTGGGGGCTGGCTTTCCAGTTTCCTAAATAAAGCGATTTGGCACAAGGGCGGGGATCAGGGTGGGGCAAGTGAGGCATGCACAATCGTTGGGCCAGATCGTGTCTTCGTTGGAAAGCTGGTTTTGTTTGTTCATGTAATGGAAAGCATGGTGGCCACGCCCACCTCTAGCCCGTGTTCACGTGGGTCTGAAGATCACAGCGATCTACGTGACTACTTCACTCTCTGCCTCAGGCACTTCTCACCACGACTCTGCCTGAGTGGCCCCGGCTCACAGACAAGGACTGTCCGCCTGCCAGGGGCAGAGCGCTGTGCCAGGTACCCTGGGGACGCTAAGAGATTTAAAACCTGCACCTGGCAGCCATCCAGCGCTTTTCTATGGAGCGGAGATGGGGAAGCAGAGGGCCTGGTTTCAAGTCCTGGGACGACGGGCAAGGCCCCGACGTCTCTCGCCTGTCTCCTCGCCTGCAAAATAGCCAGGATAGCCATTCCTGCTTTCCGGGGTGGTTGTGAGGGTTTCATGGAGGCTACGTTTATTTGCAAAACCATTTTGTAAATTATAAAACCCCATGCTCGTGTTTATATTTTACATAAAAAACGATCATAATACAAAATGGAATGTGGTAAGTGCTAATTAAGTAAAAGGAAAATAAGTGGTGTGGTTTCAACCGAGCTGATCAAAAGGAGAAAAAACATCACTGAGAAAGGTTGACCTGGGTTTGGGTAAGTGACCGGGAGTACCCAGTAGGACTTCACCTGGACATGGCCCTCTTAATACCCGCACACCTTCTACGTCTCACCGTGTTCCTCCTTTGCCTTTGCTTTTCAAAGGTGCCGAGTGCCTCCACGGCTCATGCCAGGGGTCTGTGAAGGCCTATTCTTTTCCTTTAGGCGCTAGGTAACGGTTTTCGGTGGTTGTGTGTGTTTTAGTTGCAGGTAATTTAGTCCTCATTTTTCCAAGAGTAAATTAAGACTGGGGACAAGAGAAAATCCCAGCGCTGGGTGGGCCTGGCGGTGATCAGTCGGGGGGAGGGGCAAGCCGGTGGGCGTGGCAGGGCTTTCCGGGATTACCCTGCTTAGGGTGGGCTCTCCTGCCCTTGGCGAGGCCACCGCCTCGGCGCGGGCTGGGTACGCGGCGGAGGGAGAGGAAGGGGGGCGGGGTCGCCTGCGCCCGGCGGGAGCGCTCAAGCTGCTGGTCCCCGAGGAGCCCTGCGCCCTTGGCTGCGTCTGGGTCCTCGAAAGGCGTCAGGTGCGTAGGGCGGCGGTGGGGGCCGGTGGAGGGTGTTTGTCGGTGCTCCGCCGCCCCTTCGGCAGGCGAGGCGCGCACGCGCCCCTAATCTTGAAGGCACTTCCAACCTCTGCGGTGCCTCTGGGAAATCTGGGCTAGTCTGGATTGTGGCTGGGTGTCCTGTCCTCTCCGGGCACGCTGGGGACTCGGCGCCAAGGACGTTTCGGGACAGACGGGCATCGGGCATGCCCTCCCAGCCAGTGGGACCACTTCTGAGCACAGGAACCCACGCGGTGGGTGTGAGTAGGTGGCCGCTGGGCCACGCAGTGGTGAGCGAAACAGCCTTGGTTCCCGCCCCGCGGGCAGCGTAGAGGCCGGGGTGCCGGATCTGGGCGCGCCCGGACAGTCAGCGTAGACAGTCGGGCCGGGGACGCCACTGGGGGCCGCGATCGGTGCGCAGGGGCCGAGGAATGGCTGGAAAGGGTTCTTGAAGACCTCAGAAGAGACCCAAAGGGTTGGGGGCATCAAAGGAGGACCCCACAAGGCCTTACAGGTGTGTTGGGGGTTTCGGTCGTGCTCAGAATTGCTGTGGGAAGCCATTCAAGGTTTGCGGGTAGAGAGAGATTGGGGGCACTCAAAGGACTGGAAGATGGCGACACATCCCTCAGGGGATTTACATTCTAGAAGGGCGGGACAGGCCGCGGTCCAGATAACCGGGTAGGCGACCTCCAGCCCCTAACTGCCACAAGAGTCTGGTGACTTTTACCCAGCCTCCTCCCACCCTCCAGCCTGATTGAGCTCTGGGGCCTTGTGGGTGAGGAAAACACTGTGGGAGGTAAATGGGAGTGGTGGGGTGGCTGCAGGGGAGGGGTTAGCAGCAGCTGCCCGAGATTCAGTCCCGCAGGGGTTAGAATCTGTACCAAAGGCCTCTTCCTACCACACCCAGCAAACGCCATCTGGAGGACTAGTGACTGCAGTGGGTCTTCCTGCTGCAAAACTGGAAGGCCAGGTCCTTGAGGACCCTGTTATTGAGGCTGTTTTACGTGTGGTTGGCTGGAAAGCAGAGGAATTATCCTGGACCTGCATACCTTTCAAAAGGAATGGGAATGATCTTGAAAGAAAGAAAGGAAAGGGAAGGAAAGAGACAGTAGAGAGAAAGAGAAAGGAAGGAAGTAAATCAAATTCCTATCCCAGGAATGCAGCTTTCATGACACCTTTTTGGGGATTCAATTAACTCTGTTCTTCAAATGCCTTTTTTCCTAACTGTATTTTCAATTCCACAACCCTTGCCAAAAAGTGAAAGAAAAAAGTTAACAAGTTTTTATGTCTTTCTATCTTGAGGGAGGGGAGATGTGGGTGAGTGGGCTTCCCACAGGAAAAGGTGAGTGTCCAGCCATGTTTGCATCAGAGCAGGAAACTCCAGCCCTGTGCTCATTCTGAGCCCTAAACAAGTGATTGCTGTTGGGTTGTTACTAATATTATTCTTTACAAGGCTCCATCTACATAGTATTCCCCGTCATCCACGAGGAATTTGTTCCAAGACACCCCAGTGGATGCCTGAAACCACAACTAGTGCTGAACCCTGTATAAATTGTTTTTCTTATACACACCTATAAGAAAGTTTAACTTATAAATTACACACAGTAAGAGATTAACAACGGTAACTAATAATAAAATAGAACAATTATAGCAATACGCTGCAATAAAAGTTATGTGCATGTGGTGTCTGTCTCTCAGAGTATCTTATTTTAGATCTTAGCAACCTCAGCATATGATTGTTTTTCCCTTAAATCAAGAACTTTGGCCTTTTCACTTAAAGGAAGTGCTTTACGCTTCTCTTGGCCTCTCTGAATTGCCTGCATCTCCACTCTTGCTCTTGGAGGCCATTATTAAGTAAACCAAGGGGTACTTGGATACAAGCACTGTGATACCAGGACAGTTGACCTTTTAGCGGAGATGGCTGGAGACAGCTGTCTACAGTGAGGATATGCTGGACAAGAGATGATTCGTATCCGTGTGCTGGAGTAGGAAGGCGAGAGATTTCATCACACTGCACAGAGCAGCACACAATTTAAAACTTAGGGATTGTTTATTTTTGGAATTTTTCATTTAATATATATTTTTTTTGAGACAGAGTCTCACTTTTGTTGCCCGGGCTAGAGTGAGTGCCGTGGCGTCAGCCTAGCTCACAGCAACCTCAAACTCCTGGGCTCAAGCGATCCTTCTGCCTCAGCCTCCCGGGTAGCTGGGACTACAGGCATGCGCCACCATGCCCGGCTAATTTTTTCTATATATTTTTAGTTGTCCGATTAATTTCTATTTTTTTTTAGTAGAGACGGGGTCTCGCTCTTGCTCAGGCTGGTTTCGAACTCCTGAGCTCAAACAATCCGCCCGCCTCGGCCTCCCAGAGTGCTAGGATTACAGGCGTGAGCCACCGCGCCCGGCCTTCATTTAATATTTTTGAACTGTGTCCACAGGTAACTGAAACCACAGCAAAGGAAACTACAGATAAGGGGTGACTACTGTATGTATTAAAGATAGAAGTCACAGAATTTTCTTTTTTTTGTTTTTTGGTGCTGGAAGGGATCTGCTTGAGGGACTCCTTTATTCTCATGTGTCTGATGAAACCAGGTCAGAGATAATGAAGAGACTCACTCAAAGTGGTTTGTGACAGGTCCAGGGCTGGTCACACCAAGCACAGGCTTGATTTTCAGTGGTACTGAGGCAAGGGTTTAAGCACTAACTCTCCTGTGGATCAGGAGTGTCCTTGGACAGGCTACTTGCATCTCTGCACTTTGGGTCATTAAGTTGGGGCCAGTACTTGCTACCTCCTGGGCAGTGCTGAGAGGATTTGATGGCACAGAGCAGGGAGTAATAACTCCTGGCATTCCCTGACCAAATAAGGAAGGTTTTTCATACTCTCCTTCTTGCTGATATGTTTTGTTTCTCTCTGACTGCAGGTTTCTAGAAGCAGGGTGGAACAGAGGCCAGACGCCCAGCCCAGCCTGGCATTGCTGGACAATGGCAACTGGGCCAAGAGTGAACAGGGCCCTCGACTCTGTGGCTCAGGCCTCGAGGGAGCCAAAGGTGTCCTCGATCGTGGAAGAGGAGAATCTGTACAGCACAACAAAAAAGGAAGACAGCCCCTTGGAGCAGATACATTTGTCACAGGATGCCACATCAAACCCTGGGGCCCATGTGGGGCGTCCCCCTCTGCTCAGTTCCTGGGAGGTGAATAGCCCCAGGAAGGAGACCAGCCAGCCCTGGGGGCCAGGCCAGGAGTGGGTAAAGGAAGAAGGAGGCACCAGGGAAGAGAAAGTACTTGACCAGTTGAAGCCGATGGAACGTGTGCGGAAGATGTTCCCGTGGGTGGGCGAGGTGGCAGCTGCCCTGCAGGAAGCCATGAAGAAAGAGTGCTGGTGGGAGGCGCAGGTGCAGGTGAGGGACTGAGCTAGAGACAGGGAGGGACCTGGATTCCAGGAGCGCTTTCATCCATTCCCCTGCAGGTCAGATGAAATCTCAGGTTAAACAACACCCAGGAAAAGGAGACGCAAGCCCTTTTTCCACCTCCCGTGCCTCCCTGGCATCCTCGGTGGAGCACTCCCTGAAACTTGTCAGAGTGGCAGCCGTGTTTCCTTTGCTCTTCTTTCCATTTATATTCTCTGTATCTCCTCCGTGCCGCCCCATCTTTCTGCCTTTCTCTTTACCCTTTCCTTTCCATACTTCATGGTTGCTGGCTTTTTGTGTGTCTTTTCATATTTCTCTCTTGCTTCCATGGTTTTATCATTTTCTTAGGTTTCAGTTCTCTGAACCTTGTGATAGATGTCAGTCTGTGTGTGTATGTGGACTCCCTGAGTCTCTCCTGCTGTTTTAGAAGCCAGTCACCTTTGAGGATGTGGCAGTGAATTTCTCCCAGGAAGAGTGGGAATGTCTGGGTGCCAGTCAGAGGGTCCTTTACCAGGATGTCATGTCAGAAACCTTCAGGAACCTGGCGTCTGTGGGTAAGAGGCTGGGCTTCCCTCCTGTACCCCTGGAACATCTGGCTTCCCTGAGCGGATAGATTGGCTCACTTAGTTTCACTGGCCCCTGGTTCTAATCTATACCTTCCAAGTGGGAAAGATCTGGAGCACTAAGCTCAGGGGTAAAAAGAGAAGCAATGAAAGCCTGTATGAAGGCAAAGATAGCACTTGTAAAATGATAACAGTGTTCTCAAAACATGCGAATCTGCCTATTCCCCCAATCAGTATTTACTAAGTTACTCCTGCATGCCGGGACTCTGCTTGAACTGGCCTTTCGATTGCCTCCTCCCTGCATCTACGTGTCCCAGACTGTGTTCTGAAACAAAGGGTACAAGAAGTAGCCTGTTGTCCCCATCAGGTAGGAAAGTGCAGCCTGGAACCAACTCAACTCTTTCTCATCCCACTTTCCAGCCAGAATCTTTCTGCATAAACCAGATCTGATCAGCAAGCTTGAGCAAGAAGAGGAGCAGTGGAGAGCGTGTCTCCGTCCCCCAGACAGAGAAGGTCTCCTTTCAGGTAAGAATTGCAAGGGAGAGAGGAAGACACAAAGGGCCTGGGACAAGCCCTGGAGGGATGGAGAGCTGACTGAGCGTCAGGCTCTGTGTGTCCTCTCCTAGCCTGCGCCTTTCCAGCCGGGTCAGACGCGAGGTGGAAGAGACCTTGCGATCACGGTCTCCAATCCCTTGGCTTCAAGACGACTGTTCAGCCTTTCAGGGCACGGGAATGTCCAGGATTGAGAGATTACATGTAGGCTGCTTGTGTCCGTGATACTGCTCGGATTAAAAAATTCTTTCCAAGAGAAAACAGAAGCGAGGGAGAGAGGCTTGGTGCTGGGTTGGAGTGAGGGAGGCTTGTTCCTGGGAGCAGAGTAAGGATTAATGACACCTCTTCACTCTTGTGTGTCCCAATGTGCATGAGGTTTTATGTGGTCACCTGTGGGCTTTCTGTGGGACTGTGAGCAATATTGACGATGAGAGGAAATGGATTTCAAGAAATGTGGTTGTAAGTTAAAATTCAGATCTCTGATGCTGATTCCAGTTAAATTTTTATTTGCTTTTAATTTGAAAAGCCAAACTTTTTCCTTATTTCTGGTCTTTGAGGCCCAAGGGTGAGGATGACTGTGTTGGGTGGGAAAGCAGGGACAGAGAGGGAGTGGCTTGGGCTGGACAGAGCTCGTGTTGGGGTTCTCAGAGTGAATCTCATAGTGTTCTTCTTCCTCATTCACCACAGAAGACGAGGAGGAGGAGCGTCACGAACAAGAGCAGAATCTGAGAGATGAGGGGACTAGTGACCACAAGAAGGTCACTCTTGCTTGCGGAGGGGCCTGCCGGTGCCCATCCTCTGCTCCAGCCAGGTCTATGGGCAGGACCCCCATGTTCCGAGTATCCCAGGCTGGGCCACCCTTTTTTTGCCACACCTGTGGCAAGAGTTTCAGCAGGCGCTCCTCCCTCTATAGCCACCAGTTTGTCCACAGCCCCAAGCGGACTAACAGCTGCGGGAAGTGTGGGAAGTTGTTTCGGACCCCCAAGTCCCTCAGCTACCACAGACGCGCGCACCTTGGGGAGAGGCCGTTCTCTTGCTCTCTCTGCGACAAGACCTATTGTGATGCTTCTGGACTGAGTCGCCACCGCCGTGTCCATCTGGGTTACCGGCCCCACTCATGCTCCGTGTGTGGCAAGGCCTTCCGGGACCAGTCTGAGCTCAAACGCCACCAGAAGATACACCAAAACCAAGAGCTGGTGGCTGGAACCTGGGATTGTACTGTAAGGATTCCAGGCGCCACTGCTGGATGGCAGATGCCCATCATCAGAAGCCCAGGGGCCGTCCAGGAGCCTGTGGGTGTGGGCCACGCACCAGTGGCCAGGACCCAAGGATCCACATTAAGAACTGAGGGTCCTGTGGCCCAGCCCCAGTCCCCTGTGCTTGGGAACCAAGCCCCTGTGACCAGGACCCAGGCGCCTAACGCTAAAGCCCCCTGCCTAGGTAGCACATCCAACTCTCATCCCGTGAGGCCCTCACGGCTCACGGTCCTCTCTTCCCCCCATTGTCCCCTGACTTTTAGCACGAAAGACTATCTTTCCAGCCACCAGAAGACCCACCCCACAGAGCAGCTTAACTGCTGCTTCCATTGCGCCAAGTGCTTCAGCTCATTCTCCAGGCTGGTCAGGCACCAGCAGACCCACTGGAAGCAGAAGATCTACCGCTGCCCAATCTGCGACCTCTGCTTTGGAGAGAAGGAGGGCCTCGTGGGTCACTGGAAGGGCTATAAGGGCAGGGAACTGTGCCTGGGCAGCGCTCGGAAATGCTGGGTCACCCTGGGCCAGTGGCTTGGCTTCTTCCACGATGCCTCCCCTATGGCTGGGAAGGATGGGAAGCGTGTAGGAAAGGGGTCTCCTCCCGGGATCCACAGGCCCCGGAGGCGGGGCAAGGGAGGCAAAGCAGAGGAGGCAGCGGGGGTCTTGAAACATAAATAAATGGCCTTCTCGACTGAGGTCTTCCTTCATGTTTGCTTTTCCTGAGGACTGACCTCTGGGGCTAGGAGGCTGGGTTAGAGGGAGAGAGGCGAGTGGATAATGAAGGAAATATAAAAACAAGAGGGAAAAGAAATGTGCACACAGAAACTCATGTTATTGTTAATTAGCACCTAGCTTGTTTCTTTGTGTCTGCTAGACCATCAAGTGGTAATTGTTGAATAAAACAGTGGGCACTGGTAGGTGTGAGGATGAGAGGAGAGGAGTCTGAGGGCCCCACAGAGACAGGTGCCCAGCTCTCACCACTTGCTCCCCTCAGTCCTTGTTAGGCCGTCGAGACAAGATGGAGCTCTGGCCGGTATTCTGTGGGCTTCTCATCTCCGCGTTGTGATGAGGGCTCCCCATATCCTCACTCTGTAGCTCACTCAATCTCTCTTTGAAGTTTTGGACTCTTTCTGCTCCTTCCCTCCTACTCTCGACACCTTTCAGCTCTGCCCAGTCAGGGCGGGGGTCTCGGAAAAAACCACCCCCGTCTGCAGAGTTGGCATGCTGCAATCTTCAGCGAGGACGTCCCTGGTCTGCAGCTCATGGCAGAGGCCCTCCTGTCTGTCAGTCTCCAGCACAGGCGTCCTCAGACCAAGGGAGCACCTGCCTGTCCCTAGCCAGGGAGGGCTTCCAGGTAGGACAGGAGGGGAGTGGAAAGATGTGGCTAGAAAAAAGGGGGAAAGAAAGGAAGGCTGGAGAAAGGAAGAGAAAAGGTAGAAGAAGGGAATCAAATCTATTTGGAATTCAGAGTGTTCCTGGAAGTGCAGATTGGGAAGTCCCCACAGCAAAGATGCCAGTGAGTGTGCAACTTGATGGATGTGACGTCCCCAAGGATCAATCCTTGGGCCAGCCAGGCTCTCCTCCACCCCAGCCAAGATGTGACATCACTCAGAAGGGGTTTCCTGGAAGAAAGACAAAGTAACGCGAAAAGTCTGTCAGTAGTTTCTATCATGAAACCGTGAACCAGGGTCATCTTGTCTCTGTGCTCATTTCAGTGGCTGGTCTGAGGTGAGGCACAGGACGGCTGGCATGGGATGGGAAGGGGGGCCTGCTGGGGCAGGATCCCTGCTGAGGGGCACTGATTGTTGGGGGTTGGGTGGGTTTGGGCGGCGGTTGTGGTTGCCGGTTGTTTCTTTCCTTGCCCCTTGGGACTTTTTTCCACCTTCGGGCCCCTTTCCTTTTTCCTTTTCGGTTGGGTTGGCTTCTTCCCCCAGACTCTCCAGTCACTCCTTTCCTCTGGGACAGATCCCTCCATAGCCCCCTCTTCCTCTTGTTGCGTCTGTCTCCCTTCCCTGGCTTTTTACTCTCCCCTTGTAAGAAAGAGAACTTACTTAGCTCTTCAAGGAATTGCCCTGAAAACAAAGAGAAACAATTAGGTGGTCAGTGGAAGGTGACTAGCTCCTTCCCCCACATCCTCCTTGTGGACATCTGGAGTTACCCACCCCCCTTTCTGCTGAGGGATGCCACAGATCCAGTACGTGGTTCCCTTCAGTTTGAGGAGCCTGGGTTGGGCACGGGGCAGACAGGAAGGAAGTCCCAGCTCCCCTACTCTTGTGCCCTGGTTCCAATCTCTTTCTGCTTCCCATCCAGGGCCGACTTGGTCCCCCACTACTTGGTGGTCCTGCCTGCCGCCCCGCCACTTCACCTGCTAGTCTTCGATGTAGCCAGTTGTAGCAGATGATCAAGGCAACCAGAGGTCCAAGGACCGGCACAATTACAAACAGAGTTATCTTCCAGCAGGGCACTCTCAGAAAATGCGGATCTGAATTGTTCACCAGAACGAACAGTGTTAACACGTATTTCTCCTCATGCCCCGGCCACCCTTCTCCTTTTTGGGTTTCTTAACCAGAGGTCCAAGAACACCAAAGGATTCTAGGGACAAAATCCAGGTAGTCCATGAACTTGGATGAGAAAAGCACTACCTCTTTATTTTCACTAACTGGATTTAGCATTTTCTTCCATTAAAAATATAAGCAACTAACCACAGTATCAGCAGTACTTGTGACACAGTCAGCCATGGAAACCACAGGTGCTTTTGTTCCCATTAGAGTTGTTGCAGAAATCTTGAAGTACTGTTTATGTGTATCAATATTTTGAAATTACAAGTTATTAGACTTGCTACTATATTACCACTTTTGCATTACTTTTGGTAAAGAAACATTTGTCGCTATATCACAAATTTGCTCATATGTTGAAAACTGTATTTCAATACAATGATTTTTTCATAATCTTATTTGTTATATTTTATGTGTATATTAAAAAGCATTATTCTGGAAAGGGGTCCTTTAGGCTTTTTCAGACTGCCAAAGAGATTTATGGTGCAAAAAGAGTTAAGACCTTTGATATTCAAATCCTGCAAAACAAGATTCCTCCTTTTTAGGTGTGCAAAGACTGTGTGTGTGAGATCTGCACACCGGTCTAATGTCATAAATCCTAGGACAGAACCCTCATGTATGCCCGGTGCCAGGGGAGCAGAGTAGGGTCACCTATGGCCTCAGGAGGAGAGGCTATTCAGGAAGGCTGTTCAGAGCAGGGACCATCTGTGCTCTGCCCAATGCCATCTTACAATTTCTGCACCATTTTCTCTACAAATATTTGGGTGCTCTTCTGTTACAGGAATTGTCCATACGCACTGGGCAATCTGTAGTGAATAAAAGGGGCAGAGATCATATTCTTTTTTTTTTTTTTTTTTTGAGACAGAGTCTCACTCTGTTGCCAGGGCTAGAGTGCCGTGGCGTCAGCCTAGCTCACAGCAACCTCAAACTCCTGGGCTCAAGCGATTCTCCTGCCTTAGCCTCCCAAGTAGCTGGGACTACAGGCACGTGCCACCATGCCCGGCTAATTTTTTCTATATATTTTTAGCTGTCCAATTAATTTCTTTCTATTTTTGGTAGAGATGGGGTTTTGCTCTTGCTCAGGCTGGTCTCGAACTCCTGAGTTCAAGCGATCCACCTGCCTCGGCCTCCCAGAGTGCTAGGATTACAGCTGTGAGCCACCACGACCGGCCAGCAGAGACCATATTCTTGAGGGATCAACTTCCTAGGGGGGCTTGGTGGCTCTTCACTCTTTCTCCAAGAAGCCTTCCCTGATTAGTCATGTTCTGTACTCATGAAAACTCATCCTGCCGTGCAAGTGCGGTATATGATGTATGTGTCCTTTGTTTTCCTGATCAAGTATGTATTTCACCTCCCCACTGAACACCAAGTTTATGTGCAAAGAATCTGTTTACTTCCCCTTCGTAATTCCCGAAAACAGAAATGATGTGCACAAGGAGTCAACAGAATGAGTTAACGTTTCTGTAAAACAGTTAGTATTATACGTGGCAAATAAAAGCAGTAGATGAGTATTTATCTTTATCTCACCAATCCTAACTGCAGATGATGACTTATTCAAAGAAAGAAAAAGAGAAGAAGTGGGGCTGGGTCCCTGTCCCCCCCCCCCTGACCCCCCCACGACTGGAATCCCAGTAAAACTCGAGTTGACCTGGGAGGTCTGGATACACCAGCACTTACCAAAAGTCCGGTGGAGATTCTCTGAAAGGGGAAAAAACGGAAATGGACTCAGTGGGGCGCTTAAAGGATCCTTTCTCCTCTGAGTCTTTGTTATTTAACTGCTTAAAACTGATTCTAGTGAAGACACACTGTAGAGAAAGGAAAACTGGAGGATTTCACTTCTACCCTGGCGGAAGGCAGCGGAGGGCAATGAGACTTCCCACAATTCTTGGCTGGTTAAGGATTAAGCAGTGGGTTTTCCAACTGAAGGGAGCACAGGGAACAGGAGAGGGGCAGAGGCGGGCTGAGAGCATGACATTTCAGCTATGCCAAAAGACCGAAAGGGAAGGATCGGGAGAGAGGGGCCTGGAACTCACCTATCTCTGCTCGAAGTTTTCCTAAAATAGAAAAAGGCAACATTTTAGTTCCTGGCGCTAAGAGGGCCTTGCACACCCACGCCGGGGCCTTCCAGCAGGCTATTCTCTGCGTCGGGATGCCCTTTCTCTGGCTCAAATCTGGGTTAAGTAGTGGAATAAAGAATTCGCAGGGCAGTGCCCTAAACCTAAGTGAGTTTCTAATACCTCCCCACTGCTCTCCCTCCTCTTGGCGGTTCCCAGCTCACTCCACCACTGCCGGGTTGCCACCTGGTGAGTCCAAAGCCACTTCCCATCTGAATAGGAAGGAAGAACTAGATATTGAGGGAGCAGGCACGTTGTGACCGGATCTGTACCAGGCACGTTACATGACATCATCCCCTTTAATTTTCCCCAAAATTTAGCAAGGAGGATGTTTTCTCTACTTGACGGACAAGGCGAGTGAGACTCAGAGAACCTGAGAATTTTGCTCAGAGCTCAGTGCCTGAGGTGGGATTCGAACCCAGGCCCGGCTCTAACATTCGGGTTCTTTCTGCTCAGCCATGTGGGTGCAAGGCCTTTTCCCTGTGGAGGAAGTAGGCAATAGTAGGAAGTAGGTAGTAGTAGGTAGTAGGTAGTAGTAACCAAGCATCTGGGAAGAATTCAAGGGGAGAGAAAAGACCCACTGTTGATCTCTCCAATTCCTGCACCCCTCCCCATAGCCCCCTCGCTGCTTTAACCTCTTAGCCTCAAACGGGAGGTGGGGGGCAGTGAGGGTCCTTCCTGCTTTGGTGAGGGAGAGGGCGCGGGAGGCAAGCTCTGGGCGCAAAAGAGGAACTTCAGGGACAGCTGAACCTGAGTCCTCAATGTTGAACGGAAAAAAAGGAGGAAACAATTTTTGAACACCTACCATGTGTTTCATTTCAGCGTCTTTATTTAATATTCCTGATAGCCTTGGCCCGTCCTACTTTGAAACTCACACTCTCCCAGTTGCAAGGAGCTGCTGGGGATGGTACAGGGGCGTGAGCTCTACCACTTACAAGCTGTGTCACTTTGAATGAGTCACTGAGCCACTCTTGGCCTCAGTTGTCTCCTCTGTAAAATGGGGTTATTATATGCCATACTTACCCATAGGGAAATGCAAGGTCCTATTATCCAGGTGAAAGCATTCAGTAAGATATAAAACATGCTGTCATTATGGAGTTCTAAACCCAGAAGTCACTCAAAATAACCGTTAACTGATGTAGCTCCAAGAGACCAGCTCACTTCAGGGAAGGATCTTGATCCGCCCACCCTCTGCCCCGTACCTCTCAGTCTGTGCTGCAGGCAGAGGAAGAGGAGGCCCACAGCGATCTGCAGGAGGAGGACAGGGAGCACGGCGATGAGAACCAGCACTCCAGGGCTGACCCAGTAGAAGGGATCTGAAAGGCAGAACCGACATTGCCCTGCGTTTCATCCTCAGCCGAATAAAGGAGTAAACATTACTGCAGTGCAAACAAGGTGACACAGTCACCTCTCACCAGAGCTCAGACTTAAGGAAGAGTGGGCTTGTTTCCAGGAAGGGCTAGTGGTTTAGAACAGTGGTCCCCAACCTTTTTGGCACCAGGGATCATTTTCATGGAAGACAATTTTTCCACAGACCAGGAAGGTGGGGATGGTTTCGGGATGATTCAAGCACATTGCATTTATTGTGCACTTTATTTCTATTATTATTATATTGTAATATAGAATGA
>NW_012152574.1:638990-641628 GCF_000956105.1 Propithecus coquereli | reverse complement strand
CACCATGCCCGGCTAATTTTTCTTATTTTTTGTAGAGATGGCCTCTCACTGTATTGCCAGGCTGAAAGACATTGACTTTGATTCCAATTTTCCTTCCCACTCCGAATACTGATGCAATAGACAACCATGAGTGTACAAGTTCCTGTTTACTAATGCGTGTATTTCTATGGAATTGACTCTGAGAATCAATTCTGAATTCTGATTCTAGAGGTGAGATGTTTGGGTTGAAAGATCTCATCTCAGCTGAGAGAATGACTGAAGTCTCAGTCTCACTACTCACCTTCCACTTTCAATTCCATTGCTGCCTCCTCTTGGTAAGAATGATCTCGGAAGAAGCAGGTGAAACCTCCTTCATCTGAGAACCTTACACTCCGGATTTTGAGGGTGACCTTTCCCTCACCAATAGTGTCTTTCAGCAGTTCCGTCCGACCTCGATATTCAGGGGCCTGCTCTCCGTCTTGGTCCTTGCCGTTTCGGTAGAGATGAACCACCCTAGAGAAGGGGGGCCGGTACCACCCCACCTCCATGCCTGTGGCATTCTTCCCAGGAGACACACGGCATGGCAGTTCCACTTCCTCTCCCACCAGAGCCCGGATGGGGTGCCTTGGTCCTATCACTCTGAACTGTCCTGTCCAAGACACCAAAGAGAAGAAACCGAGGTTCAGAGGGAGCCTTGACAAACAGGCATGTCATGGGCAGGGCTGCTTCAAAACAGGCAAGGAAAGCAGCACTCCATTTTTAAGTGGAATTCTAGAGCCAGGGAAGGGTACAATCTTTCTTCTTGAGAAAAAAAAAAAAAAGCCTCTGTGAGTGTCTTGAACAGAATGTTCTAGCAATCATCTCATCCCAACAGATACTGCCCATCTTTTTTGCCAACTGTATCCATCTCTGAATCTTCAGTCCAGCCTTCAGGCTCCACCTTGGAAGGTGATCCAGCGCCTCCCCTGGGCCTCCCTGTTTGGACTTGGCCAACTTCGTCCCTATTCTCCTCTTACAGAGTTTGCTGCTGTCACTCCACCCACTCGAACCTCTCTCCACCCCTTCTCCCTCTGTCCTTTGTTCCCCAAATTCTCCTCCGAGATCTTCCACCCTGAAGGTAGCTCTATCTCACTCTGCTTTTCCCTCTGTACCTGCAACCTCACTGCAGCTTCTGGGCCCTGCTCTGAACACGTTCCCGGTCTTTTTCCTACGTGGACGTGTTTTTCAAGCCAGACTCTGAGCTACTAGGAGATAAGGCTGGTTTCTCCCTTAGACCTGGAAATATCTCCCCAGGGAGTGGACGGACCGGCCTCCTCTCCCAGTCAGGTGGCTCCCTGAGGTCAGGAGTCTGTGTTCTGTCTCTTTTATTTCTCCTCTGCGGAAGAGCGCAGGGCTCCTTTATAAAACTCATTGGTGCCTGATTATGCAGAGAAAACTCTCAAACATGACACGATATTATCATTCCACAAACTTTTTCGAGATTTACTATGGACAGGCACTGCTAAGCATGTCATACATCTCATCTCATTTTACCCTGACAACAACTTCAGGAGGTTATTATTTTAAACCCCTTTGAGAGATGAAAAGCCAAAGGTGGAAAGATGGGTAAGCACTGGTTCAAGGACGGCCTTCACGTAAAGTCACATTAAAGAGTTTGGATTCTAATCGGAAGGCTGTAAGAAGCCACTTGAAGCTTTCCGAGGAGGAGAGCCACGCCAGCAGATCCCTGTTTAGAAAGGTAACTCACACAGCAGCTCCAGGGTGATCGAAGGAGGTGGGCCTCAGGAAATTAGCCTTTCTGTTCTCGGGGTCTCCCCAGGGCGGGAATAAACGCGTCTTACCTGCATGGCTGGAAGGCAGCTGGAGGAGGAAGAGGAGGAGGAGAGAGAGGAGGCAGCTGGGCAGAGAGGGGCTCGCTAAGCTTGCCATCTCCACTGTTCCTAGGGACAGAGAGCCCCACAGCAGGGTCAGGCCAAGCAGAGGCCCTTGGGGTACATGTCCCCTTACCACTGAAAAGCCCGAGGTAGGATCTGGGATGGCAGTGCTGCCCAGGCCCTGCCTCCACCCCGGCCGGTGCCGCAGCTGTGCCGGTAGGAACAGCCCCGCGTCACCCTTGCCAGGCCCTTATACAAAAGGGCTACAGACCGAGGGCATGACCAGGGTTTGCCTGCCCCACCCCCTCAGAGCAACGGAGCAGCGGCTGCCTGGTACTGTGCTCTCCTCCCCCACGTCCCCTGGGAGACATAGCCTTTGAGGGGGCTTCTGGGGGCTGATCAGTGGGGACCGATCACCCACTGGACCTCAGGAAGAAGCTTATTTATGGAATCTGTAAGGTTCCACATCTGGGAACTAGCCAAGAGAAAGAGATTGTTGCTGGCTTAAAAAAAAAAAAATGAAAAAAGAAAATTTTTGACTTGGTTTCCTATTTCGGTTGTCTCAGGACTGTCATTACCAAACCATTCTTCCTAATGTCTAACCTCCCTCCTACTGCAAATCCAAACTCCGTATGTTTAGATATGTGATGGGTTGCTTGGGCTTAGTTAGATTCTTGCCCCGAAAAAATACATTTAGGGGAGCCAGGAGTTGACTGCTTGTGCTCAGAGAGGCAGGGCTGGAGGAAGGAGGATCTGCCGGGGCAGCAGGGACAGAGCCAACATGC
>NW_012152574.1:636274-638355 GCF_000956105.1 Propithecus coquereli | reverse complement strand
ACTGTAGTTAGTGGTTACCGCATTGGACGGCACAAACGTAGAGCATTTCTTCCTATCGTCACAAAAAATTATATGGGCAGCAAGGGGTAGAAGCAGAACTGAGACACACATTCCTGCTTTTGTCGGAGATGGGCGCGGGGGCTAGAAGGACAGATTCTGGTCAGCTGAGTCTGGGGTCTGCTTATTCTTTCTCCCTGTAAGGCAGCTGGAGTTTGGGCACAAGCAGTTTAGCTGCCCTGGAGCTGTGTGGTTGAGAGTCAAGGTCAGAGGGGTGAATCCCATGGAAAAGGAGCCACTGTGGATCCCTGGCTTTTTCTCAAATGGGGATTCTCTCCTTTTGGAACCTAAAATATCCTGGGATACTCTTCCTCCATGATGCACATCCGGGTAGCAGAGTTACGTAGAAGATGCTTTCTGGGCAGGGGGTTTGGGGGTGGCAGGGTGCTTGCAATGTCCAGCACAGGCCAACCGTCAAAAGCTGGATGGGGCGTTAGGATGGAGGGATGGGGAGCAAGGAGGGTCAGGAACTAGCCATTCAAAGCCACTCTGCAGAAATCACAGCATCTCCGAAGAAAACCAAACCAAACCAAACCGAAACCCAACCACTTTACGGAGAGGTTCCATGTGTCACTGTTCTAAGCGGTTTACTTACATTATTAGCTCGTTTAATCCTCACGATAGCAAAACTATTAACTATTAACACTCTTCTTTTACAGATAAGGAAACAGAGGTACAAAAGAGGTGAGGTAACTTGTTCAAGGTGACACCACCAGGGAGTGGCACAGCTGGGATTTCAAGCCAGGCTTTCTAGCCCAGAACTGGTACTGTGACCACCGGGCTACACAGCCTCTGAGGAGCTCGCCTTACCCACCCCCATGCCTCAAAGCTCTTGAAGCGGTGGATTCCTGGATTTCCCCTGGAGCTGTGGTGAGTAGTCCCTTGGATGCCATGGTCTTTGGGCAAAGGTGATGTATACAGAGGAAGGGGAGAGGGGCCACCAGCAAAACGAAGCCCGCAGTGTTTCCATGTACAGAAATCTAGGGTGGTTTTGCTTGGCACGGAGCGTGATGTGGATGTGTTCAAGAGGTGACACCATCCCATGTCGATCAGAGCTGGTCGCTTCTTTCAGCACTTAAATGTTATTTTAATTGATTTCGAGTAGCATATGTTATGCTATCTTGCAGTATTTTTGAGTTGCTTCTTGTTTGTGTTTCTCTCCGTGATAATCTCAGTTTAATCTGCATTTCTCACCTGCATTTCTCACCAGGCCATATACAGAGTGACACACTCTAAATACAGTGAATGTGTCTGGTAATTAACACGCTGTCGATATGTGAAATAGTAAACTTCAGTAAATGGTAGCTCACCTACATAGTTACCCAGTACCAGTACTATGTAAGATTTTCCAGATAATGTGTAAAATATATATTTCACACTATTTGTCTATTATTGAAAATGATAATAGATACACTGTTCTGCTTTTTGTGTTGCACAATAGCGCATAATTCCACATTAATACATAATATAGCTCTCCTGTACTTTTAAAAATTGATTTTATAAAATACCTCGAAAATCTCCCAGGCATCTAGAGCCAACCTGTATTTTCTCTCAATCCTGCCATATACGCGTACGTGCCACCAGAGGGCGCTCCAGGGGGAATTCACTGTTTGTGAGGCCTGATAGCGCTCACGCATCGCTCCCCCGCAACCCGCGTGTTTTTACGTAAATACTAACAATTTATCTTGGGGATCTTTCTTTATCAGTACCTAAAGAACATCCTTATTTTATAGCTCCACAATGTCTTATTGCATGAATATGTTATACATACTTAACTAGATTCTCAAGATACTTAAGACTGTTGCAATTTTTAAAATATCTACTATTCATATTAGATCGAAGCAACGATGTATTCAATTAATTTAAATTAATAAATATTTAGGTGGGGCTGATGGGAAATTGCTTGGTGGGTACAATGTGCGTTGCTCTCGTGATGGACCCACAGAAGGCCCTGACTTTACCACGATGCAACATATCAATGTAGAAAATTGTACCCCATGAATATATACAAATCAAAAATAAAT
>NW_012152574.1:630352-633402 GCF_000956105.1 Propithecus coquereli | reverse complement strand
ATTGGTCTGGATATTCCACTGATATTCAATGACTATCAGATTGTAAATTGTCTAACTTATATTCGTTTAGCCAGATGCTTCATAGGTCTGCAGGAGAAATAAGAACACTGATCTGAATGAATCTGATGCAGCTACCCAGCATGTGAGTACTTGTAGCTTGTGTGCATATGTGTGTTGCAGTGAAGTCAGGGGCTGCTCTTTTATTTTTTAATTTTTTTATTTCAGTATATTACAGGGGTACAAATGTTTAGGTTACATATATGGTCTTTGCCCCACCCGACTCAGAGCTTTAAGCGAGTCCATCCCCCAGACGGTGCAAAACCCACCCATCAGGTGTGAATATACCATCTCCTCCTTCCCTCCCACGGGGCTGCTCTTTCATACTGGTGTGTGCATATAAGTAACAAACACAGTGTGGAAAATTAGAAAAAAATATAGAAAAATGTAGAGAACAAAAAACTAATGACGGTCTGCCAAAGCTTTAAATTTTATCTATCAACATTTTTCCATTTTCGAGTTCTCGCTACTATTATTTTGAAATTCACCAATATTTTTATTTTTCAGAAAGACGAGCATTCAGATTCTTATGAGTCAAGTGAGTGAGGCACTTGGGCTCCCCCACCCACGCCCAGAAATGGGGATGGATTTGTGTTGATTTTAACCACAGGGCTATCGGCTGCCCTGTGGAAGAGGCATTAGGCTGTTCTCTGGGTCCTTGTGGGGTAGAATTTCTGGGTGCGAGATCCCCACGGCAGACTTCATCCCGGCACGAAGACTCCCCTCCATCGGAGCTGTGCGACCGCGGCGGAACGCCTGCAGGAGGGGGCGCCCCATTCCTGGACGTCCAAGCCAGCACAGCACGGGAGGTTAGGCTGGATCACCCTAACGTTTTTTCCTACCTGTAGGATGGTCCAACAACATAAATTTTCCTTCCCCGTCTTTTCCGCTTCTCCTGACCTCGTTTCCATCTGCCTGGCCCCTTCACTTTCCCCCTTCGCGCGGGATCTCGCGGGAGGACGGAGAGGCACGCCCAGTCTGCCCTGCAACCGCTGACGTTTAAGGCTTCGGCACCGAGAATTGGCTGCCAGGAGTCTTTGGGGGCGGAGAATAAAGCGGTGATTATAAAAGGGTCACAGTGAGGCACCTGCAACCGGCGCAGCGAGGTCCGGGTTCTGCCGGCAAAGCCTTGCTTGCCCTTTCGCTTCAAAACCGCTGCCCTTCGTTACCCGCTTTTCCGCCAGCGGGTTCGTTTCTCTGCTTTGGTCCAGCGAGGACTGAGGAGATGTGGAGCCTGTAATGCTGCTTGGCCAGTAGCTCAGGAGAAGGAAGAGCCAGGGGGCCAGTTGGGCACCTGGCCCAGTCCCGGGCGCGCTCACCTGGCGATGGCCCTCCCGTCACTACGTAGTCGCCCCGACACCTGGAAAACGTTGTGGTGGCCATTTTGGAACTGGGCAACTGTCGCTTCGCCAGTCATCTTCGAGCCTGGCGAGCACAGTCTTCATGGTCTTTTTTTGTCTTGTAGCAGAGAAAACTATATGGAGGGATAATTGAGTAGTCCGGAATTTCTAGAGCTCTTTCAGGACTCATAATATCCTCACTCCGAAATATGGATATATAGAAGCTTAGAATACTCAGATGCACATTCCAGCTTCCCCCCACACCCCCTTTCCTAGTTGACCGATGAACACATCACACTCCAATATTCCGTCCTGTAGGAAGACCCGTGACCCTGGGCGGAGAGCTTAAAGAAACTTCGATTTCTTTAACTGTAAAATTGGGATTATATGACCCACCTCACGGTGTTGATGAGAGGATGAGACGAGGTGCATAAAGTTTAGGCCCATGTCTGTCTCGTCCATAAAGTTTAGGCCCATGTCTGTCTCTCCCTCAAGGTGCGTAAGTGCTTAGGCCCATGTCTTGTGCTGGGCTTTGTCTTGTTTTCCGTGCCCTCCTGGGCATAGAACGGTGAGGCACACATAATAAAATACATTTGTCCGAAGAATGGATGACAAATTAGAAGCCCCACCTTGAGATCTCCAGCCTTTGCATTCTGCCACCTTTCAGGCTGCAGGTTCGCCCTCAGGCACTTTCTTGTATTGAAACCTCCCAGGTCGATATTTACACTTTCACTGGATCTAGATCACACCGATCTGTTAGCTAAGAGATTAGTATTTTTTATTTTTGATCTTGAATTCTGAATTAAGGACTTTGTATCCTGATGAGGAGCTTTAGGCGATTTAATTTGAGAAGCAGGGCTGACACATGAGAAAGCAGCTTTGGTTGCTTTTCAGGGGCCAGGCACAAAGCGGGGCCGCTGGAGCTAGTAGCTCCTCTCCTCTTCCCCTCGCTTTCTCCTTCCCTTACCGTAGATTCCACGTCCATTTCCACGGCTTCCAAGGCTCTCATAGAGCAGAAACCAAGTCCTCCTCCCTGTGTCATCTTCCTTCCTGCCCCAGGAAAGGGACTTGGTAGCTTTTCCCACCTGCGTAGACCATCTCCGTAGCTGCAAGGAAACCTGGTGCTTCTGGACCTGCAGCACCCTGCCCGGGGGGCTGCTCCAGGGTTCTCCCAGTGTTGAGGAAATTGAAGTCCAAATTTTTTTAATTGAATACAATCAAGTTAAATTAAACTTATTAATAGTTTTTCTCATTAAATAACTTCACGACAGCCATTTTGACCAACTGGAGCACTTTTTTTCCCCTTCGCCCTTGGTTCTCAGCGGCATTCTGAATGGTTGGTGTTGCCAAGTCACCGATCACGAAGGTATATGTAGTTATACTTGTATCCCAGAAAGTCTTTGTGGAAGGAAAAGAAAAACCCTATTATGTTAATATATTTGTATTGTAGTGAGCTGAAATGCTTTGAAGGGTTAATGAATAAAAAGGTATAATGCAATTATAGTTGCTAGGGAACTCTAATAAACGCTATTCGCTTCTGTACAAAGCTTGCGGTTAGCAATTGTTAGAGTTCAGGCCTGATCGCCCTACGCAAAGTATGTCAAGGGTTCAACTTATGATCGATGTGTAACTGGAAGAATGATCTGTGTTTAA
>NW_012152574.1:627313-629648 GCF_000956105.1 Propithecus coquereli | reverse complement strand
ATTCCAAGCCTTTAGACAAAGCTTCATATCTTTAACCAATTACAAGCCAAAGAATCTTTAAACCCACCTATAACCTGTAAGGACCCCCCCCCCCTTGGGGATGATCCACCTTTTCGGGCTAAACCAATGTATGCCTTCCACATATTGATTTATGACTTTACCCGTAACCCCTGTTTCCCTGAAATGTATAAAACCAAACTGTAACCCAACCTCAGTGAGTCCACTTGGTCAAGGCCTCTTGGGCGTGGCTCCAGGTCGTGGTCCTCAAATTTGGCTCAGAGTAAATCTCTTTAAAATTATTTTACAGAGTTTGATCTTTTTTTCTGTTGACAGATCCCCTCTTGGCCAAGGGGATATCCTAAAACTAAATTGGCTGCCACAAGGAGGGAGGTCAGACAAGTCTCATCATGCCCCCCTCCCTTCTTGGGGACGTCCTTTGTAACCCATTAACAGGCTCAAGGGTATGCAAGACAAACCTGCAGGTCCTCAATTTACACAACAAATATATGTAGGTGGCTTATCTCTGATAAACAGCTCCTTATCTTACAACATTCCAAGCCTTTAGTCAAAGCTTCCTGTCTTTAGCTTCTGAGATCAGAAGAGATGGGGCGCATTCAGGGTGGTATGGGCACAGACAAGCTTTGTGTCTTTAACCAATTACAAGTCAAAGAATCTTTAAACCCACCTATAACCTGTAAGCCCCTCTTTGAGATGGCCCACCTTTTTGGGTTAAACTAATGTTTGCCTTTCATGTACTGATTTATGACTTTGCCTGTAACCTCTGTCTCCCTGAAATGTATAAAACCAAACTGGAACCCAACCACAGCGAGTCCACTTGCTCAAGGCTTCTTGGGTGTGGCTCTGGGTCATGGTCCTCAAATCTGGCTCAGAGTAAATCTCTTCAAAATTATTTTACGGAGTGTGGCTTCTTTTCCATGAACAATGCTATTCGCTCGGAGGAGGAGGACTTTGTAAGGAGCTAGTAAACTACAGGGGGACTGGGACCTCCAAGGTTGTGAGAGTGGGGTTGACTGTGGGGATGTAGGTGTCTGGGGTGGATGGGGTAGATGGGCACAGTGGTTTTCAGCTAGTTGTGGTTATCCTTCCGGAGTGGCCTTGAGACACTGCAGGGATTTCAACCAGCCCAGCACAGCTTTCTGCCTAAGGTGTTAACCAGGGCGCCACACTATTGTATTCAAGTCAGGGCTAGGAAACTGCCTCAGGGTTTATGAAAAACAGGGAATCTACTTTATATTTCTTACATTGCCTGATATATTTTCACACTGAGCATATGGCCTTTATAATGATGACTTAAGAAAAAAAATTTACAAAACAAACAAAACCTGTGAAAGCCATTTGCTCCTTAGAAATGCTCAATTTCTAAAGGGACCTAAACTTACCTTGTAACTAGTGCCATCTAGTGGTCAAACTGAATTATTGCTCTGAGGTTGGACACAGTGCAGGGAAGACAGGGATGCCAGAAGTTCAACAGGGATATGGCAAGGACTAGGGTGAGAGTACTTTGTGGACGACACACCAAAATTACTTGCTAAAGCTGTACAGTGTTATCCTTACTGAGATAGTAATCCATTGATTAACTCACATCTAATAGCTTCGTGGTATAACATACCAATATTTGAATGCCAATCAATAACGGAAATACTAATTTGTGCTCATACGGAATTTTTACATCCTCAAAACATTTTTCTATGATTGTATTTGTTTCTCACAATAGTATGTAGGATAAGCCGATCAAATAGTTTTATGTCCATTTTGCAGATGAAAGGAGGCTGGAGGGCTTATGATAGGCCCAATGCCAGGGCAAGGTTACCAGACTGGCATTCTTTTCCAGATGTTTCTGCTGCAGTTGGGAATGGCAATATGCTGGCTTCGTTTTATAAATATAACATAATTGCTTTATTAGGAACGATGAATTAGTGGTTCTCTAAGTTTTCTCTACCATTTCTGTAGCTTTTTTGCTTTCTATGCTTTTTTAATTTTCCCCAGCCTAAACTCCGTTTGGAGAGGAGATTTTTAGTAACAAAGTTAAATTTATGTATAATTCATTTATTTTTCTCTTACTAATCAAACATGTTTTTAATTTGTAACTTATGTTCTAGTCAGCACTATGTGCATATGTATGTGAATTATTCCACCTCAAAGTAAGGAAACTTAATATTTTAATTAGTGCTCACAAGCAATATATGCATCTATTCTGATTTTTAAATAATAAAGACAGGCCATGAACTTATTTCTCTCTTTTTATGTTCCAGCTTTAATACCACCATATAGACTGTAGGGCTACGAAGGCTGCCACCATGCCTAGCTCATGTGT
>NW_012152574.1:614134-614958 GCF_000956105.1 Propithecus coquereli | reverse complement strand
AGGGGTGGGCAGAAGAGAGGAAAGACAGTGGAAAGAAAGCATGAGAACTAAGTGAACAAGAAGATTGGTCATTCTCAGGTAATCTGAGCAGGAACACCACCACCTCCATGAAAAAACAGTGAAAAACTGCAAAAGGAGAAGGCGTTGTCAGGCACAAATTGCACAGAAGTGAGGGAAGAAGGATGGGATTAAGCCCAGGGAACTTTCCAGAGGAGAGAAGTTTTGAGCCTGATGTAGAGGGAAAAGGAGGAGTGCATTGGCTGTGGGGAGGGTGGAGTTAGGACACTCCAGTAGTGGTGGGGGAAGGACCTCAGTGACTGGCCTGAGGACATGGGCCAGGAACCCTGGAAGTGACAGTGGAGGAGGAAAGGTGTGAAAGGGACAAGCTGCAGTCACTGGTGAACAAAGGCTTGTTCAGTGACCATATCAGAGCCCCAGTCAGTACCCTCACATGCCTCTTCCCAAGTGAATCACAGATTTTGGCTATACTGATTCAACTTGTTTAGGAGGGTTTTAAAAAAGCCCTAAAAAATGATTTGTTGAGGTAATACTTACACAAAATTTGAACAAAATTGAAAGACAAATACAACAAAAAAAAGTTGCTCAGTAATTTATGGCCCAGAGGCAATCACTGTTAATATTCTGATGCATTTTCTTCCAGCTTTTTATAAAAAAATATATTTATCACAGTTGTACACATTTAATACCTTCTTTTTTTCTCAAACTCTCATATTTCCCCATCAATGTCATTAGATACTCTTTTAGACATGTTTTCGTAACTATTCCTTTCAATGGATGCATTCCAATTTACTGAATCAATACTT
>NW_012152574.1:573874-614084 GCF_000956105.1 Propithecus coquereli | reverse complement strand
ATTAAAGCTACTCAGGAGGCTGAGGTTGTGGTGACCTATGGTAGTGCCACCACTCTAACCCAGGCAACAGAGTGAGACCCTGTCTCAAAAAATATAAGTAAACAAAAACAAAGCAGTAAAAGAATTCCCTAAATTGCATTGTCTTTGAAGCTGTCTCATAACTGAGAAAAGTAGGCACGGCAGCTTCGTACTCTTCATGTCTTCTCTTTCTCTCTTTCCCCCTCTCTCCCCTCCAAGCAAGAGATCATAATCCTCCACTCTCTGTTTGCTCTTCTCCACCCAAAATACATGTGGAAAAGACTATAAATAAACAAGCTAGATTATAGGTATACCTCACAATATAGTGTAAAAATGTTCTTGTAAACTATGTTGTTAGAAACTGAATAGTCCATACTTCATTGGATAAATCTGAAGTCTAAATTGGTTCTATTATAAACCCTTTTGAAATAAAGCAATTCTACCTCTGATTTATATTTATTAAATTCACCCGAAGAAAGGTATATGCACTCCCAGCCTCCATGAAAGGAAGCGAATGAACCCCCTGGAAAAAAATCCCAAACTTCTTATGTTGGAATGCTGAAATAACTTCGAGACAGAATTTGGAGATACTGTGACACCTCAGTGCCCAAAAGGGCAAATCTCTCAGGAGTTAAAATCAAGAGGAATGGTTGTAGGAGGGAGCCCAGCCCATTCTAGTTGTGCCTCAATTTTTTTTTTTTTTTTTTTTTTTTGAGACAGGGTCTTACTCTTGCCCAGGCTGGTGTACAGTGTTGTCATCATAGCTCACAGCAACCTCAAACTCCTGGGCTCAAGCGATCTTCCTGTCTCAGCCTTCCTAGTAGCTGAGACTACATATACACACCACCACACCCAGCTAACTTAAAAAGATTTTTTTTTGTAGAGACAGGGCCTTGGTATATTGTTCAGGCTGGTCTCAAACCCCTGGCCTTGATTTCCCAAAGTGCTGTGATTACAGCATGAGCCACAGCATCTGGCTAAGTGTTTTGAACAAAGAATACAGTGTGCTATGAGAGTGGCTAGTGGGAAGAGGGGGGAGGGGTCTATGTCTGGGGAATTTAGGGAAGGCTTCACTGAGGAGGCGTCATTTAAGCTGTTAGTAAGGTGAAGAAGCAATGGATGGGGTGGGGAGGCTGAGGAGGGCACATCAGGCAGAGGGAGCTGGGTGTGCTTGGTCTCCGAATTCAAAGTATTTGAGGACGTTTGAAAAACTGCAGTCAGGACAGCAGGGCTGGAGTATTGTAAATGAGAGGGATAAGGACCTGAGGCCTGGGTTTGAGACCCAGCTCTGGCATTTATTGGTTGTGCAACCTCAGGCAGGTCATATAAACTTTCTGAGCTTCAGTTTTCTCACCTGACAAATAGAGATATTGCCATACAGATATGATTGAAAGAATTAGGAGAGATAATGTGAGAGTTTTTTGCAAATAATGCACCAATATGGTATTCTGTTTCTGTGCAGATCTAAATGTAACAAATACCAAAAGCATCTGAGGGTGTGTATGAGTCATGTTGGCTTTTTAGAATTTCAGAGTGATGACTTGGAAAGACAGGAAAGGAAGAGGAAACTGCAGGTGTTTGTTTACTCTCGATTGTCAAAAGCAGAGCTACCTTCTCACCCTCCAGGCCTTCCCTCTGCTGGGACTTGAATGGCTCATACGGTTCACAAGGGCAAGACCCGTCTGACCCACTGTAATGGTGTCATGGATGTGGACGTGGTCAGGTTTTCAAACAGGCCTTTATGGGAAGACTTGATGGTATTTTTATAGTATTTTCATGAATAAAATTTCTAATCTGTTACCTCGGATTGGTTCATTTGACTCCTAACACATTTATTTGTAAACATCTTCTTATGTTTACAAACTTAGTTCCGCACATCCTTTTCTGCAATCTAAAAGCCACTATATTCTGTTTTGTTTTGTTTTTAACCCTTTTGGTGACAACATCTGGCCTGACTTGCATTTGTTTTGTGGCAAAACCAGACCTGAAGCTATTTGAAATCTTTATTTACCCCACCTAATGTAAATAGTCACACATGTAATGCAGAAGTACAATTGTTCTGCGTATGGGCTTAGATCTGCGTGCCCATAACAAATGGTAGGTATTTCAGTATACTGTACCTTCTAATAGAAAAATCTGGATGATGTGTCTTTTTACTCTGAGTGGCATTTGGTTAGTGTCTGTTGAACAAATGAACCATCTTTATAGGTACCCGAACTGAACATGATAAGAGAGACAAATCTGTTGCAGCAAAATGAACAAAAACCCTACCAACCAATTGCAAACACACATGATGAATGTGCTTTTCAGACTGGTATAGATAATTATGTATAGATATTCATATCAAAATATACATAATTATATCTATTTAATTAAACATAATACTTGCTTATTTTGAAATCTTTAAAAATACAAGCTTTTGTAGTTCTAGGAATAGAAATGTTCACGAAATTTTTGTTTACGAGAACTGAACCTTTTCTAAATCTCTTAACCTGACTTCATATGCCCAGTAGAAGAATGGGCAAACAAGCTTACTATTTTCCGTTTTGTTGCTTAGGTTAAATATTTAATTAAATTGTGTACATTCACTTCTTATACAAGGACTTACTTATGAAGAAATTATTTCTAGGGTGACTCAGTGTTGATGTTGTAATCTCGTTACTGGCTGTGAGCACCCAGAGACAGTGCTGGGCTCCCCATTGCCTCAGGGCGTCTTGTGGGTAGGGATGGTCAGCACCAGAGCAGGTATTCACAATGTGGCTTCCCCCCCCCCCCCATTTTTAGAGACCAGGTCTCACTTTGTGGCCCAGGCTGGAGTGCAGTAATGAAAACATAGCTCACTGTAACCTTGAACTCCTGGCTCAAGCGATCTCCCACCTCAGCCTTCCTATTAGCTGGGACTACAAGGTGCATGCACACCATCAAGCCTGGCTAATTCATTCATTCATTTATGTTTTGTTAGAGATGGGGTCTTGCTATGTTGCCCAGGCTGGTCTCAAACTCCTGGCCTTAAGCAATCCTTCTGCTGGGATTATAGGCATGAGCCACTGCTCCTGGCACAAAATGTGGCTTTTTTATTTCACTGAAGTTTTGTGAATTCCAGACTGGGCTCACCTGTATATACCTGTAAAGACATAATACAAATAGCTTGTAAGCTTCCTATTTCTTTTATTGGCAAAAAGTACCAAGGCCAGAAGTGTCAACAATGTACAATTGCTATGGTCTGAATGTTTGTGTCCTCCCAAAATTCATATGTAGAAACCTAACCCTCGATGTGATGGTATTAAGATGTGGGGCCTTTTGGGAATGGGATTAGTGCCCTTATAAAAGGCTCTCAGCTATGGGGGAGGCTGAGGCCAGAGGATCACTTGAGCCCAGGAGTTCAAGACCAGCCTGGGCAACATAGCAAGATGCCCTCTCAAAAAAGCAAGAAAGAAAGAAAGAAAAGAAAAAGATGCTCAGGGATTTGTTTGCCCACCCACCACGTGAGGAAACAGCCAGAAGGCGCAGTCTAGGAGGAAGTGGGCCCTCACGAATCTGCCAGGGCCTTAATCTTGGGCTTTCCTGCCTCCAGAACTGCCAATAATAAATTTTCTGTTGTTTATGTGTTACCCAGTCAAGGTATTTTGTTGTAGCAGCTCAAGAAAGATTAACACAATAACCAAACTAGAATTGTGTGTAGGGAGCAAACGAGGGGATTTGTTAAGGAGAGATCCCCTCACCTCCTTACTCTCTCTGGCCCAGTGAGTCTGAGTGCTCACATCTCTCAAGAAAGGAAGGAAGAGAACACGCAAATGAAAAATGAGGACAGGGTGGAACAGGAAAGTTTTAGCGATATTAAAGTATAACAGAAAGGGTTCAAACCCTCATTAAAAAGCCAGAGTGAAGCCCAGAGTGTAAATCACTTCACTTTTGAATTTTAAACTTTCGCCCCATACATTTTTCTAAACATCAAGAGCCGTGTAGGATAGAAAACTCTCCCTGAAGACAGATCTTTCATCCTGACAGAAGAGGACACGGATCTCTTCTGTTCACATGCAGACCACTGTGAGAAAACAGAACGGAACTGCAGTTTGATTTGGTGGAGAATGCCTTGGATGGGAGTTGGGTGAGCGGAGTGCCTCAAAACTAAGTCTCCGAATGCAGTGGAAAGAATTTGGAACAGGCTAATGGACTTAAGTACACATATCGGCTCTGTCAATTTTATAGCTGTGAGACCTCTAATTTGCTTCTTTCTCCAAATCACAGTTTATTTGGCTCCAATATGAGGACATGAATATCCACTTTGCATGGTTAAGTGAGAATTAAATAGGACACACCCTGAAGAGCACCTAGCACCTAGGCGATCATTAACAATTTGAGCTACTTTGGTTACTGTGTTTTCAGGGCTCTCGGGGTGTTACATTCTGAGCTATACGAAAATCACTGAGATACCTTTCAAATTCATAACCCTCTTTTCCAGGGGGATTCCTTCCTTCCATACCTTTCATTTTAAGCAGGATTATCAGGCAGTTAGAGACAAGTTGCTGGAATGAAAGACTAGATAAGATTCTTTTTCTATTTTTAATTTTTTTAGAGACAGGGTCTCATTCTGTTGCCCAGGAGTGCAGTGGCATCATCATAGCTCACTGCAGCCTGGAACTCCTGGGCTCAAACAATCCTTCTGCTTCAGCCTCCTGAGTAGCTGGGACTACAGGCACGTGCCACCAAGACTGGCTAAAATTTTATTTTTATTTTTTGTAGAGATGAAATCTTGCTATGTTGCCCAGGCTGGTCTCAAATTTCAGGCCTCCAGTGATCCTACCGCCTTGGCCTCCCAAAGTGCTGGAGTTACAGGCGTGAGCCACCATGCCCAGCCTAGATAAGGTTCTTGAGAGCTGGTGAGTAGGTTCTTGAGAGTGCACCTGCTCCAATATTCCCCTACAGAAGGGTCCTGCTGGGTCTGGGAAAGGTCTGGGAAATGTGTTCTCTGAGCACACAGCCTTGCCAGGACTACACAGGAGCACAGAGAGAGGGTGTCCCGCCCGAAGGCTAAACTGGCCTGTAGATCCGGCACAGAGTCAGGAAACTCTTCTTCTTCACACATCTGGGAAAGTTCTCATTCTCGTGACATTCTTCCTGGTGTTAATAACTTTAGTTAAGCTGATACCCACATTTCTGAGAGCACAGGCGGAGGCGTGGCTGTCATTTCGAGTGGTTGGAAATCCTGTCCCACCCTCTTCTCCCTCTCTTCTGCTCACTTTCCAGCTCTGTGGTTCTCAACCACTCCCTAGGGAACACTTCGAAAATTTGTGGGCTTTCTTTCTGTAATCACAAAGATGGAAGGGGGCACTATTGGCATTTATGGGTAGGGCAGAGGTGTAAGATATTCTTCAAAGCACAGCCTGACGCAATGAAGAATTGTCCCTCATCCAGATTCTCAAAACTCCCCTAGGACATTCATGTAGGTGAAACCTGTGTTTAATTATCTGAGCCTAGAACTTAATACAATTTAAAAAAAAAAAATGGTTTTAATATACAATGAACTTTCTAGGAATGCAATTACAGTTCTGTGTAAATTTAGAGAAGACTGACTTTGCTACCAAAAGTTGTTTAACATTTCGTTAAATCACTTCATTGATGGCAACGTGCTGGAGGTAGTTGAGTCACCAACTCAGCACCTGGATCAGGCTGTGCTGGTAGCAGCTCTGTCCTCCTGAGTCTCTGGATGGGTGTAAACATCTGCCTACCCCATTAAGACTTCTAGTGTAGTCGGGCCTCGTCATTCACACGTTAAAATACTGTTTATGTTATTTTATTACAACTTACTTCTCTTTTATTTCCCTTTTATATTACAGACAGGGAAGTATTTGATTTTTTTTAAAGTTAGGTAGGTAGGTTATATATATCATTTATGAATTTTAATTCAGGATAGTAAAGGGGTCATCACAAAATATCTATTATAAGAGAAGGTCGAAGGTTGAGAACCTCAGTTCTAGTCAGTCTCCCAGTATTTGGCTTCTACCTACCTTTTACCCAGGACCGGCCAGAAAGCCCCGTCTCCTTCCCCAGCCCAAACTCAGGCCCGTGAACAACAACACACAACACACAACACACAACACACAACACACACACCCCCCAATGCCAAACACAGCCAGAGCTTCCGGAGCTCTCAAACGGCCTGCGTTTCCTGTCTGTACAGCTTCCAGCACAAGCTCAGTCAGAAAACACTGTTGGCTAGGGCCTGCTGAAGTGTTGAAGATAATGCTGGCTCCTGCCCACCTGGAGGTCCTTTTTTTTCTCTTGCCTTTTTTTCCCCTTCCTACCTCAATTTCTCCCCTTGTCGCCCCCCTCCCGGTCTTTTGCTTCCAGTCCGCCCTGGCGGGTGGCAGCACTGCTGGGCCATGGAGCCGCCCTGGTCTCCCGGCTCCCTCTTCACCCCTCTTCTCGCCTTCAGGCCGCTCTCGGCCCCCGCCCCACCCCCGCGACCTCCGGCGCTCCTTCTGACCCTGGCTTCTTTCTTTTCCACCGGTCTCAGTTCTCATGGCCCTGGCCTCTGTCTCTCTCCTCTCACCCGAATCCAGGGCTGCCTCCTCTTTGTGCAGCCGCCTCTCTGCACCTTCATCCCGGCTCCCTGTCTCAGCGCCAGCTCCTCTGCCTTTGGCTCGGGTCCCCTCACCCCCACCCCAGTGTCCAGCTATATTGGCCGTAGGTCCCCCTGCCGCGATCGGTCCCCGCCCGTGTGCGTGAGCACCAGTGAGTCTCCCTCTGCGCCACCTCGGCCCGCGCCGCTCCCCCGCCCGCCCCCCGGCGCTGTGGGCGGTCCAGGGCGGGGCCGGGATCCGGGGCGGCTCCCGGGGCTCGGGTTGTGGGAGGCTCCCTCTCCCCGGTCCCCCCCTCTTTTCCCCCCGCCCTGTCTTCCCCTGCACCCTCCTTCTTCCCTCCACCCGAGAGCTTTCCCCGGTCCCCGGCGCCGCCTCCTTCCCTCCCGGCTCCCCGCTCCCGTGGCCGCCGCCGCCCCGGGGAAGGAGAGACAGGGGTGGGGTTTGGGGAAGCGAGAGAGGAGGGGAGAGACCCTGGCCAGGCTGGAGCCCGGGTTCCAGGGGAGAAGGGACGGGCGGAGGGGAAAGGTGGAGGAGAAGGGAGGGGGAGCGGGGAGGAGCGGCCGGGCCTGGGGCCTTGAGGCCCGGGAGAGCCGGGGAGCTGGGCCGGCGCGCCGAGGTAAGAGCCAGGGCCCGGGGGAAGCGGGGCTTGGAGACGGGCACGCGGGGGCCGGCCGGCCGGCGGGCGCAGGGCGGAGCCGGGGAAGCGGGGCTGGGGGAGCGCAGGAACGGCGGGCACGGAGTCGGGGAGCGTTGGGGCGGCCGATCCCGGGAACGTGGGTAAGCCGGGCTCCGGCGAGCCGCGGGGGCCGCGGGAGAGGAGGCGGTGAGAGGTGGAGTCCCGGGAGGGTGGGGGGCCGAGGGAGGCAGGAGGAGGGTGGGGACAGGCTTTCTCTCCTCCTCTCCCCCCACCCCGCGCGGGGCTCCGCCCCCGCCTCCTCCGCGGGGCGCTCGCCCGGCACCCTGGCTGAGCCGGGTCCGAACCTGCGAGGCGACCGGAGGGAGGCCGGGCCGCCTCCCGGTCCGGGCCGCGCCTGCGAGGAGCTCGGTCCGGTCCTCACCGCCGCCTCTCACTCAGATGCTGCTGCTGCTGCTGCTGCTGGCGCCACTCTTCCTCCGCCCCCCGGGCGCAGGCGGGGCGCAGGCCCCCAACGCCACTTCGGAAGGTGCACCCTTCTCCGGCGACCTCGGGCCCTCCTCCACCCGCTCCCTGCATCTCATTTCTGGTCCTCATCACTATCTCGTCAGCCCTACTTGGCGTCCGGGTCTGGCAACCCCCTGTGCTCGGCACCACTTTACTACTCCTGACCTCCTTCTGTCACCCCACATTACTACCCAGAACCCCTTTTCTCTGCCCACGTTACGCTACACCGCCTTTCCATGCATTATTTTCTCGGCCCAACCCCCTTTCCTGGCCCCACATTACTACCTCAATTCCTCCCTTTCCTTGGTCCCGCTTTGTTGTCCAGATGGTCTTGTAAGGCCCCCGCTTCTCATCCTGATTGAACTCAAATATCTCATTTAGCCCCTTTTTGAACCAAGCTTCACCCACATATTATACCCTTCACAATTTCTTAATTACTTTTCTTCATTACCCCGACCAGCACTCTTCCCTCCGCACTTGTGGGTTCTGTCATCAGCTTTATCCCTCTACTCTCTTTGGCCTTTAGCCTCAGGTTCTGTACCTGTCCCCACTCCCACCCGCTAGTACCCATCCCTTCTCTGTCCCCAGCCTGCCCACGGACCACGCCCTGCTCTCCCCTGCCTCCCGCTGCCTAGTCTTTTTCCTCTTTCCCACCATTCCTCTGAGTCTGCCTCCCCGCCCCCCCCTCAGGTTGCCAGATCATACACCCGCCCTGGGAAGGGGGCATCAGGTACCGGGGCCTGACTCGGGACCAGGTGAAGGCTATCAACTTCCTGCCTGTGGACTATGAGATTGAGTATGTGTGCCGGGGGGAGCGCGAGGTGGTGGGGCCCAAGGTCCGAAAGTGCCTGGCCAACGGCTCCTGGACAGATATGGACACACCCAGCCGCTGTGGTGAGTAGCCTGGGGAAGCCCCTCCCCTCCGCAAGACCGTTCCTTTTCCTGCCTCAAACTTAGCATCACTGCTTGCAAAGTCAGCACTCTAAACCCAGTGGGACCAAATTCACAAATACATTTGTTGAGTGACTACTATGTGAGAGGGATTTGGCTGTGTGCAGTGGAGGTGATAGAGCTAGCAGCCTGCACATTTCCTTAGGCCACTGATCACTGGACAAAATAACTTTGATTATTCATCATGTGAGCTGTTCTCTTTGAGGCTCATTAGTGGTAGATTATGCCAAAAAATTCTAAAATGATTTCATCACATTTTTGAATACCTCTGTCTGCAACCCAGAGACAGAAACAAAAGCCAGTTCAATATTAATATAAGCCAACTATAATAAGAAAAGCAAGTCTGATTGTCTATCCAAAGTTATATACATCTACACATTTCAAAGCCAGAAAGCCACCTACTGTAGCTGACTTTGAAGAGATCCCATTTTGTGTGCTTATAGCCCCATCTTGGGTTCCTGCAATGGAAATGTTTTTTCTTTTGGGAATGTGTGGATGCTTTCAGAGTAAAGGGAGGATGGAAGATAGGGAGGCAAATCCTTTTTACACATGATTTTCTGTAGAGCAGGATGCTTGTGGCTCTAAACCCAAACTTGATCCCTTTGCTCTGTGAGGAGAAGGAGCCTTCTCCAACTCGCCTCTCTTCTTGTCCTGTCTTTCCACAGTCCGAATCTGCTCCAAGTCTTACTTGACCCTGGAAAATGGGAAGGTTTTCCTGACGGGTGGGGACCTCCCAGCTCTGGACGGAGCCCGGGTGGATTTCCGGTGTGACCCTGACTTCCATCTGGTGGGCAGCACCCGGAGCATCTGTAGTCAGGGCCAGTGGAGCACCCCCAAGCCCCACTGCCAGGGTGAGGGGAACAGCCGCCTGCACACAGCTGATGACGCTTGTGCAAGGATGGGAGTGGGGTGGGAATGGATGGTGGGAAAGGATTGGATGCTATAAAAATGGGGGATGGCCTTGGAAAGGTGGGGGTGACAGCCCAGTGCTTCCTTCCATGTACCTGCCTCATACTTCTTCCTGCTGTCCCCATATCCACTTTGCGAACATTGGGGGTTTCCTTCCTTTACCTTTTTTCATATCTTCTCTCTGCCCCCAATTCTTAGCCTCACATTTTCTCTTTTCCTTTATGGATCTTACCCTCCCTTACCTTCTTAAGGTTTAGATGCTCCAGTTTTCCCTAGACTCATTCCCTTTCGCTAAACTTAGAACTTTCAAGAATTGATCCCTGACCATTCATTATATAATTGATTTATTATAAAGCCTCAGAAATAAATCATACATTGTATTTAGAAAAACTAATAAGAGGAGATCTGGGACTGGAAACATATCAGGGCAAAAGACTTAAAATTGGGGGCAGAATTATCAGAACATTAAGGACAACCCAGGGTGGGGTGGGAGAACAGTCCTTTTCTGTACCTGCCCAGACTACTGCCATCATTCCCTAAGGGATTGGTGTTGTGTCTGTCTGCCACTTTTTTGCTGTCTAGTTCTGCACACTTCTCCCTCTGGGCACCCAAACTCTCCCTCTGCAGTCACCTCTCCTGGGATGCAGGCAGCCCATTCCTGTGCCTCATACTTCCTCTATCCTTGTAGACTCTGTCCAGATCCTTTGCCCTGAATTTCCTCCTGTAACTCAGTTATTCTACTTCCAGTTTACTATCCCACTCGAGAAACTGGGAGTCCCATCAGGGGTGGATTTACTGTGAAGCTAATGAAATTAAAGCTTCAAGGTGCCTCACCTACTGGCCCTCTTCCTGTGCTCTAATAATGTAGAGGGCTCTAATAATTTGTTCAAATGGTAATAGGTTTTGGTAATAATTGCAAAAATAAGACTTTTAACAGCAATTGCTTAAAGCCAATTGTATGTGTAATATTTTCTCTTTCTTTTTTTTTTTTTTTGAGACAGAGTCTCACTCTGTTGCCTGTGTCAGCCTAGCTCACAGCAACCTCAGACTCCTGGGCTAAGCAATCCTACTGCCTCAGCCTCCCAAGTAGCTGGGACTACAGGCATTCACCACCATGCCCAGCTAATTTTTTATGTGTATATATATATATTTTTAGTTGTCCAGCTAATTTCTTTCTATTTTTTTTAGTAGAGACAGGGTCTCGCTCTTGCTCAGGCTGGTCTCAAACTCCTGAGCTCAAACGATCCTCCTGCCTCAGCCTCCCAGAGTGCTAGGATTACAGACGTGAGCCACCGCGCCCGGCCGTAATATTTTTTCTTAAAGGACCCCCCCCAATTTTATAATATGCAGGCACCACAAAACTAGGTTTGCCCTTGCCTTTGCTGTTCGCACTCCTGTCTCAAAATCTGTTGTCCTATGAAAAGTAAGAGAAGAAAATCAAGTCCTGACCCCCAGCCCCACCTTGCTCTTATCCTCAGGCACCCTCCCCTCAGAAACGCAGGCTTCTGCTCTCCCCGGTCTTCGGCATGGACAGGTGTGGGAGGGGGCTGGGGATCAGGCCAGGGAAGCTGGGCACCAGTGGTAACTCTTCTCTGATCCCGTCTTTCCTGCTGCCAGTGAATCGAACGCCACACTCAGGTGAGATGAGACACCCTTATCGCGTGCACTGCATCTCCTTCCCCTTCACTCTGCACCCTCCACCCCCAGAAATTCTGCCCTTCGGCTATGGGGTGTCGTCTTTTTCCCACTTCCCCCCACTCACCCCGGTTTGCGACCGTCCCCTTTTCTCCCTACCTGTTTCCTGCCTCCAGTCTCGGTGTTCCGCGGCCGCGGTCCCTCCCCTGTCCCTGCCTGGCTGCACTGCCCTCGGTGCCACCTCCTGCCGGACTCCGCCCGCTGCCAAAAGGCAGAGCCCCAGCAGGGGGCGGCCCCGTGCCGGGAGCCCTGAGCTGCCGCGTCCTCCCGGGGCGTCCTGCCGGGGGTTCCTTCCGTCCTCTCACGGAGCTCTGCCAGCCCCTCCTGGGGTTTCACCCGGCGGACTCCGCCAGCCCACGCCGCATCTCAGCCTGGCAGGCCTCTCACGCTCCCTCTTAGCTCTTCTCCACATCCTCCCCTTCCTTGCACCCCTTCTATCGCAGTTCCTTCTCCCGGCTCCCTTCCTCAGTCTTTCCTACCCAGCCGCTCTTCCCCTCCACGCCGCCTTCACTCCCCGCTCGCCGGTCCCACCCTGCCTGTACCCCGCTCTTCTCCAAAACCGTTCCCACCCTGTCTTCCGCGCGCCCCGGTCCCCAGCCATCTCCTCCCACCCCCTTTCAGACCTCAGGCGCCAGCCCCTTGTCTCGCCCCACTCTCCTCCCCTTCTCCGCCCCTCGCTCTTCCGAGCTTCAGCCTCCAGCAGCCTCCTCCGCCCACCCGCCTCGGCACGCCCCGCCCGTCCTTCCTCCTCGGGCGCTGAAGTGGGACCCCTTCCTGCTTCCCTCCCCTCGGCGAGGTTGCATCCTCGCTCCCCGCCTCCCTCTGACTGCCGTTCCCACCTCGCGCTCGCTTCCATCCCCGCCCCCTTCCTCCCTCCCCGTCGCCTGCCCGCCCCCACCCCCTGCGCTCGCCGCCCGTGACGTCAGAGCCCCCTCCCGGCCCCACAGCTCCCTCCTCCTCCTCCCCTCCGTCGGTCAGTCAGTCCGCGAGGAGAGTCCGCGGTGGCGGTGGCGGTGGCGGGAGGGAGAGCCGCGGGGGCCGGAGGAAGCCAACCTTCCCTGCTTCTCCGGGGCCCTAGCCCCCTCCTCGCCACAAAACCAGGGATGGAGGCGCCTCCCCGACACCCCCTCACCAGCCCTCCCCAGGAAAAGTGTCCCCCTTGAGCGCTTCCCCCTCTCCAAGCAGCTACCCCAGCCCCCAGCCATGGGTCCGGGGGCCCCCTCTCCCCGGGTGGGGTGGCCACTGCCGCTTCTGGTGGTGATGGCGGCAGGGGTGGCTCCGGTGTGGGCCTCCCACTCCCCCCATCTCCCGCGGCCTCACCCGCGGGTCCCCCCGCACCCCTCCTCAGAACGGCGCGCAGTGTACATCGGGGCGCTGTTTCCCATGAGCGGGGGCTGGCCAGGGGGCCAGGCCTGCCAGCCCGCGGTGGAGATGGCGCTGGAGGACGTGAATAGCCGCAGGGACATCCTGCCGGACTATGAGCTCAAGCTCATCCACCACGACAGCAAGGTAGCCCTGGATATGGGAGTGGGTGGGAGGTAGGGGTTTGGGGGGCAGGGGGCCAGCCAGCTACGTGGGCCTCAGTCTGAGTCGCCTCTGGGATTGCAAGGCAGACCCCTCCCATGTGTGACTAGCAGGAGATGGGCTGGGGGTGCAGGAGCTTGGGAAAGCGTCGCAGGGGCTGGAGGTTCAAGACGAGGGTCTAGAGGTTCAAGATGGTTAATCACGCTGCTGGGCAGCCCCTTCTGCCCGGCTATAGAAGACTCATGGAAGTGCCTGGGGGTTGGGGAAACCGGTGACGGATTTAGGTGATTGATTTAGGGTAGTAGCCCATCCTGATCCTCTGAGGGAGCAAACTAACCCTGGGATGGGTTGGGGGGTGGAGGGATTGTCAGAAGTGGGAAGCTGGATCAGGGTTTTACATTTACCATGGCAACAAGGTAAATCTTGGCGTAGGTTGGGGCTGGAAGGAATAGGGACAGAATCAGGAAAATTTTGAGGGACCTGAGAGCTCTAGTTTATTTAGCACAACAAACACAAGGTAGCTGTGAGCCCTTCCCGGCTCCTTCTCATCTCTCTATTCCCAGCCCCACTGAGGATTCCTGGGCTATGGGAATATATGGCATGTGGGATTTGATGGTCAAGAGGTGGGCAGAGGCAGTTGGATTAGGGTCTATACTGGACCCCCCACAATAGCATGGGGATGGAGAAGAGTCGGGATACAGGGAGAAAAAGAACAGAAAAGAATGGCAATTGGTGGGGGTGGGGGTGGGAAGGAGGTAGGGTGGGGTTAGTGAGAGAAGCTGGGACATCCTGGGGAACTTGGTCCCTACTTTATCTTCCCTTTTGGCGTTGTGGCCTCTAGGATGTGAGAAGGAGAATGGGATGTAGGGTTAGGGAGGGGAGGAGGGGGAAAGGTAGGAAAATTTAGGTCCGGGGTATTAGGGCGATGGTTTGTAATGAGATTCCTTTCCTGCCCCTCTCCCCTACAGGAATAATTGGGGTTATGGGGAAGAATGTGACACGGGGAAAAAGGAGATTTGGGACCTCCTCAGATTTATCTTCTCTGACATGTGGCCCCACGGGCTTAAGGGATTGGGCTAGGGTGACATAGAGTACAGAAGGTGAGGATCTGATGATCTTATACCTGGGGTGGATTTGGAATTTAGATTCAAAACACACCTAGAAATAGGCATGTGACTGGGGAGCAGAAGTGGGGCTGAAGGCAGGGTGCTTGGAGAGAAGAGAGCAGGGTGTCAGGAGCTTGGGGAGAGAGCATCACATCCTTTCTGACTGCTACCGTCTCGGTGGTTCTCAAACTTCAGTGTACATTGGACACCAGAGGAGTTTGTTTAAAATAGATTCTAACTCCTTGGTCAGGGATGAATCCTGAGTGTCTGCATTTTTACCAACAGGAATCCTGTCCTGGTGGATGCCTGAGCTGTAGCTAACCCCAGGGTGCCTATGGGAAGAGCAGCAGGGTACAGGAAAATAATTAGGTGTTAGGGTAGGGGAGGCAGGAAGAGAAATAAAGGGTCAGATCTGGTGGAGGGGTCAAGCTTGGAACTAGAGAGAGAATTGGCTTTGTGGGGTGGGCGTGTGAGGAGAGGACAGGGAGGGATGGGTGCAGGCTTTAGGATGGGGATCACAGGGAGAGAGGGGAGCTCTGGCTGTGAGCTCAAACTCATCCACCATGACAGGTGAGTCCCTGAGGTGCTGGGGAACAGATGGGGGACCTGGGAGGAGGGAGCTGGAGAGGGTAGCAGAAGCAGTATGGGGTAGGGTGGGAAGGCAGAGAACTGGAATGTGTCAACTGGAACTGTCCTTTCCTGCCTGCAAATCCAGATCCTTGTAAGAGCAAAGTAGAGGGAGGAGAACAGAGGAAGTTCACTGGGGAGGGGTGAGAATCTGCAGTGGGGAATAGGGTGTGGAAGGGGGAGGGTTGTAGGAAAAGGTAGAGAAGAAATGAGGAAACAAGAAGAGACGCTGGGGACAGACATTGCTCTGTTTATATGTGTCTTGTATGTTCTTGCACGTCCTCATTGTTCCCATTAACCTTTTCTTTAGGTGAGCAGTGGAGGGGCATGGAGGGTCCCTGGGAGAAGCTGGGGCAGGATCTGGAGTACTAGATGCTGGGAGAGCGAGGGAAGGTGGGACCTGAGGATAGAGAAATGCAGAGAGGCACAAGTGAGAGGCATAAAGAGAAAACCTGCAAAATGCAGTTGAGCACTGCCCTTAGCAGGGGGCAAGGGTGGGGTGGGCAGAGTTCAGGGTGAGTGTTGGCTCTGCCAGCTTCCCCTGGCTCCCCCTTCTCCAGCTCCCCACAGTGTCCCAAATGTCAGGCCTCAAGGGGAGGAGAGCAGGCTCTGGGGGCTTTCTTTATTTCCTTTCTGCCCGCCTCCTCCCTCACAGCAGCCTCCCCAGTCCCCCTGCCTCCTGGGTCCCCTCTGCCCTGGCTCCCCACTGGCTACCATTTCTTCTTCACTTGCTTTGGGGCTCCAGCAGCTTCTGAAATGTCACATATCAGCAGGAGGGGAACAGGCAGTGGGAGACCCAAGGCTGGCTCTTCCTCCCTCCTTCCCCTCCTCTCCCCCCTCCTCTCTAGCTTTCTGCATTGTTTACTTTCCCCAGCTCGGAGGAGTCTCTTTCTCAGGCACCCCTAAAATCATCTGGTTTCTTGAGAGTTCCATTCTACTCATTCTCCCCCATTCTTTCCTCATCCTACATTCTTCCCCACTTCCACCTCAGAGTGTTTTTTCTAATGGACCTGTCAAATGTCAGCGCCCAGCAGGAGGGGGTGGATCAGGAGCAGGACCCCCTGGTGGTCTTGTTCCTGTTCTCTCTTGTTTACTTATTGCTAGCCCTGAAAAGAGAAGAGGGAGGAAACAAATGGAAGGTGGGGAAAGGGAGCTTTGCAGAGTGAGGGAGGAATTTTCTTAATAGGGCTTTGAGCATGCTGTCTGGGGACAGGGGGAGAGTTTACTCTTATTCCTGCAGACTCTTTTCTACCCACAAATAGATAGAAATATGGGATAAGGAGTTGGGCACCAGAGGTAAGGGGGGCTTGGGGATGTCTGAGGGTGAGCCTAAAGGAGGGAAGGCAGTGTATGCATTAGCACCCGCAGAAGTGTGCAGGAGGGGGTATGGATAGGCACCAGCTGGAAGACAGAGAAGGGAGTTTAATGAAAGAGAAGGAAAGAAAAAGATACCTGACAGGAAACAATGTCAGCAAGGAGAGGAAAACAGTAATAATAATGCAAGTGAGTAACTGAGAAAGGAACTAGTTTGAGAAGAGACAAGTGGGAAATACAGGCAGGGGAGGGGCCCTAGGAGAGCCTGCTCTCACCCTTCCCCCATTCAGTGTGATCCAGGCCAAGCCACCAAGTACCTGTACGAGCTGCTCTACAACGACCCTATCAAGATCATCCTCATGCCTGGCTGCAGCTCCGTGTCCACGCTGGTGGCCGAGGCTGCCAGGATGTGGAACCTCATTGTGGTAAGCAGGGCTGTGGGGGCGAGAAGGTGGGGTCGCTCCCTTTTGGACTCTACTGAGGGAAAGCGGGGGACTGGGGTTGAGAGGGCTGTGGAGGATCTGCTTCCAAGGTTCAGAGTCCTCTGCAGGCCTGAGCTGTCAGCATCCTAGCCACAGTGGCCCAGCAGTGCCGCAGCTGACTTCCTTCTTTGGAAGGAGTTGGAGTTAGATCAGTGGAAGAACATTCTGATTGTAAGGAGCGTGTGGGCCTTTGAGAATCACTTTTTCTGGAGCAGACCAGAGGTGGGGAAGTTTGGAGGGAGTAGCAGAGAGAAACCCAGAGGCAGGGAGAGGGTTAAAGGAACTCTTAGGCACTCTCAGTGGAGTCCAGGATGAGCAGACCCTGTAGCACTCTCCCTGCCCTCCTAGCTTTCCTACGGCTCGAGCTCACCAGCCCTGTCAAACCGGCAGCGTTTTCCCACATTCTTCCGAACGCATCCATCAGCCACACTGCACAACCCTACCCGTGTGAAGCTCTTTGAAAAGTGGGGCTGGAAGAAGATTGCCACCATCCAGCAGACAACTGAGGTCTTCACTTCGGTGAGGAGAGACTGGGCAAAGGGCAGCGGGCACATCCGCTTGAACTCCTGCGGTGGGGGGGGGGACGTGGGGGAAGATCTTGGTTCTTTATCAAAGGAGAACACATTCCAAGGGGGCTAAGTGTATGTTCTTTCTGCAGCCAGGGGGATGAACGAGGTGAGTTTTTGGGATCTTCTCCATCTTTTTGATTTTGTGATTTTTTTCCCTCCTTTTGATGCTGTGTTCCCCAGACCGATAGGCCCCAAATGACTCAGTTCTGTTAAAGCAGGTTCAAGCCAAAGTTGAGGGAAGAGAAGGGAGGGATATGAGATAGGAATCCAGGAAGGCAGCAGATTCCAGAGGCGCTCAAGGGGGTGGTGGGTGGGTGTGAATGGGAACAGAGGGGATGGAGCCAGTGGGTATGGGGGCAGAAATGGAGAGGAGGGAGAGAAAGAGAGAAGGGGGAAGGAGAAGAGAGAGGAGAGAGAGGAAGGGGAGTCAAGGGGAGAGAGGGACAGACGGATATCTACATGGGTCTGGTAGCTGACACTGAGAGAGAGATGCCAGCAGACAGGGGAGTTTGAAGGGGAGAGGGAGATCTGTGGTGGTAGAGGAAGGGCCCGGCCCTGCATCTGAAGAAGGCAGTCCGCTCCCTCCCTTTTATTCCATTCTGTGGGGCCTCTATCCACTCTTATGTTCAGTGGCTCTTTAATCCTCCCCCACTTTCTCTCAGTGATTCAGACCATTCTTCTCTGATGCTTTTGTCTGTCTGCCCACTTGCTTCTTGAAGTTGATATTATGCTGTCTGTACCTGTCCCTGCCTGGTCTTTTCCTGGTTCCTCTGTTTTCCTTTCCCCCATTTTTGCTGTCAGTGATAGGAGTGGGGTGAATGGGGTGTCTTCCTGGGACACAGACCCACAGGAGCGGCTCACCATGCACCTTCCCACTTGTAAGCCGTGTCCTGAGACTCCCCAGATGTTTTCCTTTCAGCTCTCCCCACCTTGTGGGCAGAAGCTGTCGAGGGAAGGTTCAGGATGGCTGCCGCTTCGCACTGAGTGTTGCTCCATAATCACCAGTTGTCTCTGGTCTTTGCTCCGTCGTGCACCCCACGTTTTTCCTACTTATTTCTCATTCCCGCCCAAGACTCTGGATGACCTGGAGGAACGAGTGAAGGAGGCTGGAATCGAGATTACTTTCCGCCAGAGTTTCTTCTCAGATCCAGCTGTGCCTGTCAAAAACCTTAAGGTGGGACTGCTGGGCGTGGTGGGCTGCCTTTGCAGAGGGCGGGGCGGAGGGATGGTGGTTGGCTGGAGAGGAGAGCCCTGTGGGGGGAGGTTTTGATTCTGTGAGGCAGCAGCGACCCTGGGGAAGTTTGGCTCCATCTTCAGTTGACATTTATCTACTGTCCTTAGAGCACTGTCTTTCACTAAGCACTTTGGGATGGGAAATTGAAGTTGAGAAGGTGCTGGGCTCAGCCCCTCAGGAGCTCTGTTTCTCTCTCCATTCTGTAGCGCCAGGATGCCCGAATCATCGTGGGACTTTTCTATGAGACTGAAGCCCGGAAAGTGTTTTGCGAGGTGGGGTTGGGATCTGAAGAGGCAGTGGGACCGGGCGGGTGCTCTTCCTCAGTTTTCTCGCGGGATCTCCTCGTTGCCTCTCTGCTCCAGTTGATAGCAAGTGATCTGAGGTGACGACTGATACCATGTCCCTGTCCGTTGGCCCTGACTCCATCCCTTGTCTGCGTGCACGCATGCACACGTGCGCGCGCACACACACACATACACACGTGCGTGCACGATACTTTCTCGGATCTCGTTTTCCTACTGCTTTGTTTTTCCTGAGGAGCCTGTGAATTCCATCTTTCCCGACTGGCTGGAAAAGGCCACTCAAAAATAGTGGGGCTGGGGAGGCCCTGAGAAGGAGGAATCATTGAGCTTCTCCTACCACTCCCAAGACTTGTAGATTCCACTTTTTATTAATAGCTCGCTGTTCTTCCCTGATTCCCAAGAGGCTGAATAGTGTCAAGTGAGATAAGATGAAACAACAAAACAGAACAAAAACTCGGCCAGAACAAAAATCCTTGTCTCTGTATTTAGGTGTACAAGGAGCGTCTCTTTGGGAAGAAGTATGTCTGGTTCCTCATCGGGTGGTATGCTGACAATTGGTTCAAGATCTATGACCCGTCTATCAACTGCACAGTGGACGAGATGACCCAGGCAGTGGAGGGGCACATCACCACTGAGATTGTCATGCTGAACCCTGCCAATACCCGCAGCATTTCCAACATGGTGAGGGCGTGGGGGCTTAGAGGCTGGCACCTGGGAGAGTGGGGGGACCTAAGGAACTTCTCAGGGGAGGGGAGGAAAGAGGGTGTGGAGTTTGGACATAGAGGAGGGGAAGGGGCTGTGCCCCACTCTGAACTTATGTGCATTATGTTTCCTGTGCTCTGCTGTGACTTCCTTGGGCAGGAGAGAGAGAGAAAGACGATAGAGTGGTATGTTCAGTGGGTTCCTGATGAGTGGCAGGGCTGTTACCATGGAGACGAGGAGCAGTTGGCGAGAAGTCACATGAGGAAGAGGCGTTAATGATACCATGGATGCTTGTATTTGCAAGCACACCTTTACAGGAGCACTGTTGCGGGCAGAAATGTGTTTTATTTTCTTGGTGACTTACGTTAGTACTTCAGAACTGCTTAATATTCACTCGTGACTGATACGCAATTAGTTTGGATCCTGATGCTTTCTTTTAGTGATTCTTTTTTTAGAATTTTAGATGTAGCAGGGACTTTGAAATCGTTTAGCCCCAGACCATAGGTTAATGACAGACTTGGAGCTAGAAGGTCCATCCTCTGATTTGAGAGGGCTGGGGCAGCCCTGCAGATGCGGGGCACGGCAAATAAGGGTGTGGGCGTGGAGGAAGTGGTTCCTTCCTTGCCCAGCACTGCATCTTTTTTTTTTTTTTTTTTTTTTTTGAAACAGAGTCTTGCTCTGTTGCCTGGGCTAGAGTGCCGTGGAGTCAGCCTAGCTCACAGCAACCTCAAACTCAAAGCGACCCTACTGTCTCAGCCTCCCGAGTAGCTGGGACTACAGGCAAGCACCACCATGTCTGGCTAAATTTTTCTATATATTTTTAGTTGTCCAGCTAATTTCTTTCTATTTTTAGTAGAGATGGGGTCTTACTCTTGCTCAGGGTGGTCTTGAACTCCTGACCTTGAGCCATCCTCCCGCCTCGGCCTCCCAGAGTGTTAGGATTACAGGCGTGAGCCACCATGCCTAGCACTGCATCTTGAAGAGTCCAGGGATCTTGGGTGAGGTTGAGAGGGGAACCTGTGTGTCTGCTTACTACACCAAGTGTATACCTGCTTTGGAGAGCTTGCTAGGGTTGAGTTAATGAGTGTAAAGTTCCCAAATAGCTTATCAAAAAATGTCTCAGATGCATGATTTTGGTGATCCAACAGCAATACCATGCTGTAGATTTATCATTTACATTTGATAGACTCAGAGAGGTTTAATGTCCCAGGTCATGAAGCTACCGAGTGGTCCAGCTGGAATTGAATCCTAGTTAAATCTAACTACAAACTGCTCTGCCTCATGACTTCTAATGGAAAACCGTGAAGCCTGACTAAAAAATTTGTATTTTTATCTGCTAACACTTTTTAGCCAGTGGCAGTTTTTGAGCATGGGAGAAGTAAGATTCGAGAAGTGGGTTCTGGTGGTGGATCGTGATGGAGATCAGTAACCATGTGAACTCTGATCACAGACAGTGTCCTGGGGCATTCTAAGGGGACTGTGTGCTTTCGGCCTCTTAGCTGAAAAATACAATGAAAAGATTCTGGAAGGTCACTGCCCTGGAGCGTACCTGAGAGGTGAGTCATCCTCAAGAACCTAGGGAAGTAGTAGAGCTGGCTGCCAAAGCCAGAAAGGCTTGTTGGTGCCCTGAGCCCAGGACCTGCCAGTCATGGCTTCTGTCCCATAGCAAGGGACTGGAGGAGCCCGACAGAAAATGGAGTTGGTTAGGAATGTAGAGGGACACCTGAGCTTTGGAGCAGGATGACTTGGAGGGTCTCTCTCTGGCTCTTGGTCTCTAGAGAAAGGTAGTGTCCGCCTTCGGCGCATAGGGTTTCTAGTGACACCAGCCTAAAATGCCAGGTGGAGAAGCCAAGATTTTCCAATAGAGGATTGAAGCAGCCTTAACAACTGTCTAGGGAAAAGATTATAAATGAATCAAGCAGCACCAAGACCTAGAGGGCCAGAGCCGTGGAGACGTAGAAGAGAAGCAGAGTTGCCTTTGCTCTCTGAGGATGGCCTTATGTTTAGATCAGTAGTTCTCAAACTTTAGCTGTCATCAGAACCCCCTGGAAAGGCAGTTAGTACACAGGTTACTGGGCCCTTCCCTTGGAAGTTCTGATTCAGTAGATCTGGGGTAGGGCCTGAGTATTTACGTTTCTAGCAAGTTCCAGGGATGCTGATACTGCTGGTCTAGGTATCACACCTGGAGAACTATTAGTCAGGGCAGTCTAGTTTTCAACCAGAGGCTGCAAGGTCTGGAGACATTTTTGGTTGTCACAACGGGCAGTGGTAGTGTGGGGAGGGGGTAGATGCTCCTGATATCTAATGGGTAGAGGCCAATGATGCTTCTGAATATCCTACAATGCTCAGGACAGCCCCTGCCAAGAAAGAGCTGTCCTGCCCAAAATGTCAATAATGCAGAGACCAAGAAACTCTGATTTAGAGAAAAAATCTTTAGGGGCTGTATGTGGAAATGGAGAGTAAGAGTGGCTTTGGAGAACTACAGCAGTGGGCTAGAGGGGAGGTGAGAGGCGGCGTATCTGGAGATACAGCTGTGAGTAACTCCTGATTGGGGTAGAGCTTCCATCAGACCTGGGTCCAACACAAACTAAACAGCTCAGGGTGTACATTTTAGATTGCTGTTCAGCATCCGTTCTCTCATATAGAGACAGCCAGACAGGGCTGTTGAAAAAATTAGGATCATACATTTGCACTTGGTTAATTCGTTAATTTGTATGGGTTGTGGGATTTTTGTTGTTCAGTTTTCCTTAAGTTGCATAGTAAAATTTCTCTTCGAAAATTTATAACCATATCTCTGTTGACTCAAGGGAGAAAGATCGTTTTTTCATAATTTCAGTCACGGGGGCAGAGGTGCCCCCAGTGGTTAGGTGTTTCAGTGGTAGTGACCGGGAGTGAAGAGGCAATGTGAGGAAGTGGGCAGGGGAGGGCAGCATGCTGAGCAGATGAATCCCTTCCTACCTGGGTGATTTTTTGCTGTAGTGTTTACTTTGAACTGAAGATTGGGTAGACCTGGAAGCCAAAGGACTACTCAGAAGTCTCAGCCTGGCTGCTGTCTGTGCAGGTGCATTTCCACGTCAGAGACAGGGCAGGGTAGCTGGTAAGAGTGTGGGCTTTGGTGCCAAACTGCCTGGGTTTGAATCCCACCTCTGCTACTCACCAGCAGTATAACTTTGTGCAAGTTATATAACTTTTCTGTGCCTCAGGTTTCTTATCTCTAAAATGGAGATAATAATATGTAGCATGTACCTCACTGGATTGTCTGAGGATTAAATAGGTTGATATACATACCTTTAAAAAGTGCCCGACATGTAGTAAAAACAATGTAAAAGTTAGCCACTGTCATCGTCATCATTATTCTGTGTAGGGAGGGGCGATATTAATGAAACATTTCAATAAAAGAATTAAGAGGACTTGGTGAATTGAAAGAGTCTAATGTGATTCCAAGGTTTCAATCTCATGTACTGGGAAGTATTGAGAGGTGAGGAAAAATTGAGCTTTGTCTTGGATATTTCGAATTTGAAATTATTGATCATATAGTTACAAATCCTTTAGAGTCAGTTGGAGATACAGATTTGGAATATTGAGAAATTATATAATAGATCTGAGTGTCAGTTACAAAGATGAGGCCGAGACAGGGAAATTTACAAACAGAAAATGTAATTTACTTTATACCCAGCATTTTATACATGTTCTTGTTTCATCCTTACACTAACACTTTAAGGTAGTAGCAGTCCTATTTTTGTCTCAGATTTTGTAGCAGGTAAGTGGATTAATTAAAATTGAAATTCATCCATCTATTTATCCATCCAATAGACTTTTTACAAAAAAGACTTTTTTTAGAGCAATTTTAGGTTCACAGCAAAATTGGGAGAAAGGTACAGAGATTTCCCATACACCCCATGTGCACATCCTTCCCCATTATCCACATCCCCTCCAGAGGGGGTACGTTTGTTACAGCTGATGAGCCTACACTGGTACGTCGTAATCACCCAAGGTCTACAGTTTACATTAGAGTTCAGTCTTTGTGTTGTGTATTCCATGGGTTTGGACGAATGCATAGTGCCATGTATCTACCATCATAGTAGTATACAGAGTATTTTCATTGCTCTATCCAGTGGACATTTATTGTTCGTGCATTGTGGGCTGGGCATGGTGCTGGATGCTAATGGCTAAACGGGGAGTGGAACTCGGTCCTGTCCTCAAGATGGTAGAGCCCAGGCCTGTGTATCTGCACAACCCAGGCTGTTTCCACCACACTGCACTGCCTGTGTCCTTTGTATATCCCACTCTCCATCTCTGCGGAAAGCTGAATAGAGGGAAAAGTGGACAGGGCATGGGAAACAAAGATATTTATTTATTCTTCATTCATCTACTTCTTTCAGGCGGGTGTGTGCGCTAGTACATTCCAAACCCAAACCATTATCTGTGCAGTGGCCCTGTGTGTCACTTGTGCTTTGCCAAGAAGTAGTTGCTGAGTCTCTTCTTGTGTGGTTTCTGGGAGGTGAAGAAGGAAAGAGGTGATTTTCTCCATTATGTAGAAGGAAGTTCCAAGAGGTTAAGTAATTTACCTGCAGTGCTTTAGCCAAAGAAGTTTACTGCCAGGTATACAAAGTCAGGTCTTTTGACCCATTTCATGGGAGAGTTAAAGGAACCATCATTCTTTTTCACTTGCTTGGAAAAAGAAGGTTGAGTGTTGGGAGGGGTGTGAGTAGGATTCAATAACAGACTTCAAAAATGCGAAGAATATTTCTGTAGTTCTCGGTCTTCTGAAAACCCTCCAAGAGGCAGTGCACTGAAAGCACAGCAGAATGACAAGAAATTAGCACACTTAAGGAAAATCTTCCTGGTTGATAAGCAGAGTGAGAAGGGCCGTGGTGTCACCTTTTCTAGGATCTTTCAGAACTGCAGGAACTGTTAGATCCTGGGCCAACTCTATTGAGAAAGTCTGAAGGATGAGAACATCGGTGTCACAACTCTTCGTTGGAATATCCGCATCTCTTCCTTTACTCTGTCTCTACGTTCTGTCCTTTGCCATTCATTACCCAGTGTGTGTATTTGTTGAACTTCCCTGTTTGTGGTTCTGAGCTTGCAGCTGTGCACACTGAGGCCATTGGACCCAGCTAATCCCTGCTCTAGTCCAGTGGCTTCCAATCCCCAGACACATGGGGACAGGCAAAGATTTCGAGTGTATGTATGTTCATTCTGACAGCACGGACACATACCATCCACTCAGGTCGCAGTGTTTGAGCCAGAATTGGATTGCACCTTCCCCCCCCCATACACATTCCAGTTCTTTCCTCATGTTCTTCCCTTTCAAGACATCCCAGGAATTTGTGGAGAAACTAACCAAGCGCCTGAAAAGACACCCTGAGGAGACAGGAGGCTTCCAGGAGGCACCGCTGGCCTACGATGCCATCTGGGCCTTGGCGCTGGCCCTGAACAAGACATCCGGAGGGGGTGGCCGGTCCGGCGTGCGCCTGGAGGACTTCAACTACAACAACCAGACCATTACTGACCAAATCTACCGGGCAATGAACTCCTCGTCCTTTGAGGGTGTCTCTGTGAGTCACAGCAACTTCCTTCACACTCCTCTGTCTTGCCATCGAGAAAGACCCCTTCAGAGAGGCTTCTCCTCCTGCATGCATGCCTTCTGTCCTTCTCAGGCACTTCTCGGCAATAATCCGCCTCAGACCGGGGGAGTAGGGATCCCCAAACCAGAAAAACACATTAAAGACTAGAAGGGAAAAAATGATTTATTCCATTTCTTTCAGCCCCTCCCCTCATTTCTTGTCAAACCAGTTCAGGTATATATGGTCAGATGAGAATCGTAAGATTTTAAAAGACAAAACAGTCTGGAATATTATCTCTTTACTGCTTTTAAAGTGGGAAAATTAGTGCCAGAGGGATTTGGTGACTTGTTCAGGCCACACAGCCAGACGCCAGGTCTGCTGGTGCTCTATCTGGGGATTTTTCCCATTCAAATCTCATGGTGAAGCTTCTCCAGAGAATATTGTTTCTAAAATCTAGGGTATGGGCATCTGGGGTGTGTCCTATATGCAGGCAATGCCATAAATAGCATTCATTCAGAGGCTCAATCACATCAAACGCAGAAGGATTCAAAGAGTCCCTGATGTTCTCCTTCACTTCTGCTTTTGTCCCTTTGCCTTCCTCCACGCTCCTCTCCCTCAGGGCCACGTGGTGTTTGATGCCAGCGGCTCTCGGATGGCGTGGACGCTCATCGAGCAGCTGCAGGGTGAGTGCAGTGGCAAGAGGGGATGGGAGGTGCGGGTCAGGCTAGGGGTGGGCGAGGACACCCGAGACAGCACGCATTGCCTTGGTGCCACCCCCTTCCTGCCCTTTTGTTTTAACTGTGTTCATCGTGCTTTTAAATAGTAATAATAAAAAGCTTAGATTGAATGACACTGGTTGTGTTCTTGAGTAGGGGCATGCAGATTAAAAACAGCCACTCTCTTTCCCAGTGGCTTCTATTTCAATTTCAGAAATTTCCCTTTGGTGGCCTGGGTTGAGGGGTCGATGACCTGTCAGTTAGACTCATGGAAAGCTGTATCTAGGAAACCTGCTGTTTTTTAAGGGAATCCATTGAATTTCCTTGCCATGTAAACTGTCATTTCTGATTCATTTGTAGTAGGTAGAATTTTCTAGATTGTAGGTAGAATTTTCTAGGCTTTTCTAGATTGTATGTATATTTTAAAATATTTTTTGGAGAGAAGGTCCTGCTCTTTTACCCAGACTGGAGTGCAGTGGCACAATAATAGCTCACTGTAGCCTTGAACTCCTGGGCTCAAGCGATCCTCCTGCCTCAGCCTCCTCAGTACCTGGGACTATAGGTGTACACCACCACACCTAGTCAATTTTTAAAATTTTTTGTTGAGATAGGGATCTCACTATGTTGCCCAGACTGGCCTCGAACTCCTGGGCTCAAGCGATCTTCCTACCTTGGCCTCCCAAAGTGCTGGGATTATAGGCATGAGCCACAGCACCCTGCCTAGATTGTATTTTCTTATAATTTTGCAAACTTATGTATTTGCAGAACTTCCATGAGTTAATTTTTCAACTCTAGAACACTCTCAGCCTTTTATGGAGAGGCCAAAAAACCCATTCTTGGCTACCTGTGAAAAGTTTCTTTCTTCCTTTCTCCCCACCTCCCACATCCTCTCAGCTCTTCTTTGTATCCAGGACAAGAGGAAATGGATTTCAGCCATGGTGAAAGGGTGTGAGTTGGCTTTTGAAGGAAAAGTTACGGTAACTGGGACAGTTCTAGAACAGAAATCTTAGAAGTGACTGAATTTTACTTAGTGGCTCTTTAAGAGGCAGATGTAACTTATCCAAGGAATTAGAAACCAAGCCAATGGAAGAGAAATTTCTAAAGTTAAAATGAAAGCCACTGGGAAAATAGATCCTGTCCATCATGAGAAGGAGGATAACCAGAAAGATGTTTAAAGCTTAAGAAGCCAAAATCAAAGCGAGAGACATCTTGCCGGAAGAGGTGCGAGGAAGTGAAATAGGTGGCAGACGCACTGTGCAGCTTCCTGTGGAAGAGTTTCAAACATGCAAGATGTTCTTATTTACTTGCGTTGCCTTGGGAGCCGCCTTGTGTGGCTTTGGAGTCAGGTCACTGATCAGGAGACCCCTAGGTCCGTCCAAGCATGGGTGAGGGGCTCAGGCGCAGATGAAATCAGATACAGCCGTGGAAAGCATCTAGGGAAGTGGGAAGTTGAGAATGTCTGGCTAGGATCGGCTCTTCCCCTGCCTGTGGTCACTTCTGTTGCTGTCTGCACAGGTGGCAGCTACAAGAAGATTGGCTACTATGACAGCACCAAGGATGATCTTTCCTGGTCTAGGACGGATAAGTGGATCGGTGAGTGGATCCTGCTGCATTTCCCTTCAGCCCCTCTGAACAATCTAGGGAAAGAGTAGTGCCTTTGAGTGAGGCTGGAGGTGGGGGCCGCTAGGTTGGAATGTGGCTGGGAGCTGGGCCAGGGAAAAGGGTTAAGAGAGTGGCCACAACTCCAAGACGTGGGTACAGGAGACTGGTGTGTTTGGGAGGGAATAGCTGGTGGGCAGCACTATTTTTAATAGTACATTACTGTGGTAACTGGGATTAGAGTCAGGGGGGTGGGCAGAGGGGGGGAAATGGAACCTCCATTTGGGTTTCCCAGATGTCCCGGTGCCTGGATACATCTGAACCAGCTACTTCAAGCCTAGAGCTGTCTTTGTCTGTCTTCCTCAGGAAAACGGTTGCTTAAACTGTAGAGAAGGATGCAAAACCTCATATAACTGCCATCTGCTAAAATGTGCTTTTGGAAGAGGGAAAGTAAGCAATTGCTCTTTGTGTAGTTGGTGGCCTAAATGATAGGAAAGAGGAGAGAATGTGAAGGTGGGCAAAAGGAAGGACCTCCTGGTAAAGAAAGGATAGCTCCTCGAGGGCGTGGGGAGGCCCAGCCATCTCCGACAGCTGCTGTCTGCCTCCCCAGCTGAAATCTAGTCGTTCCCAGCACTGCTGGAGTTTTGCAATTTTTTTATAATTTGAATTTAGGACAGTGTTCTGCACTGCTATAAATGCTGCCGCATGGCCTAAATTGCGCCCCCCCCTTTTTTTTAACTAAGCAAATTGAAATTAGTTATTTTGGTGAACTCTAACAAATTTGAACTTCCACTTAATAATAACTGAAGAACACCTTTGGGAATATCACCCTGCCAGGGTTGAAATCTCAGATCAGCGTTTTTGGTTTTTGGGTGTTTTTGTGTAGGGTTAGGAGGCCACACTAGAGACTTTGAGGCCCCTTTGGCTTTATGATTCTGTGATTGTCTTTTTTGAAGCCTTTGATTCGGGTTTTAAGAGACCTCATAAAAGTTATTTCTCAGCTGTCTCTTTCTTTCTCCTCTGATTTTCCTTTCCCACAAGAAAGATAGAAAAACAGAAAGAACAAACAATAACAAAACAACTTTGGGGACATGCCCTAATCATATCCCAACCTCTGGACAGAGCGTTCGCGCCAGCCTCTCATCTCATTTTTGATTGCTTCCTGAGGGCCCTGGCGCCTGCGAGCTTCCACCTGCAGCCCCTGTTCAGTGCAGTTGGGGCCCGTGTCCTCAGCCAAGGATGGAAGCCCATCAGCAGCCTAGTCCTTCGCCTCTTTCTCCCATCCCATCTTCATTCCTCCTCCTTTGTCCTCTTCCTTTCTCTTGTCCCCTCCCCTCATCCTCCCCTGTGCTATGCAGGAGGGTCCCCCCCAGCTGACCAGACCCTGGTCATCAAGACATTCCGCTTCCTGTCACAGAAACTCTTTATCTCCGTCTCGGTTCTCTCCAGCCTGGGCATTGTCCTAGCTGTTGTCTGTCTGTCCTTTAACATCTACAACTCACATGTCCGGTAAGTTTCTCTTCTGACTTTTCCTTATTCTGTCTGCCTGTCCAACATAATGACTGTGCTCCTTGAGGGGGTGGGAATGAAACCTGTGTAACTCCCAATGCCACGTATCATGGAAGTTTTCATTCCGACTTAACTGAGAATGAAAAAGGGGGAACTGGATATAACCCCCACCCCTGCTCCAAAGCAGCTAACTGGAACAAAAGAAAAGAAAAAACAACCTTTGCGGCCAGGTCACACAGCCTTGGGCTCTAATCGGTAGAGGTCTATCCTGGTGGCGGCCCCATGCTGGGAAATCCCTCTGCAACCCTGGCCCCAGCTCCCTGACCGAGTGGCTCTGCTGCCTACTCCAATCCTGTCTTCCTTTTGTCCCGTGGCCCTAAGGAGGGGTCATGCCGTTGCATGGCATTTGGAGAGCTGAGCCTCCCTGAACAAGAGGGGTAATCCTCTCTCTCCCTCTCCACCCTCCCACCCCTGCCCTAGTTATATCCAGAACTCGCAGCCCAACCTGAACAACCTGACTGCCGTGGGCTGCTCGCTGGCGCTAGCTGCTGTCTTCCCCCTTGGCCTGGATGGCTACCACATCGGCAGGAACCAGTTCCCCTTTGTCTGCCAGGTGAGGAGGTGGTGGGCACACACGCGCCTTGCAGGATGGGACTCTCCCAGCCCTCTTGGGAGCCCCTTCCATGATGTGTGGTTCCCATCTTTCTCTGCCTCTTGTCCCTGTTCCTTCCTCCTAGTGTCAGCCCTTTTGCTTTCTGGCTCTGTTCCTTCTTTCTGTGCCTCCAGACCTTTTTCATTCTGTGTTTACTTGTCAGTTCCAGCGTTGCCATGGCGTGCCTTGCAGGGAAAAGGAGGGAGGCGCTGAGGACAAAGGAAGGGGGTCTGCTCAAAAAACCCTGAACAATGGGGGCTTGTGTGTGGTGTGGGGGCAAGAACCAGAACTGTGGACTTCCCACGGCAGCCTCAGTGGGGGTTTGGAAGGATGGAGGCAGAGATCTAAGCAGGCAGCAGAGTGAACTGGGGGGAGGGACCACTGCCACACAGGGAGGGGGGCCTCTGAGACTCTTGGTACACGGAGGGTTCTGGGGCTGCGGGGACAGGCCGGCTTCAGCAGTGATATTTGAGTGGTTCTCTATTATGCTGGTGGGAAACATCCACTCTTTTCCCCGATTCTGCCCATCCTTACTCTCTTTCCTCTGCCCTGTGCTGTCCCGATCATCTGTGCACATGGCATTTGCACGTATATGGCATTTGCACGCATGTGCACATGCAGTTCATCAGGAGGCACCAGCGTGTGCTGGGAGAGGCAGACGATTGGTGCGATCGCAGAGGTGCGGCGTAGGGATCTGCATGAAGGGCTGTGGGAGCAAAGAAGGGACCGCAGCTCGCAGTTGGCATGGTTGGGTTGACCACACAGAAGAGGTGGCATTTGAATGTCGAAGGATGCATGGGGTTTTGTCAGCTGGAGAAATAGAGGAAGGTTGCTCCAGGGACATGGGGAGCATCACGTAGCTAGCAAAGACATGAAAGAGAGTAGACAGGAGAAAGTGGGTAGTTCAGCACGGCTGGAGCGTGGGGTGGGTGCGGGCCTGGGAGATGAGCCTGGGCAGGTGTGTGGGGCCGCATTGTGAGGGTCTGTGTCACACCCGGAGGACTTCAGGCTGTAACCCATAGGTACTGGGGAGTGATCAGAGGTTTTTGGCCCTAAATCCAGGCGATTTTAGCAAGATCAGCTGGTGTAGAAGTAGAGGATGGATAGGAAGAACTGTTGAAGGTGGGGAGACCACCCCTTTGCTGCCCTTCCCCTCTCCATTCACCTTGTCCCCCACGGCTGCATCCTGCTGCTTTGCCACCTACCCCGGCCCACACTCCCTCCTAGACTGGCCAATCCAGTCCCGCTCGCTGCCCTGCCTGCTCCACCTGCGCTCTGTCTACCCTTCTAGGCCCGCCTCTGGCTCCTGGGCCTGGGCTTTAGTCTGGGCTACGGCTCCATGTTCACCAAGATCTGGTGGGTCCACACGGTCTTTACAAAGAAGGAGGAAAAGAAGGAGTGGAGGAAGGTGAGCTGCTTCCCTATCCTCAGCCTCAGCTCCTCGGCTCCTGGGGCTCAGAGGATTTCCCCCTGACATGTCCGTGCCCCTGTGTGCTTGCCCAGACCCTAGAGCCCTGGAAGCTGTATGCTACGGTGGGCCTGCTGGTCGGCATGGACGTCCTCACTCTCGCCATCTGGCAGATTGTGGACCCTTTGCACCGGACCATTGAGGTACCGCTGAGAGGAGGCGCTGGGCGCTGGGATCGGGCTGAGTGGGGCTCACTGGCCAGCAGGGCCCTGGGGCCATGTGGCCTTGAGGGACACAGCTGCTTGGTGAGAGTGCCTCTGCCTTCTGAGCGGAGGAAATGTGTCCTCTCCTTCCTGGAAGGAGCCTGCCAGAGGCCTCTGGCTCCATCTGAAGAAAGGGAGTGGTGGGGCCTAGGAGGGCTGTAGCATTTCCAGGCATCGGGAAAAGTGGGGAACAAGTACTTCCAAGGTGTGCTCAGGCCTGGAGTGAGAGTCGGCATCAGCATCGAGGGTCTCCTAGGGCAGGGTGGGGGTCAGGGGCTGAGCAGAGTTGAGGAGGGCAGGGGAGGGTGGCAGCCATCTGTCCTGTGGCCCATTTCTTACTTAGACGTTCGCCAAGGAGGAACCGAAGGAAGATATTGACGTCTCTATCCTGCCGCAGCTGGAGCACTGCAGCTCCAAGAAGATGAACACGTGGCTCGGTGTGTGGGACGTGGGGAAAGGAGGGCAGTGGTGCGGCAGAGGCGGGAGGGGCAGGCGAGGGCAGTGGGCCGGGGGCAGAACCACGTTTGGGAGAGGGGGCGGAGAGCTTCCAGCCCAGTTGCAACGTCTCCCTCTTTGTCGTTGCACTGATACTTCCTGAGAACAAAGCTGAGTTGGTCTTTTGCTGTGAGGAGCTTAGGCTCCAAAGCGGAGAGGAAGAAGAATTTGTGTTGAGCAAAGGGACGAGTGGGGATGGCCCCTTCTTGATGCCATGCGTGTCTGGTCAGCTCCCTAGGTGAAAAGCGGGGCTGTGAGGTCATGGGTTTAGGCCCCACTTGGCCTTATTAGTGTTGCTCTGATTATGGCGACAAATGGCAAACCTTCCCACCTGGAGGGTAAGGGGTGAGACGCCATGTGTGGCCCAGACGGCCCATCCCCAGCTGTTCAATAGGCTCCATCCTGACTGACAGCTGCTCACAAGCGTGTCTTCCTGTGGGAACCCTAGGGGGAAGCTGGGGGGTCTGGGCAAGTTGGGTGGACATAGGGGGTGGGCGACACGGGTGAGGTGTGCTGGGTCGGAGGGGCTGGCTTGGAGAGGAGATCCCCCTGTCCACTGTGGAGCTGGGAGGTGGAGCACCAGTAGGTGAAGGGCAGAGAGAGGACGAGGACTGAGTGGGGAGCGCTGAGGTCCTCGTTGCCCAGGTGACCCTTTCCTACCACCCTAGGCATTTTCTATGGTTACAAGGGGCTGCTGCTGCTGCTGGGAATCTTTCTTGCTTATGAGACCAAGAGTGTGTCCACTGAGAAGATCAATGACCACCGAGCTGTGGGCATGGCCATCTACAATGTGGCGGTGAGCACTGGCCCCTGCCATCGACCCTGTGGGCTGACGCGCAACCGGGAAGAGTCAGGCCCTAGATCTGGGATCAGTTCCATGAAAGTCTTAGAAAGCTTGTTAATGCCTCAGATTTATAAAGCACTTTATATTATAGTCTGTAAAGCCACTACAGACATTATATTATTCATCTTCTTGCAGCCAGTGAAGTAGGTGTTGGTACCTCACCGTATAGGTGGGGAAGCAGAAACACAGAGAAGTGAAAGTTCTGGTTCATGGCTGGACTCTGAATTGAGATTTCCTGCCGGCTCTCCTGAGGGGCTGCCTCTCCACGGGCATGTGGACCCTGGGAATCCCTGCCCTGAGGGAGGGGTTGACCTAGAGCTGGGAACTGGTTTGGGGCAGTTTATTTGGGATTATTCTCAGTCTAGATTTGAGGATGACCCTGAATTTGGATTCTTTTCAAATGGAAAGTTCACCGGGAAGGACTCTGTCCTTGCAGGCTCTCTCTGGGGGAAGAAGACCCTGGATCTTGTCTGAGCCTACAGATCTGAGGCTCCCCTAACCCGCTCTGTCCCTCTAGGTCCTGTGCCTCATCACTGCCCCTGTCACCATGATTCTGTCCAGCCAGCAGGACGCAGCCTTCGCCTTTGCCTCTCTTGCCATAGTTTTCTCCTCCTACATTACTTTGGTTGTGCTCTTTGTGCCCAAGGTGAGGTCCCATGGGCCCCCCACGCTGCCCTCCCAGGACTCCATTCCCTGCCCTTGCCCGCCCTCCTCTTGCTCCTTCCCTTGTTTTGGGCCCAGCTTCCTGGGGTCCTTCCAACTCCAACCCTCCACCAGCTAAGCACGGCACAGGCCTGCTCAGCCAGCCCACACCCTCTGCCCCCAGATGCGCAGGCTGATCACCCGAGGGGAGTGGCAGTCCGAGGCGCAGGACACCATGAAGACAGGGTCATCCACCAACAACAACGAGGAGGAGAAGTCCCGGCTGCTGGAGAAGGAGAACCGTGAACTGGAGAAGATCATTGCCGAGGTGCGGGGGTGGGTGGAGGGTGAGGTGGGCTGGGGCGGGGGAGGGGTGGCCCATGAAGCCAGGTGCTCATGATTTATGGAAGGAGGGTCTTTGGAGAAAGCCTGCAAGGGAGGGAGTGCATGGAGCAGGATAGGGACGGGAAAGGGTTGAGGAAGATTCAGTCTCAGGCACAATCTGGTGTTGGCCTGGTCAGGTGGAGGGCGCTCTGGAGTGGGAGGCAGGAGGGTGGCCACTGCATGTGGGTGGCAGCGGGGGGAGGCAGCTGTGAGCTGTTTGCAGCCAACACAGCAGCTGGATGTCACGTGTTCCGCCAGCAAATGGGATCTGGACAGGCGCCCACGGGGTCCACTGTGCCCCGGGCAGTGGTTAGGGGCTGGTGCGATGCCAGAGGGGTGTGTTCCAGCCAGGCTGGCATAAATTTCTGTGCGATTCACTGAAGCTCCTTCCCCATTTCCTCCTTTTGTTTTAAAATTCCCTCTGATTTCCCTGACCTCTTTTCTTCTACTGATGCTCCCATTACATTCTTTGGCTTTCCTTGTTCTGGTTCTGATTCCTCATTTAAATTCCCTGTCATTTATCCTGTGTCCCACCCCCATTGTTCTGTGCTTTTCCTCTCTTTCCCTCCCCACCCCTTCACAACCTCCCCTTCTCCCGCTCCGCAATTGTTTCTTCCTCCAGAAAGAGGAGCGCGTCTCTGAACTGCGCCATCAGCTCCAGTCTCGGCAGCAGCTCCGCTCCCGGCGCCACCCCCCTACACCCCCAGACCCTTCTGGGGGCTTGCCCAGGGGGCCCCCTGAGCCCCCCGACCGGCTTAGCTGTGATGGGAGTCGAGTCCACTTGCTTTACAAGTGAGGGGCGTGTGAGGGAGGACAGGCCACTTTGGGGGTGGGGAGAGAGAGATGGAAGGGGGGGACTCGGGAAGGCAGGGTCTCCTATCCCCAGGGGAAGGTCCAATCCCATCTCTTGTAAATACATGTCCATCTGCGAGTCCTGGGCTTATTTGGGTCTCTAATACCTCTGGGAAACAGACCTTTTTCTCTCTCTCCATTCATGTAGTCTTATATCACTGCTTCCTCATTTAGTTTGTCTCTGTTTGGAGCTGCTCACTCCCTGCCTCCTCAGCCGCCTCCCTGCATCCTCCTCTCCCGTCTGCTTCTCTTCCCTGTGCCTGGTCCCACCCAGCGGGGTCTCCTGACAAGTGCTCTTCCCACCCCTGCAGGGGCCTTCCCTTTTCTCTGTCTCAATCTCTCTCCGTCCTCCTTGCCCTTCCACACAGGCCCACGTTTTGTTCCCCCGGAATTTGGCTTCTTCTGGGGACTCATTCTACTTGCCAGGCTCACTTGCTCCTGCCCCTGCCCTGGGTGCCCGCGCTGGCCACACACACGCATCCTCCCCTCTCCCGCTTGTGCCCCTCCTCACGCTCATGTGCACACGCGCTTTCCGAGTGCTGTCTTCATGCTCGGTCACGTGCTCACCTGCACGCCCCGCACTCATAGCTACATGTGCTCCTCTCACGGTCATGGGTTGGCCCTTGTGTGTGTCTGGGTAGGTGCGTGCAATTCGTCTAGCATGCTGAGTCATGTCTCTCCTACTTGCACACAGCCATGTTTATCCATGTGTTTTCCCTGTGTACCCTCAATGTACCTTGTGTACCTTCTTTCCTTTGCACCTTAAAATCGCCATATTCCTCCAGCAGAGCCACGTGCACCCGCCCTGCACAGTGTCATATGCACTCTGCCCCCGTTCACGCTTGGCGGGGCCATGCGCGCCCTCCCTCCTCACAGAATCTCAGTCTCTGCTCGGACTCCCCCTCTCTGTCCACTCGTGTCCCACCCTCAGTCTGCACTCACAGTCATCCTCTCCCAAGATTGCTCCTTTCATTTTGTGTTTTTTGAGGGGAATTAAGGGAAAAGAAATGGGGGCAGGTTTGGAGATCTGCTTCCAGTGGATCGTTGGTGAGACTCCTGACCAAAGGAGGGCACCTGGGACTGCTGGGATGGACAGGTGGACCGACGGGGCGGACGGTGGCGTCCCTTTCACACTGTGGTGTCTCTTGGGGAAGGACCTCCCCAAAGCTCAATAAACCAGTGAACAGTGTGACTCAGCACCTCGCCCTCCTCACTGTGAACAGAGTGGGCCACGTCCTCGGACGGAGGCTGGGGCAGGCAGGGGAGGGGAGGGCTCCAGGTGAATGGAAAGGCATTAAAGCAGAGGGGCGAAAAGGGTGTTTTATGTTTCCACTGGGGGCTCAGCAGTGCTCAGTGGGGCACCATTAGGGCTGAGATTACTGAATGGTGACATCAGTGGCTAAAAGTGCGGGCTCTGGAGTCAGACTGCCAGGACATCAGATCCTACCACATGCAGAACAGCCCCTTAATCTCTACTCTCCGTGTCCTCACTGTGAGATGAGAATAATAACAGTGACAGCAGCAGCAGCAGCAGTGCATTTCTCCGTGGGGCGGATGCAAGGACTAGATTGATCACGCTTTCAGGCACCTAAAATGGTGCTCGGCCCATGGCATATGTCGGGTGGATGTCGGCCTGGTCACTGCTGTTTAAGGAGCTCCCTGACAGTGGTGGGCGCGTGCCCAGAGCCTGGAGCAAGTGTCGGAACAGATGTGAGGAGGACTCTCCTTCTCAGGAAGTAAGAACAACAAAAGAATGAATCTTGCTAGAAGGCAGTAGAAGAGATGGCTCCTGAGTGCTTCCACCTTTAAAATCTTTGTCCAAGGAACTCTGAGCATCTTGGAAAGAATTTGCTATTAAAATGGAAGAAAGTTTTGAATGACCAAGGGCAAAACAAACTTGCCTAGGACTTTTATAATTCTTCGTGTTGTCTTAAAGAAGTGCTTTGTTAAAGCTCATCTTTTCTTTTTCACTTCGGCACTGATTTTTTTTTTTTTTTGAGACGGACCCTCACTCTTTTTGCCCAGGCTAGAGTGCCGTGGCGTCAGCCTAGCTCACAGCAACCTCAAACTCCTGGGTTCAAGCAATCCTTCTGCCTCAGCCTCCCGAGTAGCTGGGACTATAGGCATGCGCCACCATGCCCGGCTAATTTTTTCTGTATATATTTTTAGTTGTCCAATTAATTTCTTTCTATTTTTAGTAGAGACGGGTCTCACTCTTGCTCAGGCTGGTTTCGAACTCCTGAGCTCAAAGAATCCGCCCGCCTCGGCCTCCCAGAGTGCTAGGATTACAGGCGTGAGCCACCGCGCCCGGCCACTTCGGCACTGGTTTTTAAAGTGATTCTCACATTTTTGCAAAAGAGATTCTCACATTTTTGCAAAAGAGCTGCAAGGGTTTGTTGGGTCCTGTTATCCATTGTCCTGTTTAAGAGCCAATTTCTGAACTTCCACTAGAGCATGGATAGGTTAAATCTTAGACCAGCCCTTGAAAAACATTCCTCTGTGATTATCTGCCTTGGACCAATTGGGTTTAATTTGAGTTTCCTGTCTTCCCCTGGTGGAATATTCTGAAGGAGAGGGGAGGAAGCCTATGCAGTAGATAAGCCTGCAACGTGGAAAATGAACAGTTGGCTCCAGAAACAACAGCTGGAGCTGCATGCCGGCCCCCGGTAGAACCTAAAAGACCCAAATTACCCCCTGAGACTGGCATCTCACTTAGGTGGGATGTAAGCTGTAAACAAAGGGTCAGAAGCTCTACTGTGGCCCAGGGTGGGCCGGGCACTCTTTGCTAGCAGGAGTGCAGGAGCCAAGCCAAATGCTGGGGCTTGCAGAGACGCCTGGTGCAAAGGGTGCCCAGGGGACGTGTGGCCAGGCGGTGAGGCCACCGCTCAGCAGTTCTGAGAGGTCTTGCTCCCTCCACACCCACAGGCAGGCTCTGCATTTCCATCCCTGCCTCAGTCAGGGTGGGATTCTCCCTCACGCTTGACTTTGGAACATCAGGCCTCAGTGCCCCTGCTCCCCGCTGACTTGGCCTCTTGCCTCCCTGCCCTCGTGCCAGGCGCCCACTAACAGAAAGCATTTCGTGCACAAGGGGCTGCTGTGTTTTGTTACCTTTTTAATCCATCAAGTGTTGATCGGGCACGTTGCTGAGGCAGGCGGTTTTGATGGCTTTCATGGGACATGCCTTCTCGAGATGGGAAGATGACCAGTAAGCAGCTGAACAAATAAATGAACGAGGTATCTTAAGAGAGCAACCGGGAGTGTGGGGCGTCTCACAGTGTGTAGCTCCTGTGCTCAGGACGGCCCTAATGGGGAGGGGGTTGTATGCTCATTGGCAGTAAGGAGTAGAGCAACATTCAAACTGTGTGTATTATCTATTGCTGCGTAACCCATTACCCTAAATGACTTAAAACAATTATTACCTCTCTCGGTTTCTGTGGGTCAGTAATTCAGAGTACCATGGGGAGAATTTATCCCAATTCCTCAGCATCTGGAAGCTTTGAAGGCTGAAGATTGGAGTCATCCAAAGGGTCCTTCACCCAGTGTCTATATGTGGGTGTCCGCTCTTAGTGGAGACCTTGGCTGGGGCTGTCAGCTGCAACCCTACACGTGGCCTTTGCGTGTGGCCTGGGATTCCCCCTGATGTAGTGACCGAATGCCAAAGGCCAGTGGAGAGAGGGGGCGGGGCGGGGAGAGGGGCAGACAGACATTGCAGGGTTGGGGAGTTGCGGAGAGCCAGCTAGGTTTTTCTGACACAGCCTTGGAAGTTGCATCGCGTCACCGCTGCCATATCCGTTCGTCTGGGCAGTCACAGGCCGTGCCCAGGTTGAGGGGAGGAAACGGGCTCCGCTTGTTGGTGGGGTGAGCGTAAGTCACATTGTAAAGAGAGCATGTGGAAGGGACAAACATGCTGCAGCGGCCTTCTCTGGACAGAAGGATCCGCTGCATCTGGTCCGCCTGCCGCAGAGCCAGTGCGCACTCCACCTGGTCCACCCTCTTGAGTCGATCACCCTAGTCTTGTCCGTTGCTGTCGTTCAGCCTCTACCAGGCCCTTGGTTCCTTCTGGATGCTCCAGGGCCAGCTGTAGTCTCACCTGTAGCCCTCTTCGCCAGAAGCGTTGAAGATGGTCCTGCCAATTGTGGCTCCTCCCACAGTCCTGTGTCATTTTAGGCCACCCTGCACAGGCAACTTTTTGCTTATTCACTCAGGCTTTTGAAGCAGGGAATTCTGTTCTGTCGCCCTTCACGGTCCGTTAATCTTAGGGGGATCGTAAGGTGGGCTTCTTGTCAAGTGCCAGCCTCCCCTCAAGTGGGCTGATACTCAAAGTACTTAACAACCAACACGGCATCCACTGACATGGCCCGCTGTAGCCCAGAAGGACATGCTGGAGACGGGGGCTTGGCAGGTGAGTCCCAGCACCAGCGGCCGCTGTGGGAGGACATGTACGGAGGCCTGTGTGAGCCCGACACTAAGTGGTGCAGCAAAGAGAGGGAGACAGACAGACGGGGGTGACTCTCACATAGCTCATGGGTGGTGCACCCTCCACATGTGTGTCGAGGGATGTGGGGAAGGAAGAAAATCTTTTTCCTCTGCCTACCTTAGGTTCTCCAGCTGAGGCTCTATAAATTAGACTGGAAAAGGTTAATTAGAGAAAACAAATAGAAGTTTATAAACATGTACTTCATGCATATACGCATGGCAGTACCTAGTGATGAGTAACACAAATGGGTGGTTAGAATTTGGGCCAATACAGTTGACCCTTGAACGACTTGGGGATCAGAGGTACTGACCCCTTGTGCAGTTGAAAATCTGCATATAACTTTTGACTCCCCCAAAACTTAACTGCTAATAGCCTACTGTGGACTAGAGCCTTACTGATAACGTAAACAGTCAGTTAACTCATCTTTTGTATGCTACATGTATACTGTGTTCTTACAACGAAGTAAGCTAGAGAAAAGAAAGTGTACCAAGAAAATCATAAGGAAGAGAAAATACATTTATAATACTGCACTGTCTTTGTTGGTACCACAAGTTTATGTCATCCGTTTACAAGACGAATCATCTGAAATGTCGGGCAACTGCACTGGCAGACCTCAATCTGTGGAACATATCAAACAATTCAACTTTTTTCTTACAATGTCATGACTTTTCTCTGCTTCTTGGAAACACTTCCGACATCACTAGTGGCATTTTGAATGGGTCCCATGGTGCTATTCAAGGTTGACAGTATTGCACTAAACACGATGAAAAATATGCAAGAATCATAAAAGAACACTTTTTACTGTGATATGCAATTTACTGGCTAGATGAGCTGCTCACGCGGAGATGGTTAGTGTCACAGGGCGTTTTCAGGGGATGCCTGCAACACTTGAGCTCATTGCAACAAGAGGAGGCTATGAAATTACTACAGTAGGACTGAGACACAGCAGGCCCTCCCCCCCAAGCATGGAGATAAAGGAAAATCTTGAGTCCCTTCAGGGAAAGTTCTGGGCAACCTGAAGAGAACGACGTGGCCTCAAAGTGAGCCGGAGTCATGAGGTGGTTTGGTTTCCTGTGGAAACTAGAGATGCCATCTTAACATATGTTCTTGAGTTGTTTTTCAGAAACCCCCACCTGATGGGAAATGCAGACAATGGGGAGCTGAGGAACTGAACTCTGACCGCCATTCTTTATTCTGCACTTCACCTTGAGGGGCGGGTCACACTCATCTTAACATTCCTTGCCATCGATCCAAGGATCTTTGAATTCACTGGTGCCTCCCGCTCCCACTTCAGGGTACCCTGCCTTTTGGGCCAGACCAACATATAACTTGCAGTTTGTACCAGTTTACAATTTTGCCTGCCTGAAATGTGCCCCTGCCTTTAAAAACGCTGGCTCCTAAGCCATAGGGGAGTTCGGGTCTTAAGTGTTAGTTGCCGGTTCTCCCGCAGCAACTCTCAACTTCAGTGTCTGGCTCTGCTGCGCTGGGGGAGCAGACCCCAGTTTGGTTTGGTAACAGCACAGTCTGTACTGCAGATAATTTTATGCAGTTATGATTTGATACTGCATCTTTGTTTACTTTTCTCTCGGCTACGGATGATACCACATACAGTGTGTAAGTTTTTTTTTTTTTTTTTTTTTT
>NW_012152574.1:571396-573369 GCF_000956105.1 Propithecus coquereli | reverse complement strand
CAAAAAATTTTCCAATAGATTTACTGAAAAAAATCATGTATGAGCGAACCTATTGCAGTTCAAAAGCCCATTGTTCAAGGGTCCACTGTACACCCTCTTAGGCAAATAAAGGAAAAGGGGTTTGGGGCTTCTGAGTGGGTGGGTGGTGGGCAGGCAAATTAAGGGAAGGTGACCAGGAAAATACTGTAAATGAAGGCGGTTTAGTAAGATTTGTCTTGCAGACTTAGCCAGTGCTTTCTCCATTGATAAGAGTTGTTCATTTACAAATGGAAACTTCCTTTATAAAAGGAGAACTTGTGTCCTGTTTTTAGAACATTCCCTGGTATGACAGTTCTTAATGGTCTTTAGCTTAGAATAACCCATAATCTGAAGAGGCATATTTTGAGGTGGCATATTCTGGTACCCTTCAAGGGTGAGTGGTTAATTCTGCATTGGGGGAACCAGGAAGCCTGGCTGTCCTGCAGGCGGCGGGATACAACAGGGGCTGGGCCCTGTGTGTCAGCGTCTATTCGTGATTCAGAGCCCTTCAGAAGTGACCTGGTGACCATGCTTGAATAGGCAACCAAAACCGTGAGGTTCTTGAATAATGTCCCTTTAATGCTTCCAACTCCAGTGCTGTGTCAGGTGGATGGGTAAGTGCCTGCCCTCAGGAGACCTAAACCTGGTGGGCTTCAAACATCTGCGAAGGATCTCTTTTTTCTGGTTTCCAATTTTCTGGTTGTATCCAGTTCAGTAGCTTCTATATCTTTCTGAAACAATCTATACCTTCCTCCTTAATCATTTTGCTGCCTGGTGTAACTGCTTCCCCTACAACTCCCATCTTAATGCACAGCATTCCTGCCTTCCACACAGCAAATCAGAAAATATTTCGTATTAATTTTGTTCCATCTGCTGTAGTTCAAACCTCTAGAAAGACTCCTCTGACCTCCCTCGCCTCCAGCACTCATGCGCTGTATCCTTTTATTCTGGGTTGGCTCTGGACCCCACCCCTGCTCTTACCCCTGTCTTTTGGCGCAGGCAACAAGCTTTGACTTCTCAACAAACGTTGAGGAAATCATTCTAACCTAGAAATACATCTAACTTGATCTCTAGCTGAAGTTTTGCTTCCCTGGAACAAGAGTTTTTTCAAATGTTTCAAAGCATTTCATGGGAATAAGAAACAATAGAGCAAGAAACCTCTTGGGAAAAGTGTTGCTACAGCTCATTGGGTGTTTCTGGTTTAGTTCCCCCACTAGATTCCAGGCTGCCAGAGGCCAAGGACCAGAATTTTGCAGGAAAATGGCACGCGGCTTTATAAATGAGCGAATGAATGAATGAGTGACTCTTATTCTCTAAGAAATGTATAAAGGGTTTGTTCTGTCAAATTTGGATTCAATCAAAAGGCTGCATTTAAGGATCTAGAAGGCCACAGGTTCCCCACCCCTGGTAAGAGCATGGGGTCTGGAGCCAGTACTGTTGGTTTCAAATCTCGGCTTGCACATTTTCAAGTTGCTACTTTGTCGCTCCATAAATTACTATTACTAGATTAGAGACAAAAATGGTCTCAGGAGTTTTGCAGGGCTTTGCCCTGAAGGAGTATGCGAACCTGTTAGCTTGTGTATCAAAAGCTGCTTCACCTCAGGAGGGCATCTCAAAGGTCAGTGGCAGCTGCTTTTCAAGGTGACACTGCAGTCTCAAACCTGTGGTTCTCGCCTGCTTTGAACGACAAAGCAGGTCTGCAAGGAGCAACAGGATGAGAGCTGGTCAAAGAATGCCTGCCTGAGAGACAGACACCTGCGGCTAAAAACAATTAGCCCAAGGGACAGTTCCTACTTGACTTCTGATCACCTGTCTCTATTTGCAATTACTAGATAAAGAAATATATTGGCCGGGCGCGGTGGCTCACGCATGTAATACTAGCACTCTAGGAGGCGGAGGCGGGAGGATCACTCAAGGTCGGGAGTTCAAGACCAGCCTGAGCAAGAGTGAGACCC
>NW_012152574.1:561172-571000 GCF_000956105.1 Propithecus coquereli | reverse complement strand
ATTTTTTGCTGAGAGTGTAGCTAATTTCCCGCACTACTTAAACTCTGTGTCTTAGTTTCTGGCTTTGAAAAGGATAATATTATAACATTATCTGTTTCATAGTGTTCTTATAAGTATTAAATGAGTCAATATGTGTAAATTGCATTCAGTCTCTAACTTCGACTGACCATTTTTCGACTTTACAATGGTGCCAATGGGATATGCATTCAGTAGAAATCATACTTTGAGTACCCATACAACCACTCTGTTTTTCAATTTTCAGTATTCAATAAACTATGTGAGACATTCAACACTTTATTATAAAGTAGGATTTATGTTTGGTGATTTTGCTCAACTGTAGGCCAGTGTAAGTGTTCTGAGCATTTTAAGGTAGGCTAGGCTAAACTATGGTGTTTGTAAATGCATTTCTGAGGCCAGGCACAGTGGCTCATGACTATAATCCCAGCACTTTGGGAGGCCAAGGCGGAAGGATTTCTTGAGCCCAGGAGTTTGAGGCTGCGGTGAGCTATAATTTCGCCACTGCACTCCAGCCTGGGTGACATAGCAAGATCCTGTCTCTTAAAAAAAAATTTCTAAGTTTGACTTAGAAATTTTCAATTTACAGTGGGTTTGTTGGGAGGCAATCCCAGTCTGGGATGCCACGCGCAATACCACATTTGACCAGTAGGTGGCACAAAAGTCCCCAATGTCAAAATTGTCCCGACAGCCTAAATATTAAGACCTTTCCCTCTTTTTCTGAGCTGCAATTTGTGGGCATTGTAAGAGAAGAAATATTGGGACTGAAGAAGTTAAGCTTTCTCCCTAAGGCTCTGTTTTGACTTCAAGCCTAAGGAAACTGGGATATTTGATTACAATGTGAAAGCAACAGTGTGTATTTGAGCTTTGATTGGAAGCCAGTGGGTCTGGATTATAGTTCTAGTGCTGTGTGTTCTTGGATGAGTTTCTGAACTTATCTGGGCTTCCACTCTCCCTTGCTATTATTTGGGAAATGAAAAAGAACAGAATGCAAAACAGACATACAAGGAAGTGGAAAAAATTGAGGGAGAACCAAAGAGGATATCGTAGGAGTTAGAATTGGAGGTGAAGAAATAGTGACGATGTGACAAGGGAAGGGAGTTATAAATGATAAAATTAGGGACATGATCATGGAGGTGAAGACTGTTAAAAAATAGAGAAAAGAGGAGATAGTAAATTTGATTCATACAATGATGTTTCACACAAAGACACTTCCCTCCCAGCCGCCACCGCCACATGCACAGGGTGGCCATCGTCCACTGCTGTGGAGCGAGGGACGCGAGGAAGGCAGAGGGCTGGGGAACTGCAACTTCCTGATAAAAGCATGTCTCTGAATTTTAAAGCACATTATTAAGTATCTCTCCCTCAGTTCTCCCTGGAGTCCCTATCTTTCCCCAGCAACCTCCTGAATGCCCTCTTCACCTCCTTGTTCCTCAGGGTGTATATGAGGGGGTTAAGTGAAGGAGTGCCCACTGCGTAGAAGAGACCGAAGAACTTGCCCCTCTCTGGGGCATAGGGATTTTTGGGCTGGAGGTAGACAGCAATGACTGAGCTGTAGAAGAGGATGACAACCGTGAGATGGGAGGAGCAGGTTCCAAAAGCTTTCCTCCTCCCTTTTGCAGAGTTAATCCTCAGCACTGCCTGGGCAATGGCACCATAAGAGACAAGGATGAGGCTGAGGGGCACGATCAAGATCAGGACACTGGCTACAGCCATCTGGATCTCATTGTAGGAGGTGTCTCCACAGGAGAGTCGAATTAGAGAAGGGACCTCGCAGACAAAATCATCCACTTGCCGGTGGGGGCAGAAGGGCAGGCGGAGGGTGGGTGGTGTCTGAACCACTGACTCCACCAGCCCAATGACCCAGGCCACAGATGCCAGCTGCCGGCACAGGTGGGGGTGGATGATGGTGGCGTAGTGGAGGGGCTGGCAGACAGCCACATAGCGGTCAAAGGCCATCACTGACAGGAGGATGCACTCAGTGGTCCCCAGCGACAGGAAGATGAAGAGCTGGACAGAGCAGCCCAGGAAGCTGATGGTCTTCTTTGGGCCCCAGAGGTTGACCAGCATCTGGGGGACACAGCTGGTGGTGAAGCAGAGGTCCAAGAAGGAGAGGTTGGAGAGGAAAAAGTACATTGGAGAGTGGAGCCTGGGGTCCAACACAGACAGCACGATGATGACTGTGTTGCCCACGAGGGTCAGGAGGTAGGAAGTTAAGACAACCAGGAAGAGAATCTTTTCCAGTCCTGGGTGTTGAGAGAAGCCCAGAAGGAGGAAGCCCTCTGGGGAGCTGTGGTTGCCCATGTCCTGTTCTTGTCCAGACCTGGAGGGATGAGGCTGTCAGACTAGTGTGATTCAATGTGTTTTATCACAACGCACCCCGGTGCTTGTGAGGTCACACCGGGTGGATGTTTCTCTTCTGCCTCTGCTCTCCCAGCCTCTTTTTCCCAGCCACTCCTTTTCTTCCCCTGTTCCTCCTGGTCAAACGTTGTCTAGTGGGAATGAGGAAACCATGAATGTGTTGGAAAGCAGATGGAGCCTCACACTGATACCTCTGACTTTCTGATTGAGAACAAAGGAGGCTCATGTAAAACATGGATTAGCTAGTTAATTACTTTTCATTAATTCAACAGACATTTATTGAGCACTTTTTATGTTCTGAGCACTATGCTATTACTGAATTTTCCATTTGCTATGTATGGAAGGAATTACAAAGAAATATGCATAGAGTGAATTTCCTGACTGTAAACATTACTGTCGAATCGATCTTATTTTCTAGTGGTAGGCATGAATTTCCTGGAATCATTCACATCCTATCTACTTTATGCTTGTGCAAGGGATTTGACCAGTGATAGAAATGTGGCCTGTGGAGGAGATTTCTCCCTTATGCGAAACGACTCAATCCCCAAAAGATCAATTAGGTGATTTGGGTCTTAAAAAAATCATGATTTATTTTTATTTATTAATTTTTTTTCAGACAGTGTCTCTCTCTGTTGCCCGGGCTAGAGTGCCGTGGGGTCAGCTAGCTCACAGCAACCTCAAACTCCTGGGCTCAAGCGATCCTACTGCCTCAGCCTCCTGAGTAGCTGGGACTACAGGCATGCGCCACCATGCCCGGCTAATTTTTATATGTATATATTTTTAGTTGTCCATTTCTTTCTGTTTTTTTAATAGAGATGGGGTCTCACTCTTGCTCAGGCTGGTCTCGAACTCCTGAGCTCAAAGGATCCGCCCTCCTCGGCCTCCCACAGTGCTAGGATTACAAGCATGAGCCACCACGCCCGGCCCCAAAATCATGATTTATTAAACTAAAACCAAATGATTTCCCTGCAAATGAAAATTTTCAACTTTCCATTATGTGTAATGTGGAAAAATAAGAAAAGCATAGCGTCAGTCATAGAATGATTATTCTCTGGTTCTACAACTGCAAAAATTATTTAATAATTGAGGCTTGGAAATGGAAAGGTGAACTAGGTTTATTTTATCCTTCTTTCTTCATATAAGATGAAATTTAGTAGTAAAAGTACACCATGTTGAGTCTGGGACATTTAAGTGGAGTTTTAGTTTTGTATAGTGCTTGGTTAATTTCATTTATATGCAATTAAAACCTTTTTATTTTGAAGTAAGTTCAAGCTTCCAGAAAAATTGCAAGAGTAGTTCCAAGGACTCCTATAAAACCTTTATCAAGATTCATCAATTTTTAGCATTTTTGCTCATTTACACAATCATACTCCCTTCGTGTATTTACATACTCGTTTCCATTCCGAGTCATTTGGGAGTAAACTGTATGTATCATGCCCCTTTACTCCTGAATATTTCAGTATGCATTTGCTACAAGGTGATTTCTTAAATTAACACTGTAAAGTAATCAGATTCTAGAAACTTACAATTGATACAGTGCTATTACTTAACATACAGTCCATATTCCTATTTTGTCAATTGTCCCAGTGATGTTCTTTGTTGGAATGTCTTCTGTCACACAGGATCCAGTCGAGATTCACATATTGTACTTAGGTGCTGGGTCTGGCTCTGTCCTTTTTAGTAGCCTATTTCTAGGCCACTGAACTAAGGGTTCTACTTCAAAATATTGGACAATGTGGCCAGTCCATGGCAGAGGAGCTAATAGGCTAGAGGAAAGAGTGGTGTCACGCCTTTGAAGAACCCTAGGCAGCACACTCAACATCATCAGATGTTCCCCTAAGCTTCTGGCAGATAACGCAGATAAGGAAACAGTACTGGGTGGGTGAGAGACATCTGTAGAGAACAGGAGCAGTGTGGTTGGGTAAATCAGGGAATGCTTCCTGGAAGAGGTGACTGTAGTGAAAGAGAGGAGAGCTGGGGCACAGGGGGCCAGCCTGGAGGTGAGTGGGAGGTGGCAGCTGCTGTGGCAGTTGAGAGGCGGGAACTGGGCAAATGGATGGGGCAGTGTCTGGAGAGGTCGCAGGTTGGCGGCAACATTTTCCCCATTACAGTGTCTCTTTTTTTGTGTTTAAAAGTCCCATCTCGTCTCTTTATTTGTCCGATCTATCTCTTTTCTCTCTTTTTTTCCCTTTCCTTCCTCTTGTTGTTATTTTCACCTTGAAAGAAAAGTTTTTTCTCTTTAATTTTTAAAAATATTATTAAATGTTTGAACAACGGACTATTTAAATCTTAAAAGCCTTCTGTGTGTCCCTCCCTAATCATACCTACTTCCTACCCTTCAAGAGGCGATCACTGTTATTATTATTATTATTTTTAAAGTTATTATTTACTTTATTTTAATTTCAGTAGATTTAGGGGGTACAAGTGGTTTTTAGTCACACGGATAAATTGTATAGTGAAGTCAGGGCTTTTAGTGTACCTGATATCTGAATAGTGTACATTGTACCCGATAGGTAATTTTTGAGCCCTCGCCCCCTCCCAACCTCCCTGCTTCTGAGTCTCCACAGTCCGTTATACCACTCTGCATGGCCAGTCACACCCATCATTTAGCTCCCACTTATACGTGAGGACACGCGGTATTTGTTTTTCCATTCCTGAGATACTTCACTTAGGTTAATGCCTTCCAGTTCCATCCAAGTTGCTGCGAAAGACGTTGTTTCATTCTTTTCCATGGCTGAGTAGCACTGCACGGTACACACGCCGCGTTTTCTTTACGCACTCAGCAGTTACGGGCACTTAGGTTGATTCCACATCTTTGCAATTGTGAATTGTGCTGCAGGAAGCACATGCGTGCACGTGTCTTTTTGATATAATGACTTCTTTCATTATTACCACTATCAATAAATCATTCCTATATTGTCTTGTAGCAGCATATCCTTTGTGTAGCTAAAAAATAGCCAACTGCTTCTTACTCATCCATCAACTATTATTCCAATACTGTTTCTGCATCTCACTTGTTTATATTCTTGGTAACTTATTGTCTCACTCCGTGTTATTTTTCAGTCTCCTCAGTCTCTGCAGTTTCTATCGTTCTTTGGCTTTCTTTCTGTTCTCTCTTGTTCTAAGTGTCAGAACACTTCTTGTTCTTCACCTTTCTCCTGGTCTTTTTTATTTTTCTTGGATACCAACAAAAGTCAAGTACCACTTTATTTTCTTCCCATTAAATCCATATTCATGGATGTATTTATTTCTTTATTGATCATCAAAGACCTGGCTATGTACTAGGTGCTGTAAGGGCGTGAAATATCGATTATGCTCTCCAATCCAATAGTGATAAGCATGTTATTACTTTAGCAAATACCATCCGTTGAGTGCTTCCTATACCCCAGACGCTGTGCTAAAAATTTCCTGAATACCTGGTTCTCACAACAACTCTTTAAGGTAGTTAATAGTGCCTCCCTTTTAGGGAAGAAAAAATAGTCTCAGAGAGATTAAATAACTCACCCAACTTCACCCAGCCAATAAGGGCCGGGACCTGGATTCTAAGTCCTGTTTGAGTCCAACACTGGTGCTCCTGGCGGCCCCCCTATTGAAGACATGTGGACACTGATGGGCTGGTAGGAGAAGAATAAACTTATAACTTACCTGCAATCAAGTCAGAAGCTCCTCATCGCCTTCATGCTAGAGCTTCCCTGTGACAAGGAGCTTCTCCACTGGGTGGAGCCTCCACCTGATTCTCGTAATGAGAACCAAAAGCAAACTGAGGATGGTTCGGTGCCTTTGAAAAACTGGAGGTTAGAGATCAAGTAGTAATGTTGATTGCTAATGCCGCTGCCACACTTTAAAACACTTTGCAACACCTGTATGACGTGGATACTATTACTATATTCTATCTTTGTTTTCAGATGAAGAAACTGTAACATAGGCAGGCTAAATAGTTTCCTCAGAATTGCATAGCCAGAGCTGAGACTTGAACCTGTGTGAACTGGCTCTACAGTCACGGACTAACCATGTCCCACCACCCTCATTCTGCCGGACATGTGAGGCCAGAGGTTGCTCTTTGCCAACAACCTTTCCTCCTTAGTTCAGTGAGTTACCTTCTCTTTTAGCGGTACTGGAGGTGGAAAGGGAAGCATGGTGAGGTGATGCAGGGGGGATCCCAGACTCCCATCCTATGGAGACAAATGGCTCATTAATTCTGCCAAGACTCTGGGGCCCTGCAGCCCACAGACAATTAATTAGCCACTGGAGCTAATGATGGTTAAGAAGGGAGGAGAGGATTCAGAGGAAACGTGCCAGAAACAGCGCTCCCTGTGGTAGGTAAAAAGGTCACCCCCTGCCCCTCTGTGTCACTGGGGCGTACAGGGCATTGTTTTCTCATGGCCTCCTGAGTGTCTCATCCTTTCTCTCAAGCCTCATTTGAACCTGTTCAATACTTTATTATTTCTCATTTCTTCTCTACTTGTTGATATTGGGATATAATTTACGTACAATCAAATGCACAGACTTTGTATAATTTGATGAAATTTGATGACCTCCATCAAGATACAGAATGTTTCCATCATCTACAATAGAACATGGCAACTCTGGAAGTCATATTTTTCCTGTCCTCAGATTTGTTGTTGCTCATTGTTTATTTGTTTAGTGAGTTTTTTGAAACCTCTATACAATTTGTATTCTTCGTTTTATGTGGTCACTGAAGTCTCTGCTTGGTTAGCTCAGTGTCCAGCTAATGATTGGACAAAGATTTCCTTAGATGCCTGGAAGTAATAAGTCTCTCAGTGTATGTAGAGGTTCTGTGTGCTTGTTGGGATGTATCTTCAAAACTCAGCCAAACAGTTTACAACTCTTTCTTAGCCTTCACTTCCTATCTGCATAGTGCCTCAAAGTCAGTAAGGGTTAGAGCTTAGAGCCTTCTCATGTCTGCTGTGAGTATAACACACAACCTCTGGCATGCCCAGGCCTATGCGTGCATGTGGCCTTCTGCATTTTCTGGAGTATATTGGAGTTTTTCAAGATCCTCTATGGACATTTCATTCCTTGACATTTCTTTTACATTTCTTGGTTAGCCTATTATTTGTCCCAAATGTTGTCTATGACACAAGTAGCCACTATGTTCAATAACTGTCTATGATTCTTTTCGCTACTATTCCCAGGGAAAAAGTTGTTTTCTCTGGGCTATCTATTATCTCGTGGCACTGGCAAGGAGAAGACCATACACCCTGAAAGTGGCGAAGCTCATGATGAGGAGCTGCCCATGTTTCTGGTGGAGTCAGGTGATAAGGGGCAGAGACGCCTCCTCCAGGCATGGCTTAATGGAAAAAAGTTATGGTAATTATGGCATCAGGAAGGACACCTAACTTTTCTTGCCATGTCACTACATTGAAGGTGACTACCCAGGAGTAGAGTGATACTGGAGGAAAAAGCAGTTCATTTTCTTCTGGCCATGTTCAGCAACCAGGCTGCCCAGATACTTGATGACGGGGAGTCTTAATCCAAGAGACAGGAGTTATACACGATCTGTGTTGTGTAGTTACCTGATAGCAACAAAGTCCCCATTGAAACACCCTGTTACAACACAAAGATTATATGATGTTTTCCCTTGTTTTTTGCATTCCTTAGTGGAAAAGGGAAGAAATACTATAAAATAGTAAACTAAAATGGAAAACTTTTCCCCCTGATATTTCACTTTTATTTTAGTCTCAAGGAAATTGTTATTTGTGACTATAGTGTGGCAACACTGTATATGTTTGAAAGTTTGCTAGATTGAAAATCAAAGGGCCAATATTTGGGTTTTAACAATCCATTGCATGTATTTGTATAAGATTATGAGCTTGCTGAATTTGAGTTTCTCCTCTCCTCTCCTGTTACTTGAGAGACAAAAGGAGAAAGAGAAGAAAGATCAATATAAAAATGGGCAAGTGAAGAGAAAGGCCTTTAAGGAAGTAAGAAAGAAGACATGTGCAATGGATTAAATGCTTATATCTTCCCAAAATTCATTTGTTGGAATCCTAACCTTTCAGATGATGGTATTTGGAGGTGGGGACTTTCAGCAGTTATTGATTTAGGAAGAAAGAGCCCTCATGACTGGGATTAGCGCCCTTGTAAAAGACACATCGGAGGGCTAGCTAGCTCCTTTACCATGTGAGGACATAGCAAGTAGCCACCACCTGTGTGTCAGAAAGCAGGCCCTCTGTATACACAGAATCTGCCCCGATCTTGGACTTCTCAGCCTCTAGAACTGTGAGAAATAAAGTTTTTTTTATAAGCTACTCAGTTTGTGGCATTTTGTGATAGCAGCCCAAATGGACTAAGACAACATGATAGGAACCAGAAATGAAGATAGAGTGACAGTGATGACTGTCACACGCACTCATGACAAACAAGGCAAGGCCGAGGCCTGACTGATTTACCTGGTAAAGATATGAACCACTTTTAGATTCAGATAGTTTATCATTTACATACAAATGCAAAGAAGAAAAAAACAAAGGGGCCAACTCCTTGGGTCCTTGTCCCACACACCAAAAGGGGTGACACTGAAACAAAAGGGGCCAGGTGACCAGAGCACTGTTGTGGGATGTCCCCTTGGAGAGGAGTGAACTCTAGACCGCAGCTAAGCCTCACTGTTTTCTGCAGCTCTATCCTAAAGGGTGTGGAGCAGACAGCCTCATGCTCCATCGAAACCTGGGAGGCAATAGGAACTGTCTCATAACACCTCCTAGGTCATATAAGAGAGTGACAGGTGGCATTGAGGCAGGTCCTAATAAGCCTCCCATCCTCTCATATTCCAGCAGGATCAAAAGGCATCCTTCCAAGTCTCAGATTAACTGTGACTCAAGCCTTTGTTTGCATGACCTGTGTTCAAATACTCCAGAATGCTATGATGGAGTGGTTTCCCTACACTGACATGACAATCGGAGAGAGATTGTGTAGCCAGAAATGGGCATGGTGAAGTCAGGGAATCTATAGAAGTGAAGGTAGTAAAAACAGGATGAAGAAGAGAGGAAATATTAAGAATTGACAGTGATAGGCATGATAATGTTTAAATGTCTTATGGAGAGATCTACCTCCTCTTAACTGAGTTTATTTCTCTCTCTCCCTCTCCCTGTCATAGATACCACGTAGTCACACTGGGACCTATGGCAGTGGCTTAGGTGTGTGCAGAAGAGGGAGTGGGAGTGGAAAATCAATATTTTTACAAATCATGAAGAAACTCTTTTTAATTTAGAAAGCACATCAAGCATCTCTCCCTCAGTTCTCCCTAGAGTCCCTGTCTTTCCCCAGCAACCTCCTGAATGCCCTCTTCACCTCCTTGTTCCTCAGGGTGTATATGATGGGGTTAAGTGAAGGAGTGCCCACTGCGTAGAAGAGACCGAAGAACTTGCCCCTCTCTGGGGCATAGGGATTTTTGGGCTGGAGGTAGACAGCAATGACTGAGCTGTAGAAGAGGAT
>NW_012152574.1:555645-560482 GCF_000956105.1 Propithecus coquereli | reverse complement strand
GGAAGAGAATCTTTTCCAGTCCTGGGTGTTGAGAGAAGCCCAGAAGGAGGAAGCCCTCTGGGGAGCTGTGGTTGCCCATGTCCTGTTCTTGTCCAGACCTGGAGGGATGAGGCTGTTAGACTAGTGTGATTCAATGTGTTTTATCACAACGCACCCCGGTGCTTGTGAAGTCACACCAGGTGGACGTTTCTCTTCTGCCTCTGCTCTCCCAGCCTCCCTTAACAGGTGCATCAGCAGCCAGCAGCTCCTCCTCTTCTGTTCCTCCTGGTCAAACCTTGACTAGCAGGAGTGAGGAAACCACAGAAGTGCTGGACAATGGTTGGAGCTTCACACGGGTGCTCTGAATTTCTGGTTGAGAGCAAACAAAGCTGATGTAAAATATGGAGCCATTAATTACTCTTCATTAACTCAACAATAAATTATTGAGCTCTACTGTTGTCAATACTGCAGTGGTTCTGAATATTCTATTAAGTATATCCAGAAAGAACTAGCAAAGAAGTTCTTTTGTTAGAATTTCCCTATCATACATATTTATGGAGGGTTGGTTTCTACTCCAGGGCGTAAATTTCCTAGAATTATTCATGTTTTATGTACGTTATTCTTGTTTGTAGGGGAGCCAACCAGAGGCAAAATGCATAAATTAAGGAGGAAATATTTCCTCTGTGTGAAATGACTCCACCCACAGAAAGATCAATTAGGTGATTTTCTGCCTTCCCCCTTTTAAAAAATAATTATGATTTATTGAACTAAATACATGAGCTTTCTCCACAAATGGAAAGCCATAACCTCAACTTAACATTTGCAATCTAGCAAAATAAGATGAACAAATGCTACCCATTTGTCTTATTCTGGGGCTTAGAAATAAAAAAGACGATATAATTTTAAAAAATCTTTTTCCTTTCAAACAAAATTATATCAATAGCAAAATACAATGAGTTGAGACTGAGGCATTTAAGAAGAAATTAGAATTTGTTTAATATTTCCTTAATTCTATTCACAATATGAGACTTAAAACATGTTTTAAATAAAAATTCAAACCTACAGGAAATTTCCAAGGGTAGTCTAAAAATTCCTGTACATTCTTTATCTGGATTAATAGATTGTTGACATTTGCCACTTTTTATCATTCCATCTTTCTCTTTATATATGCAGTTAGATCTATTATGAGCTGTTGGAGAGGGAGTTGCCTATATAATACCTCTTCACTCCTGTATGTTTCTAAGAAAAAGGAAATTCTTTTCTTTAAAAACAACATGGTTACTAGATACAAAAAAGCCAACACTGATAAAACATTATTAATTACCCCGTAAGCCATACTAATAATTTTGCCAGTAATGTCCTTTGTAGAAATTTTTTCCATGGAAGATCCAGTCCAGGTCATGTATGTCTGATCTTGGCCTTTTTAGTAGCCTTTCCTTAGTCACTGAAACAGTCCTTCAAGTATAGGCTTATGGGCTCAGGCCCCATCGTGAGAAGTAGAGGGGCTGGAAGAGTGTGGCTAATAAACACTGGGGAGTACATGGAAAATTGAGAACCCCAGAATTGAAAGCAAATAAATTAAAGGTAATGTGTGGGTGAGAGATGGGAGTCTTCACAGCAAAAGAGAAATTCGGGCGTGTGCATCAAGGAAAGCCTCTTGGAGGAGGCAGCCTGCATTTCTGCTGTGAGAGACTGCATTGGGACACAGAAGGCCAGCTCAAAGATGTGGTGGGAGGCAGGAGCTGAAGGTCTTCTGAGTACGCACAATGGCTGAAAGGCCAGCAGGACACCAGGCGGCAAGCACGGCGGTGTTCTCCTTGGCAGAAAGTGGCCTGGGTGTGCATGGAATGGCACGATCCCCTCCCCATCACAGGGTCCCCATCTGGTATTAAAAGCTGTTCTCGCCTCCCCTTTCATCAAGACCCCCCAGTTTTTGTCTTCTTGTCTATTCCTTCCTCTATTATTACTTTTCCCTTGAGGATAACAAGATTTGTTCCTTTGTAAAAAATTGTTAATTATTCAAACAAGAGAGTCTATAAAACATATCTATATATCTTACAGAATAATAAAATAAACATATAGTGTATCCCCCTCCCCAATTTAAGAACAGAACCAATGTTACCAGGATCTTTGAAGCCTTTTGCGTGCCCCTCCTTAATCACATCTCCTTTCCTTCTGGAGAAGTGAACGCTATTCTGATTATTTTTAATTCATCATCCTTTTTAAACTTTACAGTATCCTATCTTTTGTATCTCAGCAATTGTCCGCTATGTTTTATTCATACATGAACTGTAGCATTTCTCACACTCTTACTCTCTGGGAAACTTGTCTCACTGTATGTTTTTTCTGAACCTTTTCAGTTGATAGCTTCCTTCGACTCTCTGTTCTCTCTTGTTTTCTGTCTTAAATAACATATCTTTTCTTTATCCTATTTATTCTGGTCCTTTTCTCTGTTACCAACAATAAGCAAGCACTACTTTTCCTACTTCCCATTAATCGCGCACATACATGTGTTGGTCTCCAAAGAGCCGGCCATGTACTAGCTGCTACAAGGTTATAAGATACAAATTGTGCTCTACAATCCAATAGTGACAACTACGTATTGTTTTAACAGTTATAATGTCTATTCAGTGCTTCCTATATACCAGACACTGTGCTAAACAATTTCCTGGAATACCTGCTTCTCACAGCAACCCTGCAAGTTAGTTAATGTTATCCCTTCTTTACAGAAGAAGAAAGTCTCAGAGACGTGCAGTAACTTGCCCAAGGCTACCCAGCCAACAAGCACCATGACCAAGATTCTAGACCCTGTTTGATGCCAAACACCACTGAGAACATGGAAATTGATGAGCCGTCGGGGAATAAACTGGTAACTTACTTGCAATGAAGTCAGAATCTCCTGATCAGCTTGCTACCAGAGCGTCCCATGAAAAGGAACGTCTGGGATTGGTTAGAGCCTCCACTTGATTCTTACCATGCGAACTAAAAGCAAACTATGGAGGAATAGTACACCCTTGAAATTGATTAGAGCGTAGATTTCAGGTAAAAGTAATGTTTGCCAGTGCTTATTTTCTTGGACACTTTTAAAAACATTTCATGTTTCTTGCTCCTTTCAACTTCAAGAGGTGGGTACTATTATTATACTTCTTTCATTTCCATAAAGAAATGAATGCACACAGAGGATAAATAGCTTGTTCTGGAAAGTGTTGCTAGAAGCAGCAGAGATGAGCTTTAAACCCAGGCGGGCCAGCTGAAAAGGCCATGCACCAACCACATTCCACCATCACTCGGCCAGATCCATGAGCCAGAGGTAGCTCTTTATTATGGAGCTCTTTGTTAGCATCCTCTTTTCCTCAGTTCAGTCACTTAACCTCTCTTTTAGTGGTACTGGAGACAGAAAGAGAGGTACGGTGAGATGATAGAGGGAGATCCCAGGACTCCCATGCTATGGAGAGAAACAGCTCGTTAATTCTGCCAAGACTTGGGGCCCCACAGCCCACAGACAATTAATTAGCCACTGCTACTAATGGTTAAGAAGGGATGAGAAGATTCAGAGTAAATATGCAGCAACGGTGTTCCCAGTGGTAAGTAAATATGGTCACCTCTGCTGCTCTGTGTCACTGGGGAGTAGAAGGGCACTATTCTCTCGTCACCACCATTTCCTGAGTGTCTCATAGTTCCTGTCTTAGATTTCCAGTCTTAGATCGCATTCATTCAATGCCACCTTACTTTGGTTTATTTCCTTTCTACTTTTAAATTGAGGTATCATTTACATAATGAAATGCACATATTTTAATGGGCAATTCACTGAATTTTGACAAATGTATACATCCAGGCAACCGCCACCCTAGTGAAGATATAGAACATTTCCATTACTCCAGAAAGTTGCTCATGCTCATTGACAATAATTCTCCCCACTCCATGCATTAGGCAACCACTGATCGAATTTCTATCATTTTGTTTTGCCTGTTCTAGTATGTCATATAAAAGATTCATTCAGTACATACTCTTTTGTGTTGAGTGTCTTGTACTCTGTATAACATTTTTGAGATTGATCCATGTTGTTTTGTGTATTAATAGTTCATTCCTTTTTTTAAATTTACTGAGTAGTATTCCATTGTTAAAATATATCACAATTTGTTCCTCCATTCACCTGTTGATGGAAATTTGGGTTTGTGGTTGTTTGTTTTAAAATATGTCCCCCAATTTTTTGATATTCCTTCCTTCACAAGGTAGAGTCTACGTCCCTTCCCTTTGAGTGTGAGCTCTACTTAGTGACTCACTTTTAAGAAATAGAATGTGGCAGAAATGATGATGTGTGACATCCAAGACTAGGTCATAGTGGCATTGTGACTTTCTCCTTGTCCTTTTCTTTTGGGTTGTTCACGCTGGGGGAAGCCATCCAAGCAGTGGATGGAGACATACAGATGGGAGGAACTAAGTCTGCCTTAAAAACAGCAACGTGTGACTGGGACATCTTGTAAGCTGATCCTCCAGCTTCATCCAAGTTTTTTTAACATGGCAACTGGCTGACATCTTTACTATGACCTCAGGAGAGACCCTAGGCTAGAATCATCCTAACTATTTAGCTGCTTCTGAATTCCTGGCCTACAGAAACTGTGAGATAATAAATATTTTTTGTTTGAAGCCACGAATTTTAGGGGTAATTTGTTATGCAGCAATAGATAACTAATGTGAGGTGGTTTCCAGTTTTTGCTGTTATGAGTAATCCTCTATGAACTTTCATGTACAAGTCTCTTGTGGACACATATTTTCATTTCTCTTTGGTAAATACCCACGAGTGGAATTTCTGGGTCATGCGGTAGCCATTCTAGTGGGTGTGAAGTGATATGTCATT
>NW_012152574.1:553878-554620 GCF_000956105.1 Propithecus coquereli | reverse complement strand
ATTGCTGGGTTTTATGGTAAATTTATGTTTAACTTTAAAAAAAGTCCTGCCAAATTGTTTTCCAAAGTGGCTCTACCAATTTTGACACATCCTTGCCAACACTTGTACCAGCATTCCACATCCTTGTCAGCATCTTATATCATCAGTCTTTCTCATTATAGCCATTCTAGTAGATTTGTAGCGTTGTGTCTAGTTCTCATGTTCCTAATGAGCAATGATAATGAGCACCTTTTCATAGGCTTATTCTTCATTTGCATAGGTTCTCTGGTAACATGTCTATCAGATTTTTTCCCAATTTTAAATTGGATTTTTTGTCTTATTTTTTGAGCTATAAGAGTTATTTATATATTCTGGATACAAGTTCTTTATCAAATGTATAATTTGCAAATATCTTCTCCCAGTCTGTGGCTTGTTTTTTCATTTTCTTAATGTTGTGTTCTGAAGAGCTAGAGTTTTAAATTTTGATGACATCCTATTTGTCCATTTTTCTTTTATGTATTGTGCTTTTAGAAATTTTATAGTTTTAGCAATTACATTTAGGTCCATGATCCCTTTTTAGTTAATATTTGTGAATGATATGAGATAAAGGTCCAAATACTTTTTTGCATATTAATATAAAATTGTTCCAGTATAAATTGTTAAAAGTACTGTATTTCCGGCCGGGCACGGTGGCTCACGCCTGTAATCCTAGCACTCTGGGAGGCCGAGGCAGGTGGATTGTTTGAGCTCAGGAGTTCGAAAC
>NW_012152574.1:551073-552232 GCF_000956105.1 Propithecus coquereli | reverse complement strand
TCAAGCATTATAATAAATAAGATTTGAAATCAGGTTGTGTAATTATTCTATTTTTTTGTTTTACAAAGCTGTTTTGGCTATTCTAAGTCATTTGCATTTCCAATATAAATTTTAAGATTAGCACGTCAATTTCTAAAATACAGTCTTGCTGGTATTTTGATAGGTATTATATCTATAGAACAATTTGAGGAGAATTTCCATCTTAATAATATTGAATCTTACAATCCATGAACATGGATTATGCACTATTTATTTGGATCTTTAATTTCTCTCAGCAGTGTTTCATAATTTTCAGTGCACAGGCTGTTTTAATCAGGGTTCTCTAGAGAGACAGGCTGATAGTATATACAGTGGTACATATACAGAGAGAGGACATATGAGAAGGGATTTATTAGGGCAATTGCTTCACTCAATTATGGAGGCTGAGAAGTTGCATGATAGGCCCGCTGCAAACTGGAGAACCAGAGAAGTCCATTATGCGGCTCAGTCCAAGACTGAAGGCCTCAGAACCAGAGAAGCTGGTAGTGTGGCTTGGTTTAAATCCAAATGCCTTGGAATGGAGGAAGCTGATGGTGTAACTCTCAGTCCAAGGCTGACAGCCTGAGAGCTGGGGAGGCTGCTGGTGCAAGCTCTGAAGTCCAAAGGATGAAGAATGTGGACGCCCAAGTGCAAGGAAGAGAAGGAAGTCCAGGCTCCAGAAGAGAGAAGTCTGAATTTGCCCTTCTTCTACCTTTTTGTTCCATCAGGGCCGCAGCTGATTGGATAGTGCCCACTTACATTGAGGATCTTCCCCACCCTTAATGTAAGTGAAATGCCGATCTCCACTGAAGCACCCTCACAGACATCCAGGGGGCAACCCAATCATTCTAATCAAATGCCAAACTACCTGGGTTGCCCTTTCTGCAGAAAAAGTATGGGCTCAGTACCTACTGAAGCCTGGGAATAAATAATGGTTTACCAGCTATCTGGATAATCCTTAACCCAGCTAAGTTGACACCCCAAACCAACCATCACGTAGGTCTTGAATTTTTTGTTGAATTTATTATTATGCATTTTTGTGATATTGTGAATGGAATTGTTTTCCTAATTTCATTTTTGGATTGTTTACTGCTGGTATATAGAAATTAGATTTTTAAAAAAATATTGATCTTGTATCCTG
>NW_012152574.1:535735-538311 GCF_000956105.1 Propithecus coquereli | reverse complement strand
TTTTCTTTAATATTTCAATTTCTTTAGTAAATTTTTCTTCCAAGTCCTGGATTTTTTTGTGGTTTCTTTGTGTTAGTTATCCGTTTTTTCTTGTATATCATTGAGTTTTCTTACAATCCATGTTTGAAATTCTTGTTCTGTCATTTTAGTGTTCTGAGTTTGGTTAATGTCAATTGCTGGGGAGCTGTTGTTCCTCTTTGGGGGTGTGCTTTCCATTTGATTCTTCATACTTCCAGTGTTCTTTCACTGATTCCTTCCTATCTGGATCAGCTGTTGCTTTTTACCCTTAGATTTTCATTTGGATAATGACATGCCCTGTTTAGTCTCTAAGCCAGTAGGTGGTGTTTGTGGGTGAGATTCGACCATATCCTTTATGAAGAGTCAGTAGATGCAGTAAAAGGGTGTGCAGAATGACCTCCCTGTCAGTAGGTGGCGCTTTTTGGGAGGAGCAGGCTGCATTGTTGTTTTTGGGTCCTGTAACCAGCTCTTGTTCCTCTGGAGAGGCACTCTAGTGCCTAAGGTGGTGGATAGGACCCTGGGACTCCAAGGTGTGTCCTTATTCTCCACCTCAGTGGGAGCAGTTTGGGGAGTGAGTCTGGGTGTAGCTGGGTTGGGTGAGCCTTTCTTCAAACTCCACAAATACTGTTAGCCGAGGTCAAAGTTCTGTTCTCTGCTTCTGGGCAAAGCTGCCAAGGAGGGGCTGAAATGGCCCCGCTCAGCCAAAAAGTTTGTGTGTGAGGGTGGGGCTGTCTGAGACCTGCAGTCTGGAGCAGGCCTCACTCCTTTCCACCCTCCCCTATTCTGCAGTTTCTCCCTGGCCTCTGCCAGCAGGCAGGACCTCAAGCCAGCAGATCTCCCCTGGCTGTGATGAGGGCCAGGAGGTTCCCTGTCCAGGGTCGCAGCCTGGGCTGGATGCACAGCCTTCCTGTGGGAGGAGCGTTGCCTCTCAAGCACGCTGATCTGCCCCTGAAGGCACGCATACCTCAGTAGGCTCTTTCAGAAATATCCCTTCTGTGCCTCAGGGCAATGCGTTCGAGACCTGTGTGTACAGGCTCTGGTCTGTGGGCCTGTACCCTGGGCCCTGGAGTTCAATCTGTGATCCTGCCAGGGAGAGGAGTGCTGATCTCAAGTCATTCACAGGGTGCCCAAGCTGGATTAATGTCTCTCTACCTCAGGATTTGCCTTGCTCTCCTGGAGTCACCAGGCAAGCAGCACCTGGGAGGGCTGGTGGGTAGGGAGCTCACAGTCTGAGTACCCCTCAGTCTGCTGTAGGGACCCAAAAGGAAAGGTCTCATTCCCTGAAAATGCCTTCGGGTGGTGGCTAAATTGTTTCTCTCGGCAGCCATGGGTAGGGAAGGGGAAAATGAGAATAAAGCAATATGGCTCCTGCCAATTGGCTTGGTTCTGAGGGCCGGGAGGTGCCACAAGGGTGCTGGGAGCCTGGTGCCCTGTCCGCAAATGGCTCACCACTCACTGGTGGTGGCCATCTTTGGGCTGGTGTTGTCAGGTTTCTCCAACCTCTCAGGAGCCCAGCAGCAGTTCGAGATGCAAGGGAGGGGAAATTTAATGCTTCCGCCTACCCTTGTTGCTGGTCTCCAAGCCTCTTGGGGACCTTTCTCCTTCCAGTTCTCCTCTGCAACTTCTTCTCATGGAGTCTCCTGTAGTTTCAGGCACCCTTCCTTCTCACCCTTGTCTGATCTATGTTTGTCTGCCTGTTTATTTTTTTTTTTTTCCACTTTCTTCTAAAATCTGTCTTTCTTGCAGAGACACTCTGGCTCGCAGTTTTTCTCATGTGCCATCTTGCCCCTTTCACCAACATTTATTGTTTTGGGCTTTTTGAGAACAGCCATTCTCACTGGATTGAGTGATATCTCATTGTGATTTTGATTTGCATTTTCCTGATGATTAGAGATGTTGAGCATTTTTTCAGACATTTGTTGGCCACTAGTCCATATTCTTTTGAAAAGTTTCTGTTCATGTCCTTTGCCCACTTTTTGATAGGGTTTGATTTTTTTCTTGCTAATTTTCCTGAGTTCTATATAGATTCTACTTATCAGCCGTTTATCAGATGTGTAGTATGCAAATATTTTCTCACACACTGTAGGTTGTCTGTTTGGTCTTGTGATAGTTTGCTTGGCTGTGCGGAAGCTTTTTAATTTGATCAGGTCCCATTTATTTATTTTTGTTGTTGCAGTGATTGCCTTTGGGGTCTTCTTCATAAATTCTTTGCCTAGGCCAATGTCTATAAAGAGTTTTTTCAACATTTTCTTCTAGAATTCTTATAGTTTCACACCTTAGGTTTGAGTCTGTTGTCCATTGTGATTTTTGTGAGAAGTGAGAGGTGTGGATCCTGTTTTAGTCCTCTACATGTTTTCTGTAGTTTCTTGTGATGTTTTTTATCTGGCTTTACTATCAGGACAATCCTGGCACCATAAAATGAGCTTGGAAAAATCCTTTCTCCACTATTTTTTGAAAAAACTTTCCGTATAATTGGTATTATTTCTTTCTTTAATATTTGATGGAAGTTACTAGTGAAGCTTTCTGAGCCTAGATTTAGTGTGTGTGTATTTTTAACT
>NW_012152574.1:533692-535685 GCF_000956105.1 Propithecus coquereli | reverse complement strand
ATATTAATCATAAGAAATGACAGTGATCTAGCACCTCTTATACTTTCCTGGATTAAACTTAAGCCCATTATCCAAAGTGGGGCACCACAAGAGCAGCAGAACGGGATCCATTTGTACTCACCATCAAACTGGTATTAACTAATCAACACATAAATGCACATATAAGAATAACATCTATTGAATGTTCGGCAGGGGGAAGGGGGGAGGAGGGAGGAGGGGACGGGTATTTGTATACACAAGGAGTGCAATGCGCACCACCTGAAGGATGGACATATTTGAGTCTCACAGATTTTGATAACTTGTGTCTTCTTTATCATTTATTTCTAAGTATCTTTTGAATTCCATCTTGATTTTCTCCTTAAGGAAATAATCATTCACTAGAAGGTTGTTTAGTTTCCAACACTGTGTAGAGATCAGAGTTTCTGTTGGAGTTGATTTCTAATTTTATTCCACTGTGGTCTGAGAAGATGCATGGTATACTTTGTATTTTTTAAAACTTCTTGAGACATGCTTTGTGGCCTAGGATATTGTGAATCTTAGAGAATGTCTGAAGAGCTGATGAGAAAAACGTATATTCAGTGGTTTTTGGGTAGAATATTCTGTAAATATCAGTCAGGCCCATTTGTTCTAGAGTTCTCTCTAAGTCCTTTGTTTCTTTGTTAATTTTCTGTTTGGAGGATCTGCCCTGTTCTGACAGAGGGGTGTTGAAGTCTCCGGCTATTATGGTGTCGCTGTTTATCATTTTGTTTAGATCAAGTAGGATTTGCTTTATGAATCTCGGTGGAGCTGAATTAGGTGCATAAATATTTAGAATTGTTATGTCATCTTGTTGAATTGTAGCCTTCACCATTATATAGTGACCTTCTTTGTCTTTCATTACTTTCATTGATTCGAAGACTAATTTATCTGAAATCAGAACTGCCATGGCAGCTTTCTTTTGGCTTCTGTTTACTTGAAATATTGTTTTCCATCCCTTCACCTTGAGTCTCAATGCATCTTTGTGGGTTAGATGTCTTTCCTGAAGACAGCAGATACTTGGCTTACATATATTTATCCATTTGGCCAGCCTATGTCTCTTTATTGGGCCATTCAAGCCATTCACATTTATTGAGAGAATTGATAAGTGGGGCATATTTCTGTTCACCTGTTGAGTTGAACTTTTTTGCTTTGTTTTCTCTTTTGAGCCATTCTGGTATCTGGCCTTTTACCTTCAGCTTTTGGATGATTTTACATTTGTGAGTGTTTATTGTGCTGATCCATGTGCATCAATGTTTTGAGTACTTCCTGGAGGGCACATCTTGTCTTGATGAATTTCCTTAGTCTTTGCTGACCTAAGAAGGTCTTTATGTCTCCTTTGTATGCAAAACTTAATTTTGCAGGGTGCAAGATTCTAGGCTGGGCATTATTCTGTTTGAGAAGAGTGAGATTGGGGCCCCAGTGTCTTCTTGCCTATAAGGTCTCAGTTGAGAAGTCTGCCATTATTCTGATGGGTTTTCCTTTGTAAGTTACCTACTTCTTTCACCTTATAGCTCATAAGAGGGCCTCTTTGGTGATTATTTTGGTTAGTCTGATGACTGTGTGTTGTGGTGTCTTCCTGTTCATGATGAATCTTCCAGGATTCTTTTGAGCTTCTTGTACCCGGATATCTAGATTTTTAGCAAGGTCTGGGAAAATTTTCCTCTATTATGTCCTCAAATAGCTTATCCAACCCTTGTGTATTTTCTTCTTTACTCTCAGGGATGCCTATGATTCTCATGTTAGGCCTCTTCACATAATCCCAGATTTATTGTATGCTTTGCTCTTTTCTCTCATTTCTCTGCTCCATCTCTGTGACTGACTTATTTAATTCAAAGGTGTTATCTTCAATCACTGAGATTATTTCTTCTGTTTGACCTACCCTGTTCTTGAAGCTTTCCACTGTGTTTTGTAATTCACTGAATAAATTCTTCATTTCTAGGAGTTTGGTTTGATTTTTCTTTAATATTTCAATTTC
>NW_012152574.1:527941-529877 GCF_000956105.1 Propithecus coquereli | reverse complement strand
TAGGTGGGACTACAGGCATGCGCCACCATGCTCGGCTAATTTTTTTTATATGTATACATTTTTAGTTGTCCAGATCATTTCTTTCTATTTTTTAGTAGAGACCAGGTCTCGCTTTTGCTCAGTCTGGTCTCAAACTCCTGACCTTGAGCGATCCACCCGCCTTGGCTTCTCAGAGTGCTAGGATTACAGGCCTGAGCCACTGTGCCCGGCCATATATAATCTTATATTTACCATTTTCAGTGCTCTTCATTCCTTCTTGTAGATCTGATATTCCATCTATTATAATTTCTCTATAGCCTTAACAACTTCCTTTAGCTTTTTCCTTAATGGTGAGTATCTTCTGGCAACAAATTCTTGCAGCTTATTTTCACTTCCTTTATTTTGCTTTCATTTAGAAAGATTTTTTCCCTCACCAAATAATTCTCGATTGGTGATTTTTTTTTCCTTTCAACATCTTAAAGATATTCCATAGTTTTTTGACTTCCTTTGTTTCTGGTGAGAAGTCAGCTGCTATTTTCATTGTTGTTCCTTATTATATAATGTCTTTCCCCCCTCTAGCTGCTTTTATGATTTAAAGAAAAAATCTTTGTTTTTCACAGTTATACCCATTGTATAAATCTCTGTGGAGCCTTTAGAATATTACAGTTATTTTAAAGTCTCCATCTGATAATCCTAACATTTGGATTATATTTGGGTTTGTTTGTACTGAGGATTTAAACCATTTGTCTAATATTTCTGTTGCTTCATATGATTGGTAATTTTTTATTTTACATTTGATAGTGTGGATGACATGTTACAGAGACTTCATCTTCTTTTATCTTACTCTAGAGAGTATCAAACCTTATTTAACAAGCATATATATTACTCGCTGATCACTTTGAATTTCTGAAAGACTGGTTTCATGTTTTGCCAGTTTTTCCCTAGTCCTAGGATGAACCCTTAGACCTATGTTATCATTTTTACTTCTAAGGCCTGGTCCTTCTAGGGTTTCAGTGGAAAGCCCCAAGGTGTTTACCAGGCTCCCCTGTCTATCTACCCTGTGGTGGGAAGCTGCTGAAATCTCTACGTGGCTCTTTCGGCCTTCCAAATGTTGCTTTTGTTTCTGGACTCTTTAAAAGCTTGCCCTATATGTCTGTAGATTAAGGGTGAAGTTCTCATGTAGTTTTTGGGTTTGTCTCTTTGTATCTCCTTCGTTTCTGGGATTTCTCCCCCTTCATTTCCAGATGCTCTGGCAGGCTTTAACTATCCCTGGAGACCAGTAGGACAGCAATTTGACCCCTCTTCATCGGGCCTGCACAGACTGAAGAGCGCCCTCGGAGAAAAGCTGCATAAATGAGGATCCTACTTCAAATGGTTCCCTTTTCAATGGTCAACCTTCCCATAGTTTCTCCTAACTTTTGGCCATTTCCTACTGACTTCAAACAGTCGTTTATATATATAGTCATGCACCACTTAACCATAGTTCAGTCAACAACAGACAGCATATATGACGGTGGTCCCATAAGATTATAATGCTGTACTTTTACTGTACCTTTCCTATGTTTAGATGCACAAACGCTTACCACTGTGGTACATTGCCTATGGTATTCAGTGCAGTCACATGCCGTACAAGTTTGTAGCCTAGGAGCGACACATGGCATCCAGCCTGATAGGTGGTAGGCTATACCATCTAGGTTTGTGTAAGTACACTACAGTATTTGCACAGGGGCAAAATCACCTAATGATGCATTTCTCATAATGTTTCTGCATCATTAATTTTTACAGAATTTATAAGTGCTATTGGCAATAGAGGTAGTCCAATGCAGGATACTCTGTGTTTGCTGTAAATTCTCATATTCTTTTTTCTTTTTTTCTCTGTATTGGACCACGGTGTAGGGCCACAGTGTAGGAATAGAGAATTATAGAATCCTAAGGTTGGAAGAGCCCTTTGAACATT
>NW_012152574.1:525855-527891 GCF_000956105.1 Propithecus coquereli | reverse complement strand
TCAGCTTCCATTAACTGCATTTTTTTTCTGAGACTGGATTATACTTTCCTATTTCTTTGCATGTCTCATAATATTTCAGCTATCAAATTGTAACAACTTCATATTCTTATTTTTTCCCCTAAGAATTGTTGTTTTATTAACTTTCTTGGACCGAATCTGTGGAATCTGTATCTTCCACCATTTGTAGTTTTTGTTGTCTTTACTCAGTTTTCAAAAATTCTTATTTTTAAATCTCAGATCCCAGAAGTTGTTCTTGTGTTTGCATAGCTTAGTGATCAGTCAGTGACTGGGCAAAGGTTTTGCTCAAATATTCTGAGTTCAAAAGGCTTCCATCCTCTGCTAATGGAACTGTGTTTGTGTTGGGAGCACATCCAAATTAGACAGCTTTCAAGTCTCTCTTGGTTTTTACTTCATGCTAGGTCCTCTCATGTCTCTTCTGCACATGCCTGGAGTTCTCCAGCCAGCCAAGAGTGCATAGAGACCTTAGCTAAGCCTTCTGTAGCTGTCTCATTCCCAGCACCTTCTCCTTACATTTTTGATAGGTCCACTGTTGGCCTCATTGGAACTGTAACCTCAGGTGAGTAGAGCCTAAACACTACTGAGTTTGCTACTTTTACTGACATAATCCATAAGCATGAGTTTTGATTTTTGCTGCAAATCAATTCAGCCCTCTTTAACAGTGAAGTTGCTGTTTTTCATGGCCAGCCCTGCCCGGCAAAACTGCTATCAACTGAGTTGGAGTGGTGCGGGAGCAGTCTTGGTAAGACAGCCAGAGACTCGTGATTCTCACCTGAGTTCTAGCAGTTTCATGAATAAATGCTTCTCAATTTGTTGTTTGACCTGGTTGATTTTCAGAGTCCTGAAATGGTTGTTTTTGACAATTTTGTCTGGTTTTGTATTTTTTTTTTGGTGGTTGGGGGAAGAATTTATTGCTCTCTTTACTTCATCATATCTGGAAGTCCCCTCCATCATTTTATTTAATAATTTTAACCTGTTAACATATTTAAATCACATCTCTATATTTAAGGTGCAAGTTATTGTTCTTGAGGTTACAGTATGAGTCCTTAACTTAACAGACTACTCTGGCTTAATATAACCCCCTCTAACATAGAATGTAAAAACCTTGTAGCAGTTCAATTCCATTTATAATTCTTCTCATTTTTGTGCAACTGTTGCCATGTTTTACTTTATATATGCTATAAACCTTGCAGTATGTTATCATTATTTTTAGGCTTTTAATAAATTCAAGAAAAGGAAGAAGATAACTTTTATATGTAGTCATTTTTTTTTTTTTTTTTGAGACAGAGTCTTGCTCTGTTGCCCCGGCTAGAGTGCCGTGGCGTCAGCCTAGCTCACAGCAACCTCAAACTCCTTGGCTCAAGCAATCCTACTGCCTCAGCCTCCCGAATAGGTGGGACTACAGGCATGCGCCACCATGCTCGGCTAATTTTTTTTATATGTATACATTTTTAGTTGTCCAGATCATTTCTTTCTATTTTTTAGTAGAGACCAGGTCTCGCTCTTGCTCAGTCTGGTCTCAAACTCCTGACCTTGAGCGATCCACCCGCCTTGGCCTCTCAGAGTGCTAGGATTACAGGCCTGAGCCACTGTGCCCAGCCATATATAATCTTATATTTACCATTTTCAGTGCTCTTCATTCCTTCTTGTAGATCTGATATTCCATCTATTATAATTTCTCTATAGCCTTAACAACTTCCTTTAGCTTTTTCCTTAATGGTGAGTATCTTCTGGCAACAAATTCTTGCAGCTTATTTTCACTTCCTTTATTTTGCTTTCATTTAGAAAGATTTTTTCCCTCACCAAATAATTCTCGATTGGTGATTTTTTTTTCCTTTCAACATCTTAAAGATATTCCATAGTTTTTTGACTTCCTTTGTTTCTGGTGAGAAGTCAGCTGCTATTTTCATTGTTGTTCCTTATTATATAATGTCTTTCCCCCCTCTAGCTGCTTTTATGATTTAAAGAAAAAATCTTTGTTTTTCACAGTTATACCCATTGTATAAATCTCTGTGGAG
>NW_012152574.1:525265-525805 GCF_000956105.1 Propithecus coquereli | reverse complement strand
CACTTTATTTTTAGTTATATTTTCTGTCTTGAAGTCAACTTTGTCTGATATTAATATTGACACTGGAAGTCTTTTCTGATTATTGTTTTCATGTTTTTTTTTCATTTACTTTAAATGTATTTGTGTATTTGAATCTCAAGTATTTCTCATGTAGACAGCATATTGTTGGATATTGAATTTTATTCCATCTGACTACTTGTACCTTTTGGGTGGAATTTTTAGTAACTGAATGGGTTACTAGAACCTAATTGCTGATATGGTTGGGTTTCTATCAGCCATATTGCTATTTTAGTCCACATGTCTCATGTCTTTTTCACTTTTGTGTGCCTCTTTTTTTTCAGTCAAAAGATATTTTCTACTGCACCAATGAATTATTGTGTTGATTTTAAGCTATATCTTTAAAGTTATTTTCTTAGTGATTTTTCTAGGGATTATAACATGCATCTTAAAGTATCACAATTTATTTTAGGTTAATAACAGTTCTAGTAAAATATAGCAAATTTGCTACAATACTGTTCCATTTTCTCCACTTCCTTTGTG
>NW_012152574.1:514262-519460 GCF_000956105.1 Propithecus coquereli | reverse complement strand
TTTCTTTTTTTCTCTGTATTGGACCACGGTGTAGGGCCACAGTGTAGGAATAGAGAATTATAGAATCCTAAGGTTGGAAGAGCCCTTTGAACATTCTGTCTAATCATTATTCGAGGCACCCAAATCGCCTTGCAACTCACCACCTTTTGAATCATGTCAGGTCATTTTTTTCTTGCTCCACTTTTTTCGGTACTGCTTACATTTTTAAAAGGATATTCTACGTGAAAATTTGCCTCTTTACTACTTCCACTTTCTGGTCTTAATCTGTAGACTAGCGAGCCTATGACATACAAAAGAAATCTCATTTCATCATCACAAGTCAGTCATGTAGATGCTCTTTTCCCCATTGTGTCATAGACTGCTCGTTGTTCCCTAGTAGTTCTGCCTTCCTCCCATACTATTTCAGTCAGATCATGCCTACTCAGAGTCATTTCTCAATCTCCTTCATGTCTTATGTGGCCATGAGATGCTGGGCAATGGGATGTAAAAGAAATCTCCTCTGGCTGCTTCCTGGAGTCTTTCTTAAGGTTTAGTTGTTACCTTCTCTTTTCCCATCGTCTTTCATCACTTTTGCCACCCTGCTTCCTGGAATGCTGGTGTAATGGGTGGAACACAAGCTACTATTTTGGACTACAAAAATGTGGGCCAAACCCTAAAAAGAGCTGAGCAGTGAGTTCAAAGGAGCCTGGCCCTGAGTTCTCTGTGGAGGAGAACTGCTATACTGACTCTGAATCTTCTACCTCTGCATTTTGTTGTGCAGTGAAATATACTTCTATCTTTTTTAAGCCACATTATCTTCAGGTTTATGTTCATAGTAGCAGAACCTAATCTCAAGTGAAACCTCCAGCTTACAGAAGAGAGTACTAAGCTTCAGGTGGGTTAAATAACTTATATGGGAAGTAGGAGGCAGAGCCTGGATTCACTCCAGGATGGCCTGACTGCTGCAAAGCGATGCGGGCCATTGGCCCACACATCAGCCTGCACCCATGACTGCATTAGCTATTCCAGTCATTTTGTTAGCGTAGATAATTTTTACACATTGTCATCAGACCCAAGTGCAGGTTAGTGATTGTCCCAGAACTTTTTTTGGGGGGCGGGATGAGTTTGGCCTCATTTTAGCTAATTTTAGATTCCCTTGCTTTCAGATAATATTATGAGATATATTATCAATGTTTCAAAGTTTTGTGATACGTAAAATACTAGTGGAAGGTGTATGTTTGAGAATAGGGAAGGCACAGAATCACATTAGTTAACTTACTATAGCCACCAACTTTTCATGGCCATTTGCCTGACAACTAGGATGAGCACTGAAACTGCTTCCCATGGGAGCACACCTTATAGCCAGCTCTGTCCTGAGCTGATGACAGAATAAAAAAGATACTACCTATCTATCTAGCTATCTGGATAGATGAAACACGCATAGGTTGCAAAACTAAAAAAAACAAAAACAAAAAACTGCCTTCCTGTGGTGGCTCATGCCTGTAATCCTAGCACTCTGGGAGGCAGAGGTGGGAGGATTGCTTGTGGTCAGGAGTTTGAGACCAGCCTCAGCAAGAGGGAGACCCTGTCTCTACTAAAAATAGAAAGAAATTAGCCTGGCAACTAAAAATTGAAAAAAAAAATTAGCTGGGTGTGGTGGTGCACGCCTGTGCCCCAACTACTCAGGAGGCTGAGGCAGGAGGATCACTTGAGCCCAGGAGTTTGAGGTTTCTGTGAGTGAGACTGATGCCATGGTACTCTAGCCCGGGCAACAGAGCGAAACTCTGTCTCAAAAACAAAAAACAAACCAACAAACAAAAATGACAATAAGACAAGACGTATAATAAATAGTAAGTCTATCTCCCATTTCTGTTCCCCTGGCAACTCAGTTTCCCTCCCCAGAGGTGGTATCTCCTCCCAGAGATATTGTAGGCATATTCTAGTATGTGTGTATATTTTCTTCTTTTCTAAATAACATAATATTATACATACATCTCGCAACTTTTTTAAATAGTTAATTCTGCTGTATACACTTTCATTTATTTAGTTTCCATTTATTTTGATTACAAATAATGCCACATGAATATTCTTGAAATATTCATGAATGAATATACTAATAGGATACATTCCTAGAAGCAGAATCACTGGGTTAGAGGATATGTACATGAAAAATTTTAAATTATATTTTTATCACAAACTTTGATACCACAGATGAATAAATGCAACACATATGTAAGCTATAAAGCATAATAGTATAATGAATACTCATGGTTTTTACATTTTTATAACAGTTTTATTATTTCCATATGTGGTTTTAAGTACTATGTTGCTCAGTTTTGCTTATGTTTATTTCCCTTTAGAGCATTTGTTTTAGACAGTAACATAATCCTTAAAAAATGAATATGCATTATGTCTCTTAAGTAATAAATTGCTTTAACGAGTATTAAGTTCTCATGGTTAAACTTAAGATTCCAAATATGACAACAAGTGATCACATCAGAAGGGTCCTAAAGGCCTTATTTTCTGTTTAAAATCTCCTTCAAGTAATTTATATCAGCATTTAGACTGGGCTTCATTTCCGTTAAAAAGCAAACATACCCTGAATTTCAAAGTAGTTCTCTCTTTCTCTGTCTCTCTATGTAGTTTTGCTTATTTTTGAGATTTATAAAGAGTATCATATTTATGCAGTCTTGTTGGCCTTGCTTTTTTCACTCGATAGCCTCTAACACATTCATCCATATTATCCCTACAGGTATAATCTATCCATTTATTCTGCCGAGGATATTCCACAATTCAGTTATCTATTTCCCTGTTACTGAAAGGCATTTGGTTGTCTTGGTTTGGCATATCTATTTTAAATTTTCATAGTTATTTCCAAATTGTTCTTCTTTAAGGGTAGGCTACTTTTTCCCCACAACCACCGATAAACCAGAATTTACAGTAGCTTTTTGACTGAGTTTTGTTGTCACTTCTGAAGCAATATTCTAGATCTCAAAGCAGTCTAAGAAATGCCATCATGGATATTATTAAAGAGACTACTGCTCCAAGGAGGCCTCAGTGGGAGAGTGACGACCCTGAGACCACCCCCTCAGCCAGAGCTGTGTGGGGGGCTTGCAGATATCTGAGACATTTGTTTTATGACCTGGCAAGTTCTCTATCACTTGGTCTTTCATTTTGGCTGGTTTCCTGAATTTGTTAGATGGCAAATGAAAAGATATCTTTCTGCCTCTGAAAGAATTTATTGTGACACGGAGGGGGAGAAAAAGTCAGATTGCCACTGGGTAAGAGGAAAATAGAAGGTCAGGTCCCAAGGAGAAATCCTGCCTGTGGTCAGCAAAGGGACACCAGGGACAGCCTTCACTGTGGCCTTGGGCAGGCAGGGAATTTCTCATAGGAAGGGAAGAGAAAAGAGAGAGAGAGAGATCAGAGTCCAGATTTGGTGTTTATATTCCTTGAACAGGCACTGTTTCTCAGAATCCAGGTCCTCTGTGAGTAAGGAAATCACCTGACTTATTAACAGTTTTCCTGGGAGTATCCCAGGTTTGCCCTCACAGTAGCCCTTGCTGGAGATCCCCGGCTGCGTGGCCCTCTCCTCCCTCTTTTCTTGCCACTGAAGCAAAACAATACAAGAAGAAGACAAGGACCACAGAAATAGGGATTTGCATTTGCAGCTTACCAGCTGCTACTAATATGACTGGGGGTGAATTAGCTTCTTGTGTATCAACAGGGATATTAATATATTTGTATCATAGACATTTTCGTGCTTAGGATGGTTTGACTTAATGATTTTCAACTTTATGATGGTGCAAAGCAGTACGTATTCAGTAGACACCAAGCTGCGAGTACCCACACAACCATTCTGTTTTTCACTTTCAGTACAGTATCCAATAAAACACATGAGATATTCAACACATTATTATGTAACAGGCTTTGTGTTAGATGATTTTGCTTAACTGTAGGCTAATGTAAGTGTTCTGAGCACATTTAAGGTAGGTTAGGCTAAGCTATGATGTTTGATAGATTAAGTGTATTAAATGCATTTTTGACTTAGGATATTTTCAATTTACAATGAGTTTATTGGAATGTAACCCCATCATAAGTTGAGGAACATCTGTACCTACTTCGGTAGAATACTGAAACAGTAAATGAGGTACCATTTAATCATATCTTGTGCAGTTCCTGATATATAAGTACTCACTAAATATTACTTTCCCTTTTTTGTTATTTACTTATTATTCATTCATTTATTAATTCATTCATGCATTTAGAATTTATAAAGTATTTCCTGTGTCAGACAGCAGGCTTGGGCAGTACTGAAGATACAAGTTAACTAAGACACAATCATGACCCTCAAGATTTCTACTGTTTATTGGGGGTGACAGACAAGCAAGTGATCCTTTTGCTGGAGAAATGTGCTCTGAGAGGCTTTTGGAGGAAGTATGGGAGGATAGAAGGCGGGTATATATCCCAGGATCGGGGGATAGTGAGGAAAGAGTTAGGGAAAGCTTCTTGCAGGACATACTGCTTACACTGTGTATTCTTATAAAGTCATGGTATTGGGAGTAGAGCTGGAGGAAAAGGCATACTCAGTGGCCTGGAGATGGCAGAGATCTTGGCACATTCAAGGACATGAAAGGAATTTGGGGAACTGCACACAGATGCAGCTAGACATACGGATCTGCAGCTCGGGTCGGGGCTATGCATATAGATCTGGGAGGTCTCAGCAGACAAATGACTTTTCTGGGAAATGTCATTCAGGGCTCCTCCTCTTGGAGCCTCTGACCATGGTGCCTGTCTGCCCCTGGTAATGCAGATGGGCACTGAGGTGATGTAGGCTGCTGAGGGGAAAGGGCGAAGAGGGAAAGGGTATGAGAAGAGAGTTGATCTAATTTTAAGCAGCTTTTAACCATCTACTCTTCCTCTTAACTTCCCAGAAATGACGTGAAGATCTAAGAAAGTAGTGGGTACAAATAAACTTTGGAAAGTGAAAGCAGTTTAGTCAAGTCTGGGTTTGTAGAGCTTTTCCTTTCTCTTTTTCCAGGCCCTTCCCCCATCCCTACCTTCCTGTGGGGCTTTCTGTTTCCCAGTCACCCTGAACCTGATCTGCTATTTTCTGCCTGGAGACTGGTAATGTTTTCGAATCCTCAAATCATGCTGGACGATGGGTGAAGGGCAGCCCTTTTCTGCCATGCAGCAGCCAATGGTCAGAAACTGGGTTT
>NW_012152574.1:507631-513864 GCF_000956105.1 Propithecus coquereli | reverse complement strand
CTAATAAGTGCTTCAAATAGAAGAACATGATTTATATTAGACTTTTGAAATATTAAAATGAGTTCTTGGATCTCATTACTTTACATAAATCCAGCACTTCTGTAAATCCAGCATGGAACTCTCTAGAATAGAATAGTGTCATTTGAGATCCATCAGTGAATGAAGGTACAATAAATGGCCACTGCGAACACAGCAAAGATGATGACTTAGCATTTTTATAGGCTTCTTACTTTGAAAAAATTTGAAGAACTTTTAATAAATGCTTTTTAAAAAATTGCTTCCATGGCACTCTCCTAAGAGTTTGGGAGAGGGCAGTGGTTGATCTGGAAAGTCAGGAGGACACCCTTTTTCTCTCAATCCAAATCTCAAGAGCAAGGGAGGAAGTAGCACCTGTAAGTATCTCAGATCATAGCAGTGAGGAGCACCAGGGTAAACGTGGGGACACGCTGTGGTGTGAGAGTAGACGTGGATCGTTTTGGTATGTGGAGGGTGGGAGTCAGCATTTAGTTGCTGGTTTAGGATTGTACTCAAGCAGTGGATTTGGTTTGTAGGTGCTGGGGCAGGGTGGGAGGCATATTGGAGAGTTCGAGGCCCAGGAATCCAAAGTTTATGCACAAAGTCTTCTGAGCCTGGAAGACACTTAGTAACCCTCTCCAATCGCCTCATGTTATGGACCAGGAAACCAGCATCTAAGGAGGGGAACAGATTTGCTCAAGGTAATGTAGCAAGTGTCACCCCCAGCACTCGAAGTCACGTCTCCTCTCAGGCCAGGGGTGTTTCTCGGTGTCTTCCCAAGGCATGTTTTACGCCTTCTGCCAGGCTAGCCCCGTCAGGATGTCGGGCTCACAGTCGCAGCACTGCACACCAACCCCACTGTGCTCTCCTGGGTGCGCTCGCTCTTAGGAAGGCCCCTGACGGATGGGGAGCTCTTAAAAGCAGCAAGAGAGGGCACCAAGCATGTTTTTCTTCAAGCCAGTGAGGGCCCAGGGCTGCGGGCTGGATGGTAGTAAGTCAGGACTGAGAGAGGGGAGGTGGTTGTTAATCATGGAAAACTTCTCAGCAGAGGACCATCTGGTGTTTGGAACGAGCGGGGGAAATGTTTTGGCTGAGGGGAGAAGTGTGTGATCAGAAAGTATTCTTTGTTTGTTAACTTCACTCCGAAAGTGAAAGAAAAATTGATGAGAACATGCAAGAACAAAGGGCATGGCAAAGCCAGGCAACGCAGCAGGGGATTTCCAACTCAACTGCTTGCTTATAAGCTGGATGCAGGGACCTTTTTCCCAGGTCTGCTTTCCACTCCCTGGGTTGCAGAGATGGCTCCCAATGCTTCCTGCCTCTGTGTAAGTTGGGATTTGATAAAGGAGATGGGGAAAAATCTCAGGATGGATGGACAGTGCTCAGGGAGGGAGAACAGCTGCAGAATGGGAAGGAGGGTTGTCTGAAGAGAAGTTGGTTACGTGGCTCCTGAGTTCTCTTTTGAATCAGACCTTGGACTGGCTGCTGTTTGGGATAAATGGTAGGAAGTGGGGGTGAGCTTTGTGCCCAACAGGGCTGGTGAGATGTGAACGAATGGAAACATTTCCAGGGTTCTTAACCTGAAGCTTCCCTCTCCTCTCAAAGGAGAGCATCACAAAACTCATTTATCTTAAGTTGTTAATGACCTAATACATTACCTTACATAAGAAGATATGCACTATAAAGAGAACCTGCAAGGAGGGCAATTAACATGGCGGAGTGACCCTCCAGCGAAGGCATGTCTGTGACATTTGGTTGGGAAAATACTTTTGAATGGAGCATGAGGGAGGTCCTCCCAGGACCACCAGGCTTTCCAGTGGCAATACAGGGGTGAGCTTTCCCATCTTTTAAAGCTTTTCTGTTATTGAAGTTAGAGTTAGACATAGTCCCTACTTTCTATGAGTGAGGTCCCGGTCTATTAAAGGAGGGCATATGCTACATTAGGTAGATATAAAAACACAGGAAACACAGTTTCAGTACCACTGAAAATAGCATCACTGTAAGATGTGAGTTATTATAAAGCAATGGGACATTAAAAAAGGAAGCTAACAGCTCAGAGATTATGTGTCCTAACAAGGGTTTCCTTCTGAAGTAGTCACAGAGGATATCGCATGGCTGTGAGTATCCTATGAGGCTGCCAAATCTTGGAAATTTTCTTTGGAAGTTGTTTTTAGAGCCTGGTGTACACCTTTTGAAACTTAATTTACTTTTGACATTTGACAAACTTTTTCAGGATAGGAGAGGCAGATAAATAAGGTGGTAAATCATTACTTATATTTTGAAATGGCAAAAGGTGTGGTTATAAAGGAATGGGACTAATTTTCTTGTCTGTGCTATAATGTGGGAACTCCAAAGAATTTCCAAGAAAGAGAGGGAGGAAAGGAGCTGGAGGACCAGGCGGGCGGTGGAAGTGTGGGAGCAATTACGGTGGGACCAGGGAGTGCAAAGGGTGGCAGGCATCCTAGGCAACTGTCTCTTGCTCTCATTGCCCAGGTGACTGTCTATTCCACGGAATGGGAATTAATGACCTTTGATGCCAACCTGGATGACAGAGTGAAGAAGATCAATGAACACGTTCGGTCTAAGACCAAGGTTCCTGTGCAGGACCAGGTCCTTCTGCTGGGATCCAAGATCCTAAAGCCACAGAGAAGGCTGTCGTCTTATGGCATTGACAAGGAGAAGACCATCCACCTCACCCTGAAAGTGGTGAAGCCCGGGGATGAGGAGGTGCCCTTGTTTCTCGTGGAGTCCGGAGATGAGGGACAGAGGCACCTCCTCCAGATGCGAAGGTCCAGCTCAGTGGCCCACGTGAAAGAGATGATCGAAACTAAGACTGCTATAACCCCAGAGACCCAGATTGTGACTTGCAATGGGAAGAGATTGGAAGATGGGAAGATCATGGCAGATTATAACATCAGAAAGGGCAATATACTGTTTCTGACATACCATTGTATTGGGGGGTGACTGCCCTGGAGAGGGGATGCTGTCAGCTACAAAAGGGCTTATTTCCTTTAATCTATTATTTACCAATCATATCCTTTGATGATTTCCCAAAATTAATGAGAATGAGATAAATAGAGTAAGATTTGGGGTGGGGTGGGTAGGATGAAAAATATTTTCAACTCTAATTCTTTGATTCTAATATAATTGATTAAGTGGCAGGATTGCTTAAGATGTATTACTCAGAATAGAAAATGAATGTTTAAGGCACATTAGAGATAGCATTTAAAGCTGAAACTTAATCCTTTCTTGGTACCTTCTGATTTATAGAAAAACTCCTATTTCCTTTCCTATATGACAAAAGAATAGTTTTATGTTGGGATCCATGTTCTATTAATTTCTGTGTTCCTATCATTGTTAAACCCAATGCTTCATTTATAGTATCACTCAATTATTGTTGAATCAAGCTGAATTTCTACTTATAGAGCATAGTGAAATGATTTATTATGAAGTGAATTAATTACTCTGACATGATCACAATGTAATTAATAAGTATTTTGAAAATTCCATTAAACTTCTTCCTCTCTCCTTATTTCAGACTGGTATGAAATGAAGTCTGGCACCATACTGCCTTTTATTCTTGATGTTCCACACCCAGCTAAAATTGCTCTTATTTCTGGGGATGGTGGGCATGGAAAGATATTTTCCATGAGGATCTAGAAATCTTGTTTCTCTAGTTGGGGCTCTTTGTAGGTAGATGTGCTTTGGGAGGGAATAAACTTTCTGAAAGGTGTGGGATTGTGGACCAGTCTCTGTCCTGCTTGTCTTAGGGTCTAGCAGGTTTCTTCTAGGCTGAGGGTGTCGTGTCAGTCTGGGTGAGGGTGGTAAGGAGCTGGCTTCTGGGTTGACCCCAACACTCTGCTCCAGTTCTGGCTGATGGAGCATTTTCCTCTCTGCTTCTTTCATTAGGAGATCCCTGCTCCTCTCTTGGGAACTTGAGTACCTTCCTCCATCTTCCTCCCTCCATTTACTCCTCTCATCGTCTCTCTCTTATGTCTGGCTTCTGGTCACTTGTATGTTTTTCTCACAGCCTGAGACATGCCTGCCTTCTTCCCCACCAGTCCCAGTTCCTTGTTTTCTTTAAAACTTGCACCTCCTGCAGGAGAGTTTCCCAGTTTAACCCCACTCTGCTAAGTTCCCCACACTCATGAGCACTCCTCACCACACATAGGGGTCCAGTGTTCTGCGGTGGGCACTGGCCATCTGGCTAGGTCTGCATTAGGTTGCACTGATTTTCCAAGAAGAGAGTCCATGGCTCCTGTTAGGGTTGGGTGCAGGTTGGCAGCGTTAAACACAGGAAAAGAGGAGGGGGCGAAAATGAGGAGGCCAATGAGCATCTAGAATGATACCCACAATGGCAGGAACTTGAGGTTAGGGACTTTTCCTTTCCAGGAGCATGTGCAGAAACTAGGAGCTCATGACCAAAAGTAACTTTTCTGCCATTAACATACATTAGCGTAGTAAAAGTCACATCCACCAGCCACATGACAGTTTACAAATGTCATGGCAACCCCTGAAAGTTACACTATAAGGATAAAATAGGGGAGGGACCTTAGCTCTAAGAACTCTCCATCCTTTTCCCAGAAAAATAATGAATATTCCACCCACCATTTAGCATATCATAAGGTGTAAACACAAAAGCAGATGTGTGGTAAGACCCCAGTGTCTTCTCCACTTGTGCAGACAAACCCCTTTCCCAACTGGACGACTTTTGCTTTGCATACCTGAAGCCTGCAACAAAAGCTGCTTGTGTGGACGTGCTAAGTGTCTGTCATCTCTCCATCGCACGGGTCCAGCTTGTGATTTTTCCAAGCAAGGAGCCAAAGAACCGGGACAACACCTCTCAAAAATCACACCTAACACTCCCTTTTCTGGATGGGGTCTCCTGTAGGGTAGGAACTATGACTTTCTCATGAACTTGAGAGACTTCTGAGGGCAAAGAGTGTTCCTTGGTCTTCCATCAGACTGGGAGAAAGCTACACATAAACATGTTGTACATCATCTTTTCTGCATATGGAGTCTTGAGGGGCAGACGGAATTTCTGAGGATGAGGGAGGTCTCCCCGAAATCATGCTTCCTCTCTTCACAGCTTAGGAGAAGCCCAAGGGCCATTTCCCTTCCTAAACCTGTATATATGAAGGGTTTATGGACGTTTCCTCAAGAATCTGAACATTTCTTGGAGAGAGGAAAGGACCTCCCTCATTAACCTTGGACTCCCTGGGGACAAATCTTGCAGATTTTCATACAAGAATGTACTGAAGGCTAAACTGACTCTCCAATGGGTATTTCCGTGCTTGGACCCTGGGCTAATACTTTCTTCCCTCCCAATCCACTCACTGTCTGGCCTGCCCTCTCCCCAGACTCCCCAGAAGCCTCCTCGCTGCCCGCTTCACTTCCCTATTCCTGAGGGTGTAGATAAGCGGGTTAAGGGCCGGTGTGACCACCGTGTAGAAGAGCGAAACGAACTTGCCGCGCCGCTGCTTGTAGCGGTCAGTGGGCTGCAGGTAGGTGTAGATGGCCGAGCCATAGAACAGGCAGACAGCTGTCAGGTGAGACCCGCACGTGCCCACCGCTTTTCTCCGGCCACCGCTGGACCGCATGCGACATATGGCCCGGGCCACCGCGGCGTAGGAGGCCAGGATGACGGCGGAAGGCACCAGCAGGATGACCACGCGGGCGGCGAACATCTGGCTCTCGGTGGCGTCTCCGCCGCCGCCGCAGGCCAGCTTGAGCAGCGCGGGCAGCTCGCAGATGAAGTGGTCCAGCCGGCGGGGCTTGCACAGCGGCCGCGTCGCCAGGAGCGCCGTCTGCGCAGCGGAGTTGGCGAGGCCGCCGAGCCAGGAGGCGCCGGCCAGCGCGCGGCAGAGGCGCGGCGCGGCGAGCCCGGCGTAGCGCAGGGGACGGCACACGGCGGCCGCGCGGTCCAGGGCCATCGCGGCCAGCAGGACGCACTCGGTCGAGCCCAGCGCCAGCGACGTGCTCAGCTGGACCAGGCAGCCCCCGCGCGGCAGCCAGAGCGCCGGGCCGCGCAGGGAGGCCAGCAGCGGCGGCACCACGCTCGTGGTGAAGCCCGCGTCCACCAGCGCCAGGTGGGAGAGGAGGTAGTACATGGGCGTGTGCAGGCGCGGGTCGCGCGCCGCCAGCAGCGCGAGCGCGGAGTTGCCGCTCAGGGTCAGGAGGTAGCAGAGGAGGACAAGCGCGAAGAGGACGGGCTGCAG
>NW_012152574.1:502296-504086 GCF_000956105.1 Propithecus coquereli | reverse complement strand
TTAAAGAAATCAGAAGAGAATTTTGACAAGTTCTCACCAAACCATCTACTCACCTACTTGCATCTGTGCTCATAAATAGTACTCTACCTTTTCTTCTGATATTGCTTGGAATAAACTGTCTGTGCTTCTGCCCGACGTCCATCCCTCCACTTGTCCACTATAATGCATTCCCTTCCACTTATCCAAGGAGGTTACTCTAGTATTTCCCCCTCTCTTGTAATATCGTTTGCCTTTCTAGTGGATCATCCCCAACAACACATAAACATGCTTTCATTTCTCTCACTCAAAATAATCTTCTCTTGACTCCACCTCCCCCTAGCTATCATTCTGGTTCTTAATTTTACAGCACTTACTTCTCTCCTTTCACGCTCTTTTGAATTGACACCAATAAGGCTTTGGCACTGGAACACCTTTTATCAAATGTCACAAATGACCTCTGTGTAGCTACATCGAATGGTCAGTTTTCAGTCCTCACATTACTCGACCAATTAGGAGCACATAATAGAGTGGATATATCTTTCCTTTTCTTTTTGGAACATGCTTTTCACTGGCTTCTGCTATGGATTGAATTGTGTCTTTCCCAAATTCATATGTCGAGGTCCTAATTCTCATTGTGATGATATTTGAAATGGGCCTTTTAACGGGTAATTATGGTTAAATGAGGTCATAAAGGTGAGATTCTAATCCAATAGAATTGGTTTCCTTATAAGAAGAGGAGAGAGAGTGAGAGCAGAGGAAAGGCCATGTGAGGAGGCGGCAAGAAGGCGGCCCTCTGTGAGCCAGGGGAAGAGGCCTCACCAGGAACCAAATCAGCTGGCATCTTGATCTTGAACTTTGCAGCCTCCAGAACTTTTAGAACTGAATTTCTATTGTTTAAGCCACCCAGTCCATCATATTTTGTTATGGCAGTTGAGCCAATGAAGACAGCTTCCAAAGCACTATACTCTCCCAGCTGCTCCTTCTTAATTTCCTTTGTTGTTTTGTCCTCATCTTGCTGCTGTGCCCAGGGTTCATTCCTTGGACCTCTTCTCTTTTCTACACACACATAGGCTTCCTCTCTCTTCCTCAAACATGCTAGACTCTTCGTATTTGCTGTGTCTTCTTCCTGGAATACTTTCCCCTCACTGGTCCAACACTGGCTCCTTCTCATCCTTCAGAACACATCTCGAGTATGAGTGGAGGCCCCAAACCCATGGATTAGGAGGGGATAATGAGAGGCCAACCAAAAGAGGCTTGGCAAGAAGGCAGGTGAGAAATACTGTGGGTGGTGGGAGATGTTTGAAGACCTCATGTATGCTTCCTAAGGAAGAGTGATAGCTTAAGACATTCGTCAAGCGCAGAGGGAATCAGCATTAAATATTTGCTATAGTGAGAGGAAACCTGCCAAATTACAGGTCACTAGTCAAGTAAGAGCTTTTATATCCATTACTGATTTCTCATCCCTCCTCTTCCACCCCCAATTCTGGAGGAGCGAGAGGCAATCTGGTGAGTGGGGGAGGACCATAGAAGCCATACTTCTCCCCAATTCCCACTACAGGTAGGCCCTATTTAGGAAAGGGATGTTCAAAATGCTGATTATTATAGCATTTTGGTCATTTTATATACGTAAGTCCATTCCTGGGACAAAAGGTGATCAGAAGACTTTTTATTATCTGAGCAGTCTGCCTAATATTTTGCCCAATGGGTAGAGAAGTGCCCACATAGCTGGTTTTCCCAGGTAGTGAAGGAATGGAATATAGCTGTTTTCTGTTGGAATCCCACTTGTTGGAATCCTACTCATTCAATGTACT
>NW_012152574.1:499088-502246 GCF_000956105.1 Propithecus coquereli | reverse complement strand
CCTGTGGTCATAGTGGCTGTGTGGGATGTGTGTACTCAGGCCAACAGATACCCAAATCAGTGCTCTTCTCAGCTGCTTGCCCGGTTTTGGTTGTACTCCTAGGGGCCAAAGAAGAAATCTAATCTCCTTTCCCCATGACAGCCCTTCAGATATTTGAAAACAATTTCACTCTTGAGCCTCCTTCCCCCACTTTCTTTCAAAGTGTTTAGTGCCTAAAAATAAGGGCAATACCCCACGCTTGGCCTAGCCAACACTTGGTGGATCAGAATTATCACTTCCCTTGTTCCAGGTGCTCAGATTTTATTAATGCAACTGTTAAAGGAAAATCCAGACCAGGCCAGAAGAATCCCTGAGCAGACAAAGCCAGTTATGCCTCATAAGTTAGGTTAACTGACCTTAACCTTGCTTGATTTGCAAACAGAGGTGAAACTTAATTTGCACTTTTTTTGTAAATGCCTGTTTTAAAGAAAAACAGAACTTAAGCTCAATCAATGAGAGGCAGCCAACAAACATAATTATACACCTAGGGACTTAACAATGGGTTAGACCCAATAAGGCAACTGTATAACTGCAACCAATCAAATATTTTCTTAGCTTTACTTCTGTGTTTGTCCTATAAAAGCCTTTGCTTGTGTTGTCTCTGGGGAGCTCCCTAGCCACTTGTGGTTTGGAGTTGCATGATTCATGAATTGCTGCTTGTTCAAATAAACTCTTTAAAATTTTATTGTGCCTCAATTTTCTTTCTAACACAATCCATTATACTGTTGACGACTGGTTTCTAATCCGTTGTGAATAGAGCCTCCTGCCAATGTTTATGCTTCTCTTGCTGTAAGATCTGGTGTGATTACCACTTGATTACCACAGATCAGCACTTGCATACTAGCCTTTAAATCAAGAGTCAGCTGAGTAGAAGAAAGAACACTGCCTGGTAGATCAGAAGTCAGGAGACCTTTGTTCTACCTAGCATAGCTCCCTTTAGCAAGTTACTTGATGTGGGGAAGTCACTTCACTTCTCTATGCCTCAATTTTTTTCACATGTAAATCGGGAAGTTTGAAGTAGATGACGTCTCAGGTTCACGTCCTATCCCCCTGGCTTTACAATCAAATATTTCTCAAACGAAAAGGGAATGAAGAGAACATCATTCTCAGGGGCCCTTTGAGAATTCTTAATAGGCCCTTGAGAGTGATGTTACGTAGCCACATCCCAAGCCTTAAACCATTCCTCTTCAAACATGCCGTGCCATGAAAACAGGCACACACAAATAAAATTGCATTGTTAGCATCTTGATTACATGTATGTACAAATTCCCAAATACATAACTCGGACATATGTATCCACATACACATACACCCTGTCATTCCCCTTACACATCCAGAGGGTAAATCTGTTGTAAAATCTGTTGTATAATGTGTCCCCAAACCTCAAGAGGTATTCTAGAATGTGCCCTTCAGCTGTAAGACCATTGTTTCCTAGGGTGCTATAGTAACAAACTTACCTTCATGTCTAATGTCTGGCACTAATATTTAGAACCTGAATTTCCAAATGATAAGTTGGTCTCTTGCTCCTGCTCTGGATTTTCTGGGTTTGAAATGGTAGTTGGGAGGATTTAACAAAAGATCCAACTGCATGACTGTGTTGGTTTCTGGAATGGATGCCTGAGATCAGAGCCAGGTACCTCAGGAAGAAGACAGGGTGGATGCCATCTTGCTTGTCAACAGAGGAATAAATAGAATGTCTGGATGAGAAGGCATCTAAGTCTGAAACTTGGAGATCTAGGCAGAAATGATATCTATTCCCAGAAAGCCTTGTAATGGGGTACACACAAGGCAAAGATCTGAGCCTTGTGGTGGTAGCTAATCAGCATTAGCTGGTGGTGGTAAGAAAAACGTCCTTCCTGAATCTAAAGGGCATAGAGGTTGAAGAAAAGGAGGAAGCACGTTGATGAGTCCTCTCACTAGAGAGGAAACAGAGGAATTAACTTTCCCTGTTATTTAGAAGAGAGGCCAGAGCTCTGGGGAATCTATTAATATGTCCCACTTCCATAATTAGTACCTTGCCTGGAGGTGTCCAGAGAGGAGTCCCCCAGGGCAAGGAAGGGGGAATTCTGGAGGAAAAGCCTCTTTGGGGTAGTGTGTCTCTGGCAGTGTCTGAAGGCCAGAGGCACCATAATTTCCTCTCATTATCATTTCTGCTCTTAAGTCTTGAGTTAGAATTTCACTCTCTGATTGAGTGACCTAAGCTGACTGCTTAACCTCAGTGATTCTCAGTAGCACCATCTGTAACAAATGGAAAACAGCCCTTTTTTGTTAGAGATGTCGTGGATTTGCTGAAGTCATCCTCAGTTTTGCAAGCAGCTTTGACTCTTATGTCTTCGGCTTTGCCCTCAAACCCTCCTTGTTGTCACCCTTCCCCTCCTTCTCCCTTTCGCTTCCCCTTATTTCTTGAGGATTTTTGTCCCCGGTTCACTCTCACTCTCTCCAGTACTATTCCTGCCATAATTCTTAGTGAACTCAGCATCCACGTAGATTACACGTCTGTCCTCTGTCCTCTCAGCTCCCTCCTCAGTTAGGGGTTTGAAAATTTTTCACTGTCTCTCACCTCCCCCATGTCTTCACTTTTCTCTCTATTGAGTTTAGATTCCCTAGTCAATCATTATAATTACTCCTTTGCATACTCTCAAAGTTCCTGCCTTTTTGACTTATTATACTCTTTTGGCTAAGTGGCTCTGCTATTTAAATCCAACTCTAATCCTACTCTCTCCCTGTATTTGTTCAGCAGACTGTGGCTGAGAAAAGCCCATAGCCACGCTAAGAGGCTTCACCTTACATTCATGACCATCAACTTTAAAGGACAGGGGATAATGCCATGCAATAAATAATCAGATTATATTTTCCTAGTTTACTCACTTGCCCATTCTCCTACATAACTAGTACAACCTTCCTCGTCTCTCTTCAAATCCCCAATACTCCCTCTCTCTCTCTCTCTCAAATGATACCCTCTTTCTCAGAAATTTTACTCCACATTTCATTGAAAAGAATTTAAAGAAATCAGAAGAGAATTTTGACAAGTTCTCACCAAACCATCTACTCACCTACTTGCATCTGTGCTCATAAATAGTACTCTACCTTTTCTTCTGATATTGCTTGGAATAAACTGT
>NW_012152574.1:481318-496118 GCF_000956105.1 Propithecus coquereli | reverse complement strand
GAAACTCCACTTTCTCATCCCCGGCGCCTGCCTTCTCTTAAGTATCCATCCCATTCATCCTTACTTCTTTCCACTTATTTATCCCCAGCCTCCTCGCTTTGCCTTTCCCGCCTACCTCTTCTCCTTTCTCCTGTCGTCTCTGCTCTTCTGAAGGGTTCTCTAGTTGTATTTGAGGCTCAACCAGCTCCCCAGAGCTGTCCGTTTTATTCCCGCCCTCTCAGGGCGCACTTTTGCTGAGGGAGTAAAAGCGCCCCGAGATCCTCCAGCGCTATGTAAACCGCGCGGGTCCTCGGAAGAGAAGGGGTTAAGACCACCAAGGTCGCACCTCCCGCGCATCCTAGAGGGGAACAGGGAGGTGAGCCAAGAACTGGGGGCAGGAGAGGCGGGGCTTCCGGCGGAACGAAATCGTCTCCATGGCAGCGGCGACGCGTCCACGCCGGGCGTGCGCGAGGGTCCCTGGCTGTTGAACCTCCGGCTGCGGTGTCCTGTTAGTGCGGCTGGTTTAGACTGGTGGAATCGAGGACTGGTGTAGTTCTCTGGTTTTAACAACGACCACCGTTGCATTGCTCTTCAAGGGTCTTTCACCGTCTCGTATCTTAGGCTACTGATACAAACATGCCGCAGTGGGCCGTTTTCCGGGTGAGAAAGCCGAGGAATCGGAGGACTTGCTTCAGGTGACGGCGAGTGTTACCAGCCCAGCCAGGCATCCCTGTCATCTCTGCTCTTTCAAAGGGTTCTCTGGTTGGATCTGAAGCTCACCCAGCTCCCCAGAGCTTCCTGTTTACTAGGAGTTATAGGATACCGGATCTCAAATTGTCCAGTTTGATACGAACAGGGAATACAGAAGGCTCGAAGAAGAATAGGAATTCATTAGAAGAGTTGAGTGACATTCAGAATGGACACAGCAATTTCCCTGAACAGGCCTGTTGGAAGATGGAGCTTTGCCAGAGGTTTAGTGGTCTACTGAAGGAGAACCTATCAGTAGGTTGTCAGACATTATTCTATACTGGCAGGTTCATACAGATCTGCCTTTTCTTTCTCAGATTTGGTACTTTTCTCAACTGATCCTTATAGGACATCCGAATGTGACAATATAACAACTTGTAGCCTCCAGAATTATCTAAGAGGAACTGTAGAGACAACAGCATTGGAAAGCCATCCAAGACCCCAAGTACTCCTTTCTGCTCTTGCTCTCAATCTGCCATCCTAGCTCCCTTAGAAAGGGTCATGTTGATCACTTTTTGGTTTCATTTGAGTACTGATAGAGTGCTGCAGACTGGCTGAAAGAAAGAACTAAAGGAATTATGATTGATTTACTTCCTGTAGAACTGAGAAAGCCAAGGAATGCAAAGAAAGCATATCCAATGTTGAGGAGGAACTGAGAAAGAGCTAAGTCACTGAGGAGACCTAGTCAGGCCATCCTAGAAATAGGAAGACTTACAAGCCTCATTATGTAGCAGAAATCCTACAATCTTTATTTCAATAATAATTTCTGTTTTAGGTTCTCTCTTTGCATAATACAGGAGAATAACTCTACAACGCTCTCACCCCACTGCCAGAGCATCCATAATGGTGATTCTCTGAATGGTATGTGGTCTGCGTACTCATTCCCACTTGGGGTGAACCCCATATTTATCTCTAGGCCTCCTGCATTTCATCTTCAAACTCATGCTGGTGCAAGGCCTTACAAGTCCTCCAGCCAGAAGAGTCTTCTACCACTGGTTCAATTCTGTTCAACACATGTTACTGAGTACAAAATTCCTATTTGGCATCGATAATATAAAACTGTCAGTGCAAACCCTATTTCTCAAATTGCTTATTTTTGGGAGCTGAATGAAGATTAAAATGCAAATGCCTGATGTGTATATGTGTCTGAGTTCCACTGCAAAAATTCTATAAATAATTTCCCGGTGGCTGCTTTAGAAAGTTTCCCAACTATTGCAGGGCAGTAAAGAAGAGGTATCATGACTGCCTAGTACAATTTTTTACCTTTAGAGTCAAGGATGTTTAGGGTTTGCAGGGCTATGTCTATGTTCCTTTATGAAAATGGGGAGTAAGGCCCACAGAGCAAGGGTTAGACCAGTAGCTGGTTGAGGTGGGAGATAATAAAGAAAGCTCACAGGAATGTCATCACCTAGGGAAAAAAAAGGAGAAAACACAAGTCTGGAAGATAAGTTCCCGTTCTTAGGTTAATATTCTTGTTGTGGAAAATGAGTGATTTGTTTATTTAGGTTCATCAAGAGGCCTAAGGTAGACTGAGCCCTTAATTGTGTTCTTTTACTGTTTGGGTTCTAAACAACCTTTTGACCTGTTATTTGGTTTCCTGAAGAGGGTGATTGCAAAACTGATCCTACTGCTCAGACCAGGTGTGCTGTCTATTCAGAACTCCATTGTCATTTTGGCTCTAAATCAGCCTCTTGTGAAGTCAATTTTGGTAAGTCTGTCACTTCACTAGGACCTGGTCACTGACTGGTTTATTATCAGTCACATTCTATGCATGCTGAGGCTGAAGCAAACTTGGGCTTTCCAAAAACAGGGAGAGAGAGGTGACGTAGCTTTTGTGTCTCCACCTTCTCCCTCCCTGCAGTGGTGGGGAGCATGCGGCCTTGGGGCTGCATGTGGCCTGGACACAAATTTTGTAGAAGTTTGGATTTGGTTGAGGTGCCGCACTTGGGGATCTGGATGGCCACATATGGCCTTGAGGCGGCAGGTTCCCCGCCGCTGGAAGACCATTTGTAGGCTGCTGTCCCAGCCCCGTGTTGCTCCTCTGCAGTGCTTCTAATCAGCTAAGAAGGGCATGGTTGGTTTCCCAGCCCCCTGGCCAGTGACATTGTCAGTCCCAGCTGCTGGGAGAGGAAACATCCAGGAAGTGCCAGGCAGGGGCTATGGTAGATGAGGAAGTTTGATAATATTGTGTATTCTGCAGGGTGTGAAACAGTCAAGGGAGTTTCATAGGGCAGGGATGAAGTGGGTGTGGTGTGGGTTTGGGTGAGAGTGGGGAGGATGAAGAAGACAGCGATGCTGAGTGGAGGAGGAAGGCAAAGGGAGTTTACCAGATCATGAGGAATGTTTAAAATAAGGAACACAGGGGGCCTTGGTAATTGCTCACAGACTTGAAAGAAGGGTATGGGGTTAGTCAAAAGGAAGAGGGCTGAGTAGATGAGTGAGTGGCATCTTTGGGGCCTGAAGTCTGCACTGAGATTCCACCTCCTGATTTTCTCAGAACCCAAAGGACCAATCAGGAATCTTTGGAGCAGGAAGCCAGGTCAGCTCCTCCTCCTTCCCCTATGTCTCGGGGACCCAGGGCCTCTGTTTCTCAGCAGCACTGTTGTACCTAAAGTCTCCCCCTTTTCTCCCCCATTTCTTTCCTCTTCCTGCCCTTTCCTAGTCAGCCCTGACTGGGAAGAGTTAAGACCAGTGAGAGCACACACCCTAGAGAGGCAGAGTCTCAACTGCCCCCATTTCCTGGACAACTGGAGCCTTCGTCCAGTACCTACTTCAGCGTCCTACAGCCCTTTCCTGGCTCCTGTGTGAGATCCCCACCCACTAGACTCTCCAGGCCCTCCCTGGGGCACTGATCTGTGAATCCAAGATAGCCTGAAGAGGAGAAGTGAGGTGTGGGGGGTGGTGGGGACCAGGCTGCCACAGACTGCTCCAAGCTCTGAAGAGAGGCTAGCCCAGGAAGTACAGACGTGGTTTTCCCTGTGAACTGGTGTGTTTTCCTCTGAGGTATTTTTGTTCTTATCTTTTTTTTTTTTTTCTGAGACAAGAGTTGCACTCTGTTGCCTCGGTTAGAGTGCCGTGGTGTCAGCCTAGCTCACAGCAACCTCAAATTCCTGGGCTCAAGCAATCCTCCTGCCTCAGCCTCCCGAGTAGCTGGGACTACAGGCATGCGCCACCATGCCCAGCTAATTTTTTCTATATATTTTTACTTGTCCAGCTAATTTCTTTCTATTTTTAGTAGAGATGGGGTCTTGCTCTTGCTCAGGCTGGTCTCGAACTCCTGAGTTCAAACAATCCTCCCGACTTGGCCTCCCAGAGTGCTAAGATTACAGGTGTGAGCCACCGAGCCCAGCCTTTTTGTTGTTATCTTTACCAAGTGCTTCACCCTTCCTCTACCTCTCCCTCTCCTTCTCCCCTTCCCTTCTCTTCTCTTCCATCCAACTTCTGCCCTCCCTCCCCAATTCACCAGCCACTTTCTACTTCAGTTTTGCAAAGCAGGGGAAGGAGGATACCCCTGGTAGCAGATACATCACGGGCTAGGGACACACTTTAGAGAGTGGGTCCTTTGGAAGTGGGGAAGTTAAGGAAGGGAGTTCCAGGGGAGAGAGGCTGGAAGGAAGAAACACAGGGACAGAGCAGTGAAAGTTCAAGAAGAGGGCTGGGGGTTGCTCAGGGCAAGGGCAGGGTTTGAGTAGGGGAGATAGTTCTCAGGTGTCAGATTCAGGGAGGTAGAATGGAGTGGGGGGCTCAAGATGGGCCTCCCCCCAGCTTAACTTTCTCCTATCTTCACCCTCCATGGAGTAACCATGGCATCCATGCGCTCTGCACCTGGAGTTCAGGTGAGAATGTGGCCCCCTGACTTCCCCCTATATATTTTCATTCACCTCTTCCTCTTCCCCATTGCTGTGGTCACTGTGTGCGTGCGTGTGTGTGTGTGTGTGTGTGTGTGTGTGTGTGTGTGTGTGTGTATGTTTTCCTTTTTTTGCTCTTTGGGCCTCTACTCAGCCATCTCTTTTCCTTTACTCAGTTCTCACAAGCTTGGCTCCTTCTTTTCTCTTTGAATCCATGGCTTTGACAAGTCTCATGATGAAACTGAAGAAAAAGATTTCTTTCACTTGTTCATTCAATACATACCGGCAACAGGAGTACACTGGCCAGAGAACTTGGCTGGGCCAAAGGAGACCTGGGTTCTAATTCTGACAGTGCCACTTGGTAGCTATGTGACTTTAGACACATTTTAGCCACTCTAGGCCTTTGTTTTATCATCTCCAAAATGATGGAATTGGACCAGGTGAACTCAGTTTTCTGTTCAAATGCTCTAACAATTCTGGATGCTGTGGTTCTATTTATTGAACAGTGCTGGGCATTTTATCCATACTCCCTGCGTTTGGTTCCATATTCTCTCTAGGTCACTGTACCTTTGTCTGCTCCTCATGCCGTCCTTCTTTCTCTCTGTGTCTTTGTGTCTTGCTTCCCCTTCCATGCCTAGTGTCCCTTCTTGTCTTTCAGTATCTTATGGGTCTCACTCTCAGGGTCTCATGCCATTCCAGGGGCTGCTGCTGACATTTGAGGTGGTGGCAATGAGTTTCTCCCGGGAAGAGTGGGGATGCCTGGACTTGCACAGGTGGTCCTCTACAGGGACGTCATGTGGGAGAACTACAGAAATCGGACTTCTGTGAGTGAGACTTCCTTTCTCTTCCCTATTTCAGAGTTTTTCATTAGTTGTACATAGATTTTCAGCACTACTCAGTGAGAGCATCCTCACCGATTCTCTAACCCCCAAAGCAGAGGATACTGAGCAGTGATTAGTTGAAGTTGGAGTGGCCTGATCATGCAGAATGCTTTTGGTTGGTACAGGTTGAACATCCCTAATGTGAAAATCTGAAATCCGACATGCTCCAAAATCCAAAACTTTTCGAGTGCTGACATGACACCACAGTGAAAAAATTCCACACTCAGTGCCTTTGCTTTCTGATGGTTCAATGTACACAAAATTTGTTTCATGCACAAAATTATTAAAAATGTTGTTTAAAATTACCTTAGGCTATATGTATAGGTGTATATGAAACATAAATTTCATATTTAGACTTGGGTTTCATCCCAAGATACCTCATTATGTACAGTCTATGTAAATATTCAAAAATTCCCCAAAAAAGAACAAACCCCAAATGCAAAGCATTTTTGGTCCAAGGCATTTTGGATAAGGGATATTAAACCTGAATTATTCTTAAAGAACTTTCTGGAAATTGAAGACAGTTATATGGGAGCACTGAGGACAGTAAGAAATAACTCCATATAATTCTTTCTAGAACTCTGGACTCATTTAAAGCAGCAATATGCCTTAATTTGTTAAAGATATTCAGAAAGCCATGTCGGGGCTACTATAATGAAACCTTTGGGAAAGTTAGTGACCTTTGTCAGATCAGAGTCCATAAATTCACTGGCAGAGATGAGTAGTCACCAGCTGTTTTACAGGGCAGGCTTTCACTCATAGTTTCCTTTTCTGTAACAGCCATCCCTCCTAGTCTTTTTGCTTTTCTCTCATCTTTCCTCTTTCCCTCCTTTGTGTTCTTCCTCCTTATTTCTTCTTTTTTCATTTTTCTTCACACTTCCCCCTCTTTTGTTTCTCTCTCTCATTGCCTTCTGAGCCATGAAACTTTTAACCTCTATTCGCCCCTGAATTCATATAACACTTTTTTCTTCCCATTACCTTTGCATTGCAAATATATATATATTTGCATTTATATATATATTTGCATTGCAAATATATATATATATATATATATATTTGAGACAGTCTCGCTCCATCACCTGGGCTAGAGTGCCATGGCATCAGCCTAGCTCACTGAAACCTTAAACTCTTGGGCTCAAGAGATCCTCCTGCCTCAGCCTCCCAGGTAGCTGGGACTACAGGCACATGCCACCATGCCTGGCTAATTTTTTGTATTTTTAGTAGAGATGGGATCTTGCTCTTGCTCAGGCTGGTCTCCAACTCCTGAGCTCAAGCGATCCTCCCACTTTGGCCTCTCGAAGTGCTAGGATTACAGGTGTGAGCCACCATGCCCAGCCTGCAAGCATGTTTTTGTTTTCTGAATAGTCCCATGGGATATGATAGGAAATCCAGGTACATTAATGAGTTGAATAAAATAAACAGGCCTAGGAGTAGGAGACATGATCCTGGTTGGGGAGATGAAGACTTCCGGGTCAGTTAGTTTTCAGGTATTTATCTCACTCCCATTATGGGCATGAATTTTAGTAGGTCCTGTGAATTAAGGCTGCATGGGTCAAAGAAGCTGGGAGCCGTAAGAACTTTAGTCAGATCCTTGGTTTACCAGTCTAGTATTATCTTTCCGATAGTGATATTGAGGGCATAATAGAGGGATTTAGTTGATTTCTATCACATTTTCCTTTACTTCCAATCCCAAACTTCCTCCATCAACCTCTGTGGGGCCACCATTTGTCAGCCTATGCACATTACCTTTTGGGGTGGGGCATCACAGTTAAATAAGACCGGCCTCTCCTACCTGTAGGTTACCTTCTGGCTGGCAAGACAAGGGGTCCATGCAGAAAAACCACTTGTTAAACATAGAAGACTGAATATGCTTAACATCATATAGGTGTTCTAGAGCCAAGTGTGACAGTCTGTGGAACAGTGCCAGACTGTGAACTGTTTGATAGGATAAGTACATAAACTGAGAGAAAGCATTTAAAAACTTTTATAACAACCTGATATTGCCACAGCATGCAAGCCTGTGATCAGTGGACTCATCTCACCAAGTAAAAGAATAAAACAAAACAAAATGGAACCCTTGGTCCTTTGCCACAGGTAGTTTGAGAATCAGGTGGTAAATGTTGTGTGAGGCAGGATAGTCAAGGATGGCCTCATGGGCAAGGGAAGTGGAAGTTGAGAGATGAGCAGAAATAATCAGCTATGGAGAAATGGAAAGCAATGAAGGCATTCCAGGCGGGGAGAAGGGTGAGAGCAAAGACTCAAAGGGAGGTAGTCCACATCTGATGACTATGGATGGTGATAAACAGACCAGTCTGAGCCTGTCTGGTTAGATTAGGGGACACAAGACGGGGAGAGTGTTTACAAGGATCATAGGTGGACAAGGTGAATGGACTGCATGGCCCAAGCCGACCTTTGCAGACAGCCTTATCTCCCATGGCCATTCTGTTTTATGGTCCATGGGCAGAAATTCTAGAACTTGGGGAGTAAAATGGACTACATGAATGTAAGTATATGGGGGCAAACATAAGTTGGTAGACGGGGAGGGGTGATAGTTCAAAAGGCAGAGTTAGCCAAGTTGAAGAACGACCATCTGAATTCTGTCCTTTGCAGTGTCACGGTCCAGAGAATATAGGGCGGAATAGCTATAGATAGTTCAATAAGAAATTTTTAATCTTCTGATTGATCTCACAGCATTCCTGTTTCCTAGACCTAAGGTGATCTCACAGCTGGAGCAAGGTGCGGAGCCGTGGATTCCTGATGCCCCAAGATCTCCTGATCTGGGGCTTATTCCAACCTGTTCTGCAGGTGAGAGTGCTGAGTCCAGAGTATAAACTGAGCAGAAGGGAGAGTTTGATGGGTATTCAGTGTTTGGGGAAGGGAGTGGGTGAGGGAGAAATCAAATTTACTCTTTATTTTCTCTTCTTTAGCCATACATCCTCTTACCAATCTACTCATCCAATTGTTTTTGTTGGGATATTAACTTTGTCAGCCACACCCTTCCACCTTTTGTTGTTCCCATCATCAGTCCCTGCTCTGTGCACCCCTTACCCTGGAATTGTTATTCTGCATCAGTCTCCCTTGTGGCCTCATGCAGCTTCTTATCTGCAGGGCTCATGTGCGCTTTACAGCTACCTCTGAGTCCTTTAAGGAGACGCATCTGTCAACACCTCACATCCTGAACATCCAGATCACACTGTGTTCTAATTCTTGCTGTGTTTGTTCATTTAGCAAGCATTTATGAAATGTACTGTGCTGGAATTGTGTACTTTCTGAGCTCTACCAGCGTGTCATGAGAAAGATGTCATTTGGAGTGCGAAGTAGATTTGGATTTGTTCCAGGGGCATAAGAGAGACACAGTGGTTTTCCCTTTCCCTTCTAGGTAGCCTTGTAAATTTTTGAAATATAAAGCATATTTTTCTGATTAAAAATATAATGCCTGCTCATTATAGAAAAGTTGCAAATACAAAAAGTATAAAAAACTTAAAAATACCCATAATACCCACCCAGACATAACTTGTCTTTACATTTTGATATGTTCCTCACAGACTTTTTAAAAGTTAGTTTAGTACAGGTCTAGAGACAATGTCCATCTTTTTTATGTAGCCCAAAATGTCTCCGAGATGAGACTCAGAGTGATAGGAGGGGAGAGCACAACTATAGCCAACTTCTGAGGCTCTTTAAATCAAACTGTCACCTAAGATTAGCTCTTGTATTATTATTTTTTTTGGTACTGATACCCAGTAGGGTTCTGGTGCTCAAACTTGGAGCCAACTGGTTGTTATATTCCAAACTGTATATATTTTTTGACACTTTGGTGATTTTCAAAGCCCACGTAAGTTAGCTTTGTTTGAATGTTGGAGGAAGTTTGGGGAAAAGTTTTTTCTATCCTGAGAATATGGAACCAGAAAGATCCATGTTGTCATTGGCAGGCAATATGGTGATGTGGCTTCAGGGCTTCTGTTGTAGTTAGCACTTGTTGGCTCCCATTGGTCACTGGCAGTCATGTGGCAGGTTCACTGATGTGCCACACATCTGAGATCATGTCGAGTGAATGGTAAATATATAGATTATCCTCCTGTATGGTATGTGTGTGTGTATGGATGTTTTTGTGCATGTGTCTGTGTCTCAGGCTAAGGAAGAGAAGGTCATACATTTGATGACCTTATTTTCAAGCAGTTAGAAACTGTTCCATAGTCACAGATGTATCCTATCCCTATCATTGCCCACTAGCTTACTAAGGACTCCAGCTATCCATCCCATCCTTATTTATAGAGGGCATCTATATTTGCATGTAATTGGTATATATGGTTATATGTGTGTTTCTGTCTCATTTTTGTTTTAGAGTCCTAGAGGAAAAAGAAGATTTAGAGGAACTCAAAACCAACTGATACATATTAGATTATACATATTAGATGTAGCTAATATGGAACCACTTCATGTTAATGGAAGGGAACAGTTGCAAAGATATCTAAGACATGGATAAGACAAAATAGCAAAACATTTAAAAAGTAGTTTCTTTTGGTTTTAGAATGTGTTTTACCATGACTTTTATAAGATAACATCAAATTGGCCCAACACTTTTTTTCAATATATCTGAGAATATCTTATCTCAACATATTTTAGAATTGAAATAATAGCAGACACTTGTGGAGTACTTACTGTGAAGAATATTCTAAGTCCTTTAGAATAGTCCTTTAATTCATTTTAAACTTGCAACTATCCTATGAGTTAGATTTTATTATCATCATCTGTATTTTTCAGATGGGGCAACTGAAATGCAAAAGGGGTAAAATAATTTATGGAGCTCAGAGCATAAGTCATTGGTAGAGCTGGGATTTGAACCCTGGCAGTCTGACTCCAGAACTTGTACTCTCATCTTCTAAGCTGTATTTCCTCTTTCCTCACTAGACATAAACTAAAGCTGCAGTGGTGTAACTTTAAGGGAAGAATATGTGATGGAAAATCTTTCTTCGAAATTCAAACTGAATGTGTCTACTACTTTTTATGATTGTATCATCTGTTGATTTTAGCATCACTTCTTTTGTATTCTGTGGTTCAGTAGGACCTCGAACCTAGGAATAAAGATCTTGGTAATTAAAAAATGAAATGACCCCTTTGCGTGTAGGGAATGTGTGAGCAGCATTGATGAAGATGGGGCTGCATGTGGAAATCAGACCATATCCCAGGAGCTCCTCTGTTAGGGCGTCACTTGGTGAGGCTTTGTCACTTTTTAAATAACATTGGTCCCCAAATATCAGCTACATCAGAACTCATGTGTAAGGAAAACATATTCCACAGCCAGATAGTAAACATTGTACATCACTTCTGGTTTGAGATATCTTCATTATACAGCCTTTGACCATGGTGATACAGAGAATTGCATTAACTTTCAATGGTTTGTGTATGGATCCATCAATTCCTGTATTATATGTGGTGGTCTGAACTTTTAGTTGGCATCTCCTTACCATCCCACTCTCAAGGCCACTCCACCCATCCAAAGCAAGCATCCTGTGTCCTGGAAACTCATTCTACTTGCTAAAGTCATAGAATGTTAGCATTAAAATGGATGGTAGAAATAATTCTTTAAAAAATAATTTGTTGAGTCATAATCTACAAACTGTTTTAAGCATATAATTTAATGATTTTGACTAAGTTTAAAGAGTTGCAAATCATCATCAGGATCTAGAATATTTTAGAATATTTAGAATTTTTAGAATATTTCTGTCACCCTAAAAGATCCCTTATAACCATTTGCTTTCACTCTCCATTCCCACCCATGGCCCCAGGCAAATACTATCTTACTTTCTGTCTCTATAATTTTTCCTTTTCTGTACATTTCATAAAAATGGAATAGTACCTTTTAAGAAACTGCCAAAATGTTTTCCAAAGTGGCTGTATGATTTTACATTTTCATCAGTAATGTACGAGGGTTCTAGTTTCTCCACATTCTTGTCAACACTTGTTAAGTGGAATGAGGTGGTTTTATGATAGTTTCATTTAGATATTTTATTTCTCATTGTCATTTTAGTTTTTATTTTCCTAATGACTAATGATGCTGAGCATCTTCATGTGCTTTTTAGCCATTTGCATACCTTTTTTGGTAAAGTGTCTATTCAAATCATTGGCTCATTTTAAAATGGGTCATTATATTCATTTTATTAAGTTGTAAGAGATCTTTCATATATTCCGGATACAAGAACCTTATTCAATATATGATTTACAGACATTTTCTCCCATTCTGTACCTTTTAATTTTTTTCATGTAATCTTTTGAAGTACAAAAGGTTTTAATTTCCATAAAGACCAAGTTTATCAATTTCTTTTTTTTCTTTTCATTTCATGCTTTTAGTGTCAAATCTCAAAAATCTTTGCCCAAACTAAGTTCATGAAAATTTTCCCCTATATTTTCTTCTAAACTTTTAGTTTTAGCTCCATGTACTCTTGAGAAAAATGTATATTCTATTGTTTTTGTGAAGTGTTCTATGCCAGTTAGGTCAAGTTGTTTGAAAGTGTTAAGTATTCTAAATCCTTACTGGTTTCTGTCTCATTGTTCCATCCAGTATTGACAGTGGGATATTGAAGTCTCCAACTATTATTATTGAATTGTCTATTTTTTCCTTGGATTTATTTTTTCCTGCCACGGATTGTCTTTCTATTTGTGTCAACAAAAAAACTGTTAAAACTAGTTAACAAATTGAGTAAATTGCAGAATACAAAATTAAATTTGTGTTTATATTAATAATAAACAATCAAAAATGAAGATAGAAAAAGAAGTCCCATTTATAGTAGTATCAAAAAGAATAAAATACTTAGGAATAAACTCAACCAAAGAGATGAAAGTCTTGTACTCTGAAAACTATAAAACATTGTTGATCTCCTTTTAACAAAACTTGATTGATCCTCTCAGGACTCTGCTAGAGGATCAATGGGCAGGCTAATTTGATAAATAAATGCAAACTGAGTTATAATGGCTTACTGCTTTGTTTTTCCTATGTAATAACCAGGAGTATTTTAACCCAAAGGTACAGATAATAAGGTAATATGGACTGAACTGCCTACAGGTGAAATATTTTAAAATAAATATTAAAAAAATTGTAAACTACAACATTTGATTGTTCTTGTCTAGCATAAAGCCACCCTTTTTTGTGGAATAGCATTTGTGCAAATCCTATACATTATCAAGTATAAATGAAAATAGTTATTCTTGGAAAACCTCTCTGAAATTTTTTTTTTACTAGAGATTGTGTTTATTCCCCCCTGCACCCCCATCATCATCTGCTGCTTCCCAGCCTCTGGTAGCCACCATTCTACTTTATATATTCATGAGATCAACTTTTCTTAGCTCTGACATATGAGTGAGAATATGTGACATTTGCCTTTCTGTGCTTGGCTTATTTTACTTAACGTGATGGCCTCCAGTTCCATCCACGTTGCTGCAAATGACAGGATTTCATTCTTTTTTATGGCTGAATAATATTCCATTGTATACCACATTTTCTTTATCCATTAATCCATTGATGGACACTTAGGTTGAATCCATATTTTCATTATTACGACTAGTGTTGCAGTAAACATGGGCATGTAGATATCTCTTTGATACATTGATTTCCTTTCTTTTGGATATATACTTAGTAGTGGAATTGCTGGATTATATGGTAGTTCTATTTTTAGTTTGAGGATCCACTCCTTAGTGGCTGCACTAATTTACATTCCTACCAACAGTGCACAAGGGTTCCCCTTTCTTCATATCCTTGCCAGTATTTGTTATTGCCTGTCTTTTTCATACAAGTCATTTTAACTTGGGTGAGATGATACCTCATTGTGGTTTTGATTTGCATTTCTCTGATGATTAGTGATATTGAGCATTTTTTCATATACGTGTTGGCCATTTGTATGTCTTCTTATGAGAAATATCCAGATCTTTTGCCCATCTTTTAATTGGATTATTATTATTATTTGCTATTGAGTTGTTTACAAGCTCCTTATATATTCTGGTTATTAATCCCTTGTCAGATGAATAGTTTATAAATGTTTTCTCTCATTCTGTGGGTTGTTTCTTCACTTTGTTGACTGTTTCCTTGGCTGTGCAGAAGCTTTTTAGCTTGATGTAGTCTCAATTGTCTATTTTTGCTTGGTTGCCTATGCTTTTGAGGTCTTATGTAAAAAAATCTTTGTCCAGACCAGTGTGCTAGAGTGTTTCGCCAATGTTTCTTTCTAGTAGTTTCGTAGTTTCAGGTCTTAGATTTGAATTTTGAATTCCTTTTAATTTTATTTTTGTATATGATGAGAGATAAAGGTCTAGTTTCATTCTTCTGCACATAGTTATTCAGTTTTCCCAGCACCATTTATTGAAAAGACTATCCTTTCCCCATAATATGTTCTTGGCACCTTAGTTGAAGATGAGTTGGCTGTGAATTCATGTATTTATATGTAGGTTCTCTGTTCTGTTCTATTGGTTTATGTGTCTGTTTTTATGCCAGTATGATCATTCTATTTTGGTCACTAAACCTTTGTAGTAACCTTTGAAGTCAGGTAGTACGATGTTCCAAGCTTTGTTATTTTTGCTCAGGATTGCTTTGGCTATTTGGGGTCTTTTGTGGTACCATACAAATTTTAGGATTGTTTTTTTCTATTTCTGTGAAGAATGTCGTTGGTATTTTGATAGGGATTGCATTGAATCTGTAAATTGCTTTGGGCAGTATTGTCATTTTAACAATATTATTTCTTCTAATTCATGAGCATGGAATATCTTTCCCTATTTTGGTGTCCTCTTCAATTGCTTTCATTAGAATTTTATAGTTTTCCTTGTATAGGTCTTTCACTTCTATGGTTAGATTGATTCCTAGGTATCTTATATTTTCTGTAGCTATTGTAAATGGGATTGCCTTCTTGGTTTCTTTTTCAGATTGTTCACTGTTGGCATATATAAATGCTACTGATTTTTGAATGTTGATTTGTATCCTACAACTTTACTGAATTTCTCGATCACTTCTAACAGCTTTTTAGTGGAGTCTTTAGGTTTTTCTATATATGAGATCATGTTGTCTGTGAACAAGGCTAATTTGACTTCTTCCTTTCCAATTTGGATGCCCTTTATTTTTTTCTCTTGCCTGATTGCTCTGGCCAGAACTTCCAGTATTACGTTGAATTAAAATGGTGAAAGTGGCCATCCTTGTCTTGTTCCAGTCCTTAGAGGAAAGGCCTCAATTTTTCCTCTTCCAGTACAATGTTAGCTGTGGGTTTGTCATATGTAGCCTTTATTATTTTTATTTATTTTCTTTCTATACTCATTTTGATGAGGGTTTTTATCATAAAGATATATTGAATTTTATCAAATTCTTTTTTG
>NW_012152574.1:446106-481242 GCF_000956105.1 Propithecus coquereli | reverse complement strand
GTACTCCCTTGATCATATTATTTATTTATTATTTTGAGAGACAGCCTTGCTCTGTCACCCAGGCTAGAGTGCAGTGGTGCAATCATAGCCCCCTGTAGTTTCCAACTCCTGGGGTCAAGTGATCCTCCCATTCCAGCCTCCCAAATAGCTGTGACTCTAGGGATGCACCACCATGCCCGGCTAATTTAAAAATTTTTTTATAGGGATGGGATCTCATTATGTTGCCTAGGCTGGTCTCGAATTCCTGGCCCCAAGCAATCTTCCTGCTTTGGCCTTCCAAAGTGCTGGGATTACAGGCGTGAGCCACCATACCCAGCTGTTCTTGATTTTCTTAATGTGATGTGTCATGTTTATTGATTTGCATATGTTGAACCATCCTTGCATCCCTGGAATGAACCCCAGTTGATTATGGTGAGTGATCTTTTAATATGTTTTTGAATTCAGTTTGATAGTATTTTGTTGAGGATTTTTGCATCTATGTTCATCAGTGATGTTGGCCTGTAGTTTTCTTTTTTGTGTGTTGTTCTTGCCTGGTTTTGGTATTAGGGTAATGCTGACCTTGTAGAATGAGTTTGGAAATATTCCCTTTTCTTCAATTTTTTGTGGAGTTTGGGTAGGATTGTATTAGTTCTTCTCTAAATGTTTGGTAAAATTCAGCAGTGAATCCATCAGGTCCTGGGCTTTTCTTTGATGTGAGAGTTTGTATTATAGCTTTGACCTTATTACTCATTATTGGTTTGTTGCGGTATTCTATTTCTTCATGGTTTAATTTTGGTAAGTTGTATGTGTCCAGGAATTTATCCATTTCTTCTAGGTTTTCTGATTTGTTATTGCATAGGTGTTCATAATAGTCTGTAATGATTCTGTGTATTTCTGAGGTCTCAGTTGTTATGTCTCCTTTTTCATTTCCGATTTTATTTGGGTCTTCTTTTTTTCTTAGTCTGTCTAGCTAAAGGTTTGTTGATTTTGTTTCAAAAAACCAACTCTTCGTACTGCTCCTCTTATTTTTTAAGTCTCAGTTTCATTTATTTCTTCTCTGGTCTTTGTTTTTTTCTTTCCCTCTACTAATTTTGGATTTGGTTTGCTCTTGCCTTTCTAGTCCTTGAGATGCATCATTAGGTTGTGAATTTTAAGTGTTCCTAATTTTTTGATATAGACATTTATTGCTATAAACTTCCCTCTTAGTACTGCTTTTTCTATATCCCACAGTTTTGGTACCACGTGTTTTTATTTTCACTTATTTCAAAAAATTTTTAAGTTTGCTTCATAATTTCTTCATTGATCCATTGCTCATTGAGGAGCATATTGTTTAATTTTTATGTGTTTGTATTTTATGAGGTGCCTCTTATATTGATTTCTAGTTTTATTCCATTGTGGTTAGAAAAGATACTTATATGATTTCTGTCGTTTTGAATTTGTTCAGATTTTTTTTGTGGTCTAGGATATAGTCTATTCTGGAGAATGTTCCATGTGCTGATGGAAAGAATATGTATTTTGCAGCAGTTGAGTGAAATGTTCTGTAAATGTCAGTTAGGCCTAATATATCTGGCTTGTAGTTTAATTCCACTGTTTCTTTGTTGATTTTCTGTCTGGATGGCCTGTCCATTACTGAGAGTGGGGTGTTAAAGTCCTCTATTCTTAGTGTATTGCAGTCTATCTTTCCTTTTAGGTCTATTAATGTTTGCCTTATATACTTGGGAGCTCTGGTATTTGGTGTATAGATATTTATAATTGTTCTATCCTCTTACTGAATTGACCCTTTTATCATTATATAGTACCCTTCTTTGTCTCTTTTTGTAATATTAGATTTTCAGTCTGTTTTATTTGATATATGTATAGCTACTCCTGCTCTTTTTTGGTTTCCAGTTGCATGGAGTATCTTTTTCTTCCCTTTCACTTTCAGTCTATGTGTGTCTTTATAGGTGAAGTGGTTTTCTTGAAGGCAGCATATAGTTGGGTATTGTTTCTTTATCCATTAAGCCACTTTATGCCTTTTAATTGGAGATTTGAGACCATTTACCTTCAGTGTTATTATTGATAAGTAATACTACTACCATTCTGCTGCTTGTTTTCTGGTTATTTTGAGACTCCTCTGGTTGTTTTGTGGTTGAGAGGGGTCTCGCTGTCTTTCTCGCTGTCTTTCTTTGTGTTTAGGTGATTTTTTTTTGGTAGTGTGTTTTAAATTGTTGATTTTTATTTTTAGTGAAGTTATTATAGGTTTTGTGTTGTGATTATCATGAGGCTTACAAAAAACATCTTATAGATACAACATGTTATCTTAAAGAGATGACAACTTATCTTAGGTCATAAGTAAAAGAATAGAATCAAAGGCAAAAAACATAAAAAATTTTACATTTCAGCTCCACCCTCCATATTTTGACTTTAGTTGTCTAATTTTATATATTTTTATATTCCTTATCTCTTAACAGGTTGCTGCAGCTATTATTGCTTTGTTAGATTTGTCTTTTGGGCTTCATACTAGAGTTATCAGTGGATTGCCTACCACAATTACAGTAATATTCTGGGTTTGTCCATATACTTAATTTTACCAGTGGATTTTATACCTTGAAAAGTTTTCTGTTTGCACGTTAGTATTTTTTTTCTTTCATACTGAAGAGCTCTCTTTACCATTTCTTGTAGGATGGGTTTGGTGGTGGTGAATTCTCTCAGCTTTTGTTTGTCTGGGAAAGACTTTCTCTGTCCTGCATATTTGGAGGATAATTTTGCTGGATGCAATATTCTCGGGTGGCAGTTTTTTTTTTTCTTTGAGCACTTGAAAATGTCATTCTACTCCCTCCTGTCCTGTTTGATTTTCATTGAGAAGTCTTTTGCTAGACAAATTGGAGCTCCTCTGTATGTTATTTGCTTCTTTTCTTTTGCTGCTTTTAGGATCCTTTCTTGGTCTTTGACCTTTGAGAGTTTGATTATTGTATGCCTTGGGGTAGTATTATTTGCGTTGAGTTTGTTTGGTATTCTCAGACCTTTCCATACCTGGATATTTCTCTCTTTCTCAAGTTGTGGAAAGTTTTCTGTTATTTTTTTTTTGCATAAGCTTTCTACCCCTTGCTCTTGCTCAGCTCCTTCTTGAACATCAATAATTCTTAGACTTGGTCCTTTGAGGTAATTTTCTATATCTTGTAGGCAGTCTTCGTCCACTTTCATTCTTTTTTCTCCTCTGACTGTGTATTTTCAAACAGCCAGTCTTTGAGCTCACTGATTCTTTCCTATGCATAATCCACTCTGCTATTCAGAGGCTCTAATGAGTGCTATATTTCAGTTCCAGGATTTCTGTTTTATTTCTTTTAAAAAATTATTTCAACTTCTTTGTTAAATTTCTCTGATAAAATTCTGACTTGCTTTTCTGTGTTATCTTGGAGATCACTGAGTTTCCTTAAAACCTCTACCTTGAATTCTTGGTCAGAGAGCTTACAAATTGCTGTCTCATTAGGGTCAGTTTCTGGATTTTTGCTTTGTCCATTTGGGGAGGTCACAGTTCTCTGCTGTTTCTTGTGGGTATATATCTATGTATTTGCATTGAAGAATTATTTATTCCAGTCTTCTCTGCTTAGCTTGTTTTTGTTTTCATTTTTTTACTTTTTTTCATAGATACAGGATCTCACTATTGCCCAGGCTGGTCTCGACCTCCTGGGCTCAAGTGATCCTCCCACCTTGGCATCCCAAAGTGGTAAAATTACAGGTGTGAGTCACTGCACCTGGCTGTCGTTTTGGTTTTTATCAGATATATTTGCTTCATGAATCTTTACTACTGGGTTGTTGCTTCCTTTCCAGATTTAGGTGGCTCCTTAAGCCCAGGTTGGCTTTGGCTTTAGTAAATGACCAGAGCTCTGCCTGTCTTGAATGCGGGAGGTCCCAAAGGGATTATCCCAGCAATGTGGGAAGGCTGGCTAGGGGCTTGTGCCCAGGGAACCTGTGGGATGTACCTCCTACAGCATGGTGCTGCTGAATAGCCACTCTGATTTGGCAGCTCCTTTGGCTGAGTTATAGAGCAAAGTTTCCAGGGCTGGGGATGGTAGTCCTACCTCCCGGCTTTGTCTCTGCCTGTCCTTAGGGATATTTCTCCCTTCAGACAGTCACAAAACTTCCCTTGAGCTAATGAAAGGACAGGTCTCCTGCCAGGAAGGCCAAGATGGTGAGTAAGCTGATTGACTACCTCAATCTCACTTTTTCCAGTGTAGAAACCATGAGTTGGGTGGATATTTTCTGCATGGTTGGTGCCAGGTACAATGGGGGAGAGTGGTATTGCGATGAGGAAGTCTGATTCTCTTACTGTCTGCTTGGAATTTTTTCACTGCTTTATGGCTCTGGGAACTGTCTCATCCTTGTATTTGAGTGCTGGGTTGTTGCTGGTGAAAATCTCAGCACTGTGTATCTGGTTTTGGTTTTCTGTGGGGAGTAGTTAAGCCAGTTTGCTTCTACACTGTATTTTGGAACCAAAAGTTCTTCCCTTTGATTTTATCAGATTTTGCTTCATGTATTTTGGGGCTCTGTTGTTAGGTGTATATATGTGTATAATTGCTAATCCTCCTGATAAACTGACCTTTTTATTATTATAAAATGTTTCTCTTTTTCTCTAGTAAGATTTTTGTCTCAAAGTCTATTTTGTCTGACATCGATGTAGCCACTCCACCTCTCTTGCTATTATTGTTTGCATTGTATCCTTTCAAATTTTTTATTTTCAACCTATTTGTGTATTTGAATATAAAGTGGGTCTATCGTAGATAGCGTCTAATTGGATTTTTAATTCTGGTCTGAAAATCTTTGCCTTTTGATTTGGTTCTTTTTTTGGTCATTTTACTTATTGATATTTTCTGTTTGATGAGAGTTTATCATCAACTTAAAACTCTTTAATTCTTTAGTTTTTTGAACATAGTCATAATAGCTTCTTTGAGGTCTTTGTTATAGCTAACTTATGGGTACCCTCAAATACAGCTTCTATTGACTGTTGTTTTCTTACATATGGGTCACATTTTTCTGGTTTTTTTTTTCATTTCTCATAACTTTTTGTTGATTACTGGACATTTTAGGTAATATAGCAAATCTGGACTCTGATTTTGTCCAAGGGTGGTGGTGGTGGTTTATTTGTTCAGTGACTTGCCCGGGCTGATTTTGCAGGGTCTCATTACTTTCAGTTTTGGCCACAGTATTTTTAAATTCTTTATTTTTAAGCCTCACTTCTTAGGTCACCTCATAGTTTACTGGTTAGCAAAAGATTGGTTAGAGGTTGTGCTTAAACACCTTGAGCTGGTGAGTCTTTCTCCCTTTACTGATGGATCTGTGTGTCTTGGAGAATGCATTCAAAATGCAGGCAGTTTGCAGGTTTGTCTTGGCTTTGACTTTCTGTGTTTGCAGGGCTTCATGTTCAGCCCAAGATGAGTAGCTTGCTGGTGTGCATAGCCTTGCACATGTTCAGAGCCTTCCAGATCATGAAGCATCTATGGGATTTTTATCAAGATCCACTTTAGATGTCTTATCCTCTGGATATCTCTGTTAAATTTTTGGCTGGTCTCAGGTTTGTTGCTTTCTTCAATCAGTGTGTAGATCTCAGGCTAGCTGAGATGTTGCCTTTCCGGATTGTTTGCCACTGAGATTGCTATTGTTTTTGACAATTTCCCATGCTTAGAATTTTCTCTGTTCTGTTCCAAATAAAGTTAACCCTTTTCCTGCTGACCTTTAGGGCATGCCCTTTCCTGGAAGAACTTTGAGGCCGGGGAGTTGGGTGGGTGATGGGAATAGCTCCAGGTTAACAGGCCACAGCCTCTCACTATTCTTGCTAAGGTTCAGGGAATATTCTTGGATAAACACTTCTCAATTTGTTGGATTCCTCTAGTATGTTTCCAGAGTCCTTGCATGGTTGTTTGTGACAAATTTACTCCGTTTTATTATGGCTTTTTAGTAAGAGTCTTTGCTGAGTGCCTCACTCAGCTGTTCTAGTAGTCCCTACTCCCCACCTCTGGATATAATTATGAGTAAAACAGAATTAGGAATTTAAATCTACTAAAACCAAGTAGAAAGAACTTTCTGCTTGTTTTGTTTTTGGTTTGTGCGAGTTTCCGGTGAGAAGCCACCTCGCTGACTTTGAAGTAACTGTGGGTCCCGTGAATGTGTGTATCCGTTTATTCCTTTACTTTTTCAGGTGCTACGTGCAGCAAACATTTATGAAGCGGCTACTTAATGTTCCTAACAGACCTGTTAGTATTTCCTGTATTCCCCATTTTACAGATGAGGAAAAAGGTGTACAGAGTGATTTGCCCAGTGAGTCAAAGGTAGCCTCAACACCAGGGCACAAATCCGATTCGCAATTCGCGCTCCAGGCCCTTCCCTCACAGCTCTAACCCTGGCCTCTGTTCCCCCCAGCAGGTGATGTCGCTAAGGCCCCTACCCCTTTCCCCAGCCCTGCCTGGCGGGGACGGGCCTCGGGGAGCCTCCCGATAAGGTTCTCTACTGCCATACCTCGGAGGACAAGGAGCTGGTTCCCTGCGCTGCCATCGGCCGTCCCTCGCGACCGCTTTCTCCCCCAGACCCGCCCGAGCCCCGTCGGCGCCTGCAGTGCGGCGGGGGCGCCTGCAGTGCGGCGGGGGCGCCAGCCGCCGCTCTAGCCTCAGCCTGCGCAGGCGCAGCCGCAGCGAGCAGAAGCCGGGCCGGCGTGTGCGGTGCAGCCCCAGCGCCGACCTCTGCAAGAGCGGATCGCGGGCGTTCCCACCACCGCGGTGACGGCGGCGGGGCCTTCGCAGCCGCTCCTCCCTCCCTGCACACCGCCCGGTACGCACCGGGGAAGCCCTGCCCCACGGCTGAGACGTGCGGCAAGAGCTGCAGTCGGAAGCAAACCTCATCACGCGCTGGAAGCTGCACGCGGCGAACAGGCGGCCGGGGACTGAAGCCTGAGACTCCCATCTGGGGCCGAGCAGGGGCGGCCCATTTCTAGGCTTCACCCGTCCTCAGTGGGACGTGTGGAGGAAGATTTGGGGCCACAGTGTGGAGGTGGGGGAGGGCAGCTCATGTTGATTTTCTGTATCCGCATTGCCAGGGTTGCACGGTGACTAAATGGGGTTTCTGGGACTCAGGCCACTGCGCTTCTCGCCTGCCCAGCGTCTCTCCTATGTCCTCCACGGCGTGAGAAATCAGACAGCGGATCCCTGCGTGCTCGAGTCATCAGGGAATTGTCTGGGAGCAGAAGATATGAAGAAGTAGAAGGATAACAGGTAGTATGGGTCTGGGAAAAAAAACCTTTTTAGAGTTTTCTCATCACCCTAACTTGGCTTCATCCTATTTTCTCTGGTTTTCACCTTCCACCCCTTAGTGTCTCATTGGAGCCTCTGGTCTGCCTCGCTGGTGAGGTTGGCGGTGGAGAAGGTGGTCCTCCTGCTCGCGTTTCCACCCTCGGAATGCCCTTCTGAGCTGTGCAGCTCCGGGACCCGCATTTGCGTCGGTCCGTCCGCACTCCCCTCCTTGCTCCACCCAACCTTCAACTTCCAGTGAAGAAGTAGGATATTCTAGAACTTCAGTGATACGCCGGGTGCGAGTTTCAGAATACTTTTTGCACCCTGCCCTTTCCTCACTGGTGGAATTTCCTGCCTAGGTTTTCCACATGGACATGGTGAGCATCTGAATAATTAGAAATTAGAACAAAGCAAAACAAAAAGCACTTCTTGTTGAGAATAGAAAATAACTGTTAGCTAAGAAATGCGAGTCCTTTTAAATTGTAAGGCCCAAAGAGGCATTAAAATGACATGGCAGTCATGTCCAACTTCCTCCCCTGAGCTATGCATTCATCTCTGGAACCTGCTTGCTGTTGCCGCAAGTAGCTCTCGGTTCACCAGACAGTGCTGCACCAGATTGCATAACCCACTCACTGCAGCTTAACAGTATACAGCCAATTACAGTCGATGTTATTTCTCTAAACCATTGAGAACACGACCAACTGTGTATCAGCCCATTCCCTGTCCCCCTTTTTGCCTTTAAAAACCTGCTTGTAACAAAGCTGAGAGCAGCTCATATCCAAGGTTACCTGGGTCTGAGTCTTCCAGGCAGCTGTCCTCACTTGGGCTCAAGTAAACTCTTTAAGTTACATTTTGTGCCTCAGCCTCTTCCTTTCAAGGTGGCATTGTCTTTCACAGAACTCAGGGTAGGAGTCCGACATGGGAAAGGGTGACGGAGATAGGCTGTCAATGGCCTCACCTTCCTCTCAGCACTGATGTTTCACAGTGAAGAGGCTTCAGGAATGATAAGGTGCGGTGGAAACATCGTCCTTCTCTCAGTCCCCACCTGGAAAATCAGACTTTCTGGAGGTGAAAGTTATTTCCAAATTGCACTGGACTGACCTCCTAGAAGGTGGGGCTGCCCTCTGTTTTCTTGTGCACTAGCTACTCCCTGCAGAAAGCCATTTTTAAACTCCGGTTGATCGAGACCAGTGTTTCTCTTTCCAAATGTGTTATTTGGACCAACCCCACTTTCCTGTGCTATCTTTGGGATTGGTTTAAAGTTATTGTTTACAAAAACTTTTACCTTGGCTTTCTAATTCTCCTGAACTTTTAGGAGCCTACCAATTTCTGGGCAGAGGGCTTTTCCGGTAGCAGTGGCAGTATTAAATAGTTAGTAGTATTAAATAGTTACTCCTTTATTGCTAAGTGTCGGGACATCAGAATTGTTCTGCCACCGTGTGGCCAGACTGGGTAACTGCATCTTCTATAGTACTGGAGGATACCTCTCACCCTGAAATACTGTAGCAGCTTTCCCTTGAGCTAAGACCAGTAGTTCTCAGACTATGAACTGGGTTTTAACTACAGATTCCTTGATTCGGTAGGTCTGGAGTAGCACGTGAGAATTTGCATTTTTAATTTCCCTGGTGATGCTGTTGCTATTGGTCAGGGGTTGAATTTTGAGAACCACTGGCCTCCTGCAATGACAAGTCAATGGTTTTGAGCTCTCAGCTCCACCACTGCAGGTTCCCACCTCACTCCAAATAAAGGGCTGTCATAGTGTTTGAATCCATGCAAACTGTATTGAAAAGAGGTGGGCCGAGACAGGAGGATCACTTGAACTGAGGAGTTCGAGATCAGCCTGAGCAAGAGCGAGACCCCGTCTCTCCTAAAAATAGAAAAAAAAAAATTAGCCAGGCATGGTGGCGCGTACCTGTAGCCCCAGCTACTCAGGAGGCAGAAGCAGGAGAATCACTTGAGCCCAGGAGTTTGAGGTTGCTGTGAGCTAGGCTGACTCCATGGCACTCTAGCCCGGGCAACAGAGTGAGACTCTGTCTCAAAAAAAAACAAGAAAAAATAGTGGGGTGTTCTGTTACATGTTCCCTAGCCACTGGGGGTGGTCTATAAAATTGCATAGTGCCCCTGTAGGTCATCAGGGAAAGCTCAGAGAAGTCTAAGGAACTAAGGAGAGTGGAGGTGAGGTCCTGCTTATCCAAGAGGAGTTGTATTGTTGACTGGGACAAAACTGGGACATGAGCAAACTTAAACTTAGCCACCTGTCCCCCTTGAGGGACTCTTCCTTTCTAATACCTCTCTCCCTAAGCTTTAAATGACAAATGGCTCAGGAAATGCACCTTATCAGATATTCCTAAAGTGAAAGATTATATGACCTAAAGGGAAGGGTTGTTATTTAAGAGTGGAATTTTAGGTACCTTATCAGGCTATTGTGTTAATAATTCTAGTACATGTGCCTGGTTTTTAAACCCACCATGTTGTTAGGAAACTGCCTTCTAACAACACCATGGTGCTGATGGGCCTTTCCCCTTTTTGGGAGATCTTACCAGGCGCTGAGCTGATAACTCTGTCTGAGACACTGCAGCTGCAGGTGATATTTTCTAGATTAGCTACGGCTGCTTAGACATAGCTCACAGATATGAGGAACATTCGCCAGAAAGAGAGATGGGGCAGAAAGCTCACTGGACTTGCGGAACAAGTGTCATCTGATCTCTTGGTACCTCAGCATTGGGGAAAGGTGGATCTTGGTCACCCAAAGATCCCTTCAATAAGTGGTTCCTCCCTGTATCTTTTCTTGTCTACTGATGAGTGTATGCATGTCTTATCTATCCTGGAACTCTCTCTGTAAATAAAAGAAACAGAAACCTGTCTGCTTGACTTTTTTAAGTCTGGGGTCATAGTTCTGAATTCAGAAACTTGCTACCTATTTTGGTTTTAGCCATGGCAACCAAGTGAACATGCTTATATTTGGCTCCGGATTAATGTAGTTCAAGATTTCTTGGTAGTGGTGGTAGAGAAGCAGCATTCACCACAATCTTCTTTTTGGTTTTTGTTAGAGAATCAACCGCAAGAAGCAAAGAGTCCTTGGGGAAATAAGTGTAGAATAGTGGAGCTGAAACCCAATACAAAACTCATTTGATTCAGCCCTTCTGTTTATTGATTGTGAAGTTGAAAACGGAAAAGGTGATGAAAGGACTTTGCTCTAGATCATGTAAAGTTTTGGTAACAGAGGTCATAACCCAGGTCTTCAGTCTGAACCCAGGGCCTTTCCATTCAACAGTTCCCCCTGCTGTTTTGTCACCTGCTGATAGCTCTAAGCCTTGTTCCAGAAAGATTTTAATGTGCCTTACGTAAATATGCAGAAAATAAGGATGAGAGAGACTGGACAAAGAAAAAGGTAGAATAGAAAAAATAAGGGGAAGCCAGAAACCAAGTATTTTAAAAGTATACCGCTCACGCCTGTAATCCTAGCTCTCTGGGAGGCCGAGGCGGGCGGATTGTTTGAGCTCAGGAGTTCAAAACCAGCCTGAGCAAGAGCGAGACCCCGTCTCTACTAAAAATAGAAAGAAATTAATCGGACAACTAAAAATACATAGGAAAAATTAGCCGGGCGTGGTGGCGCATGCCTGTAGTCCCAGCTACTCGGGAGGCTGAGGCAGAAGGATTGCTTGAGCCCAGGAGTTTGAGGTTGCTGTGAGCTAGGATGACGCCATGGCACTCTAGCCCGGGCAACACAGTGAGACTCTGTCTCAAAAAAAAAAAAAAAAAAAAAGTATATACCATGAGGAATTGCACATTTTCTGGAAATGAGTTACAAATTCAGGTGTAAACTTACTAGCTGTCATACAAAGGGGAAAAAGCGATTACATAATTTCTTAAAAAGTTAAACATAATGCCTTCTGTATGATGCAGCCATTTTACACAGTATGTACTTACTGAAGAGAAATGAAAGCATATAAAGACTTGTACACAAATACTAATAGAAACTTTATTTGTAAAAACCAAAAACTGGAAACAACCCAAATCTCCATCAGCAGGTGAATGGATAAACAAATTGTGGTATATCCTTGCAAGGGAATATCGCTCAGAAGTTGAATCAACTGTTATATACACCCCAACATGGATGAATGTCAAAGTAGTTATGCTGAATGAAAGAAGTCAGTCTAAGGAGAGTACATATTTTATTAACATGATTCCATTTCTGTAAAACTCTAGAAAAGGCAAACTATAGTGATGGAAAGCAGATCAGAGGTTGTTTGGGAATGGAGAGCGCAGGGAGGGCTGGGAGGGAGAAATGATAATGGGTCCTGAGAAGGCCTTTGAGGGCTGGATATGTTCATTTCATGATTGTGCCAATGGCTTCACGGTGCGTGCCTACGTCAAAACTTACCAATTGTATATTTAAATATGTGCAATTTAGCATGTCAATTACAACTCCATAAAATTGTGAGAAAAAAGTTATTGTTTATATGACAGGAAAAGCACAGTGCCTCCTGTCACTGAGATGTGAGAGAAAATTCCTCTCTGAGTTTCAGAGTGTTGCTGCTTGTAACTCCTCAGCGTAAGCCCATGGCAGAATGGCAGAGCAGCCTTTAACAAGACGGTTCTACGAAGGATGAGTCAGTAGGGAGACGTAGGAGGCAGGAACTTTGAAGTATTTTAAGAGTGCTGCTCTCTGCTGTTCTGCTTTGGGCTGGGGATAAAATTTTAAATTACCAGAGGAAAAGCCGTTTCGCCCATCCTTTCAGCAACGCTTCCTACATGCTGTTCTGTCAGTCGAAGTTTTGGTAAGTACCCGAGAGCAGCGGTTTTGAGAATTAGTCATGGATAAAATGAGTATGAGGAAGGCTATTCTGTCCCTCTGGAGAGTGCGGATGGGGGCAGTAACACTTTTCTCTCTTCACGTTAGCATTTTGGGTGTGTCCTCACTTAGCATTTTTTTCTGACAGTTCACAGGGGCCAACCTGTCTTCCAGCAGACAGCAAGTGCTATCTTGGCAAAATCACCATCCGTATTCCCTTGACAGTCACCACCATGCCAAACAGTGATGGGCACACAGGAAATTCACAGTAAAAAAAGGCTGGCAAATTTGAGTAAGTGTTGGGAATGATAAAAAGTATGTAGATTATATTTTTAACTCTTAATAAATACTTGCCTCTTGGCAATGTCTTTTTTTGATTAATCTCTTCAGCTTATCTCATTTATTTATTCTGCAGGTCGTTGACTCTCCTGCATGTCATAGCTGATTATATTTGCTCTTTGGTGTCCTGGTTATTTTTGGTTTACGTCTGTATGGGTGGCAATTTCCTGCAACAGTGATGTGTACAGTCTCTTCCTCCACCTTCCTTTCAGTGTCTTGGGGCCAACATCACTGACATTTCAGTAATACCCTTCTCTCCCCCCAGCAAAGATATCCAATGTGAGGTTGACATTATCTTCTGTGCTAACCTGTCTGACAGCTCATAAAAACATCTATTGAGACACTATTTTGTGCCAGATACTAAGCTCGGTGATTAACGAGACTACAACTCCTCACAAAAACCCAAAGAAATAGACTCTATGGTTATTCCAACTTTATGGATAAGGAAATTAAAGCTCAGTGAGATTACATCATTTGCCCGTGATCACACAGCCAATCAGCTGGAAGAATTAAGACTTGAATTCGAGTTTATTTGACATCAAAATCTATTCTCTTAACTGTGTCATACTGATTTCCATAAGAACTTACCTTCATTGAAACTTTTCTGACCACTCCTCACTTCTTAAGGAATTTACTGTTTGCCTGGTGACAAATTTAATCAGGTATAATTTTGTGTGCTAATGTATTATCAATAGTACCAGCAGGGAAGCAAATCTCTTACCTGGGATGTACAAATGTCAAATGGCTTTGTCCCGCGGCTGAAAATTTTATTACCTTGATAGTCTGGTGGGCATGGTATTTGGTAATTTTCCCACTAGTTGTCAGCTTGCTTTTCTTGTAAAATTGATCCTACATCCTGGGTGTCTTGTTTCCTGCAAGAGAAGGCAGGATAGAGGTTGGACGTATTGGGAGTCTCAGGAGGGGCTTTGGCCACAGTAGCTCTTCAAAGGTAAATCTGCCTTTTCGAGGCTCAGGCCTGCTCTCCCCTCAATCCTTGGTTATTTGGGGCTGACTGGGAGCGCTGCAAGCACTTGCCATTGTCACCCCCTTTTCAAATCCCTGTAGGCCCCATTTTCTGGATGGTCCTCTTCAGGGCAGCCTTGACATCAGCATTCCGCAGGCTATAGATGATGGGATTGAGGATGGGGGTGACCACAGCATAGAAGAGGGACAGAAGAGGGTCAGTGGCTGGATTGTAGCTGGCTTTAGGGCGAATGTAGATAAAGATGGCAGTGCCATAGAAGAGGGAGACCACAATCAGGTGGGAGGAGCAGGTGGAGAAGGCCTTATGGCGACCAGCAGCAGATGGGATCTGGAAGATGGTAGCCAGGATACGCCAGTAGGATCCCAGGATGAGGCCAAAGGGGCAGAGGATGATGAGGCCAGCAGCCAAAATTATCTGCAATTCATTAAGTGAGGTGTCTCCACACACCAACTGCAGGACAGGCTGGATCTCACAGAAGAAGTGTGGGATGGCATTGGGGCCGCAGAAGGGCAAGGAGAAGATGAAGGACGTGTGGCCGAGCCCCACCATTGCCCCGCAGGTCCATGCTGTCCCAGCTAGCTGCAGACATGCTCGGCGACTGAGCAGCTGTGGGTAGTGGAGGGGTTTGCGGATGGCGGCATAGCGGTCGTAGGCCATGGCTGCCAGGAGGCAACACTCCGTGGCACCAAAAAAGAGGAAGAAGAACATCTGGAGAGCACATCCAGAGCGAGGGATGTGGCGCTGGCCAGTGAGGAGGTGGTGAAGCAACAGGGGGACAGTGATGGACGTGTAGCCAATCTCCAGGGCTGAGAGGATGCGAAGGAAGAAGTACATGGGGGATTGGAGAGCAGCATCGGTGGAGACCAGCACCACGATGAGGAGGTTCCCTGCCACGGTCACCAGGTAGACAGTGAGAAAGAGAGAGAAGAGCAAGCCCTGGAGGTTGATCAGGTGGGAGAAACCAACGAGAATGAATTCAGTCACCATGGAGGTGTTTGCAGGCATCTTGTCACATCCCTTTGACTGGGAGACAGAGAAATGGCAAGGAAAAGTCTCAGCTGTGGGACAGGGAAGTGGCAAAGACGACCTCTTTCTGCACCTTATCACAGCGCTGGAACTCCCTTTCTTTTGGAATAGCATGGCCTTTGAAATTAGCAGCCCAGCCTTGGGTCCATGTTCCACCCTTGATCACTCTTAGAACTCCGGACAAATATTTGTCTCTCTGAGCCTGGATCCCTCACTTAATCTCTCCCTGGCAGTGCCTGTCTTTCAGAAGAACACACTGAGCTCTGTTTTCGTTTCCTCTTGGGCTGAGGGTTGGATCATTCTAGCTTTTCAACTTTTCCCATCCTTCCTTCAGGGCTGGGGGCAGAATTTTCCCTTCTAGCAGATTTTTTTTTTCTCTCACAGCCAGAATTGTTCCATGTTCAAGGCATGAAAAATCCCATTCCAAGTCAAGGGAATTTCCTCTCCTGTTTTTCTCCCTCTTGAATCTTTCTGTTTCTTTTTCTTTCCTTCTTTCACATTTTCTGTCTTCCCTCCTCTCAGCTTGTCTCCTGTCTGGCTCAATTATCACCTCTTGCCCTCTACTTTTCCTTTTTCTATCTCTTTCTTCAGTTACCAGATTCACTCAGCCTTTCTACTTTTTCTATTATTTTACCATCAGACAAATTTTGTAGTTTTCAAGGGGGAGAAAAGGAGTTTGAGAAATCCTCTCTTTCAAGCTCCTCCAGGCAGTTAAGCTGTTCAACTCCCCGAGGGATGAGGATTTCTCCAGTTTTAAAAAAATGCTCAGGAGAGAGATGATAAGACCTTCCTCAATTGCTTATTTCTGCATCTTACAGACTCTCGAACTTCATCTTCTTATATTGTAACACAGAAGGAAATCCCCAGACCACACACATAAATTCCACAAATCCACACATAACACACCACATTTCTAAATACAAGCACAGAAGAACATCCTCAGGTGCTGGATTCATCTAAAGTCGCAAATAAATCATGTATTATACAGACATCATTACAAGTAACAGTAAAAGTCAAAACACATTGAACATAAAAGTGTAAACACCCAAAGATACACTTAAGTATATACATAAATCCAAACTCTGTGCAAAAAATATAACCATATTCAAGAATGTATATTAGAAATACAAGCCCACAATGCTGATATCCTTTTGCAGCTGGAGAGTTTGTGGTTTATTCCACTTTGGGGGCTCTTCCAGTGTTTTCCAGAAGCTATCGTCTGAATAGTGTCTTTCTATTTGGGAAATAACAGTGATGAAGGCAGCTGGCATTTGATGACTTGCTTATTTTCTCTTTTCTCTACTTCATGGATCCCTCATGAGGAAAATTCTCTTAGGTTTGGTGTCTCTTTAAAGTCTCTGAAGACTTGAGTCTCCAAGCGTATTTGGCTTTCCAATGGGGAAAGCTCTTCGTATAACCAATTAATCTGTTATTTTAAGTCTATTTCTTAGATTTCAAGAAGTAGAGGACGACCTGTCAAGAACATTTCAGAGAAAATGTCCAGAGCTATTGGTGTCTCTTAGTTCTCCCATAATATTTCTGGTTTAACCATTTTAATTTTCTTCTCTCTCATTTTTTTTTTCTATCACTGTAGATGTCCTAGTACATCTACAAAAGGTAATAATGCATTTTTACCCATCTTATTGATATTGATATAACATAGTAATTAATTTATTTGATAACCATTCATAGAGTCCCTTGTATATTTCAGTCACTCTACACAGAACCAAGAATATAAAAGGAAATAAACATGTTTTTGATCTTAGTGAGCTAATAAATGCCATTTTCTTGGAAAATTTTCCCTAATTTTTCTTTCTTTCTTTTTTTTTCATTTATTATACAAGATCTTTCTTTGTATTATCATTTGGACTTATTGTTTGATTTGTTTCTTCTGTGTTCTTACACATTTTCATAGATGTGATAAAGCTTGTGTGGCAGGATGTTTTCAAGATATGTAACAACCTTTGCAACAACAAGCCCCAAACTCAAACTACTTTAAATAATAAATCTATTTATTAATTAATATAACTAGAAGTTTAGGAGTTACTTATACCAGATTTCCTACTTAGTTTTCCCTCTTATTCCTTTGTAGTAATGTAAATAACAGTGGCTCAAAAAGGATGAACATTTATTTATCTCTCACTTAAATGTCTGAAGTTTTGCGGTTCAGGGAAATATGGCTGTTCTGATCCCCAGAGTCCTCAGGAATCCAGTGTCCTTTCAGTTAATCGATTCCTGGAGTGTGGTTCTCTCAGGTTAAGGTGATGGTATGCATTCCAGGGAACAAAATGGAGTAGAACAGTCTGCATTGCTATGTGCCCAGGTAAACATTCTCTTAGTGTGACCTATGTAGTATTATTGCCAAAAATGTTTAATTGAAGTATAATTGTAAGGAAATAATCAGACAAATCCAGATTGTGGCACATTCTACAGACAACTGACAAAAATTCTTGAGAAATATCAGTGTCTTTAAAGACATAACAAAGGTGGGGGGATGGGGGGATGATATTGTTCTAGATTGAAGAAGACTAAAATGCATGACAATAAAAGTTAATCTATAATCCTTGACTAGATATTAGATCATCAACAACAAAAAAACTAAAACAACTTTAAAAGAGTTAAAATAATTGGGAAAATTGAGTATAGGTTTTATATTATTGTTTCAATGCTAAATCCCTTGGGTATACTAATAGTATTGTGGTTATGTTGGTGAATGTCCTTGTCCTTAGAAAGATGCAGAATGAAGTATTTAAGGACAAAGAGTCATGCTTGCTGCAACTTCCTTTTAAGTAATTCAACCAAAAAATGCATCCATACATATACATCCAAGAAAGTACATTCATATGTGCATATGCATATAAATATGAATCTTTGACTCTGCTCTGTGAAATATTTGTCCTTGTTAATTATCCTCCATGGTCTTGTCTGAGGAGATTGTATAAATTTTATACCCTTCATCCTACCACTTCAGTTTTGGAATATATTAGCCACTAGGCTATGCTGCAACAGCAAGCAATCTACAATCTTTGCAGCTTAATGGTAAAACAATTTATTTCTAAATTGTAAAGAATCTGCTGTGGGTTCAGATGACCCACTAGGATAGCTGTCCTCCCTGTGTGGGCTCAATGTTCCATGCAGCTGTGATCTTAGAGCATCTCTGTATCGCCATTTGCTTCTACAATTGCCATAGCAGAGAAGAGTGGGTTGGAGAGTCAATCGTCAGCAACTAAACTGCATCATTTCTGATCACATTTTACTGGCCAGAGCAAATCACGTAACCATGCCTATCTTCAAAGAAACTGTGGCAGAGTGTACTTTCCAAAGATACCCGCAGGAATTCTTCCTCACTCACATGCTCTTCTACAACATCACTTTGCCCCTTCTTGTCAAGCAGTGAAGCCAACTTCCCCCACTCACTTAAATCTGGACGGGCTATGATTATTTCAACCAATAGAGCCTGGCGAAAGCATCACTACATGATTTCTGAGGCTGGGTCGTAAAACGTGATAGCACTTATATCTAGTTTCCTAGAATATTCATATTTGGACCCCTGAGCCACCATGTAAGAAGTCCAACTACTCTGAAGCTATTGTGCTGTGAGGAGCCAAGCCACATGGAGAGGCCACTGGTAGGCACTCTAGTGAGCAGTCATACTTTTGCATCGTCCTGGACATGTGAGTGATCATTCCAGCCAGATGATTCCATATTCCTGTTTTAAAATCACCCCCAGTCTTTGGGTCTTCCAGTCCGAGGTCTCACAAATTTTGGAGCCAAAATAAAACATCCTACTTCTCTACTATGGAACGAATGTTGTGTCCCTCTCCCACATTCATATGTTGAAACCTAACCCCCATTGTTATGGTAATGGGAAGTGGGATTTGATTAGGTCATGAAGGTGGAGCCCTCATGAATGGGATTAGTGCCCTTATAAAAGAGACCTCAGAGAACCCACTCATCCCTTCTGCCTTGTGAAGACATAGCAAAAAAACAGTCATCTATGAGCCAAGAAGTGGCCCCCATCAGACACAAAATTTGCTGATGCCTTGATCTTGGACTTTCTAGCTTCCAAAACTGTGAGAAATAAATGTAGTTTAAGCCACCCAGTCTATGATATTTTTGTTATAGCAGTCTGAATGGACTAAGACGTCTACCTGTCAAAATCCCTGACCCAGAGAATCCGTAAGTATAACAACATATAATAAAATAATTTTTGTTTCAAGATAATAAGTTTTGGAGGTAGTTTATTATACTGCAATAGCATCTAGAACATGTAATAATATCTGGAAGTGGGATGCTATTGTTAAAAAAACCTGAAATGTGACATTGGCTTTGGGAACGAATAAGAAGTAAAAGAGGGAAGGGCCTTTGAAAGACTGTTGATGAGAAAAGTGGGAAAAATGTTAAAGGAAAGTGAAGAAAATGGTATTGGAAGGTGGGAGAAAAGAAATCCTCAATATGTAGTGAAAGAAAATTGAGGACAACTGTTGTATGCAGTAATGTGGCAATAAAAAATCGACCTAATAAAGTAATGAGTCTAGCTAAAGAGATTTTCAGATAGAATGTTGAAAGTGTCAGCTGGGTTCTTTTAACTGCATATTAAATGTTAAATGTACAGACTTGAAAGAGAGGAACTAAAAAAGACATTTTTCAGTTGTCAAGCAAAATGTTAAAAAAACATGCAAGAGCCAGGATTTGCTGAATTCAAAAATAAAACTATTCCCCCCCCCATCTCCTAGAAGAAGTTCTCAAAGTAGAGAAGGGTTTTAGGGCAACAATCACACCCACAATGCTCTAGGAAAATGTCTTAGGGTAAAGATGACATCCAAAGCGTAACTTAAAAACCCTTTGTTAAAACCCCAGAAAGATTTAACATGGTTCCTCATGGACACTTTCAAATAGAAAAAAGGGCTTTTAAAGTTCTCGAAGGCATGCCTTGTGGATTCTCTCTGTTAAATAATAGTGATTCTAAGAATCTTAAGGGTATCATTCCACAGCAGCCTAATAAGGAGCCTAAGGAGAAAGACTTATGCTGAAGAGTTTTTGGTATGCCAATTGTACAATAATATTGATTATAAATTGATTCACAGGAAGCCCATAAAGTTTTTAAACGAATTATATCAACTAAGACCTAAAAGAAGAGGCAGTATAAAATGAAGGGAGGCATTTGGGTCTCTGAACTATTGTGTGTGGAAGTACGCTGAGAGGTTTACTTAGATGCAACACAAGCTATTTGGAAAAGGAGGGATGATTCAGATGATAGAACAAAAAACCCAGAGGATGGAGCCAGTAGTCATGCTGAACAACTCTCAGACAGTGGGATTGAGCTCTTAGTAACAAACTGACAGCATGTACCTGGCTGTATTTTAACATTACTATGGTCCAGTGATGCTGTGTCCCTTCATTTTACCCCATTTTTGGAGGAAGTGTCATGTCTATAGTGGTTATGCCCAACCTAAAGCTTAAAAATTTGCAAATGGTAGAGGTTTTACTTTTTATTTTTAATGTCTAGTTTTATTGCATTGTGATAAGAGAGTACTTTTTACTCATTTTCTTTTTTTCAATTCAAAGTTGTCTATGTGGGATAATATAATAATTTTATGGTTCGTGTTTCATAGGCACCCACACAAAAGAGGGCAGAGCTTCACATTAATTTTATATTTTCTCATTGGATCTATTACTATGATAAATTATATAAATAGATTTTATTTTAATTATAGTTTTGCTCTTTCATAGCTTTGAAAGACTTGGGAACTTAATGAATTTATATTTACTTCTCACATCTCCTGTACTTTTTGCTTTATAAAGGTTGATACTTATGTTATTAATATGTGGGATGTAAATATTCATCTCTGCTATATCTTTATTATAAAATTTTACCCATTGACATTATCAAGTGCTCTTCTATCATTTAATATTTTTTGATATAAAGTAAACTCATCTAACAAAAAAAGTATGATTCCTGTAATTTTCATTATTTGCCCGGTGTACATCTGATCATTCTTTATGTTTTCATTTTGATGAATCACATTGTTTTAGATCCATCTCTTTTAAATGTAGAGGTGGACTTTGTTTTGTGATTTCATCTAGAATCTTTTTCTTTTAATAGTTGAGTTTGACTGATTTATATTTAGTTATCAGATATGTTTGATCTTAGTTGTATTATTTTATATATAATTTCTGCTTTTACAGATTAATAAGCCACAATCCTTTTCACTATTTATTTTTCCTTTTGATACATAAATGTGACCACATACCCATACAATCTTTAAATGCAGTCTTTTCCTTATATCTTTTCTGGCTCCTTCTTTTATTATTATTATTTTTTATTTCAGCATATTATGGGGTACAAATGTTTAGGTTACCTATATTGCCCTTGCCCCACCTGAGTCAGAGCTTCAAGCGTGTCCATCCTCCAGATGGTGCACACTGTACCCATGACGTATGTATATATCCATCCCCTTCTCCACCCTCCCACCTGCCCGACACCCAATGAATGTTATTACTATATGTGCACTTAAGTGTTGATCAGTTAATACCAATTTGATGGTGAGTACATGTGATGCTTGTTATCTGTGGGACACAGCTAAAGTAGTCCTGAGAGGAAAATTGATATCCATAAATGCCTACATCCAAAAGACAGAAAGATTACAAATAAACAATCTAATGAATCATCTTAAAGAACTGGAAAAGGATGAGAAAACTTACCCCAAACCCACCAAAAGAAAAGAAATAACAAAGATCAGAGCAGAACTAAATGAAATTGATAATAAAAAAACTATACAGAAGATTAATAAAACAAAAAGTTCGTTCTTTGAAAAAATAAACAAAATTGACATGACTTTGGCTAGATTAACCAGAAGCAGAAAAGAAAGAACTCTAATAAGCTCCATCAGGAATGAAAAAGGAGAAATTACAACTGATGCCACGGAAATACAAAATATCATCTATGAATACTATAAAAACCTCTATGCACATAAACTGGAAAATGTGGAGGAAATGGACAAATTCTTAGAAACACACAGCCTCCCTAGGCTCAATCAGGAAGAAATAGAATTCCTGAACAGAATAATATCAAGTACTGAAATTGAAACAGCAATAAAAAACCTTCCTGAAAAGAAAAGTCCTGGACCAGATGGTTTCACACCCGAATTTTACCAGACCTACAAAGAAGAACTGGTGCTTATCCTGCAGAAATTGTTCTACAACACTGAGAAGGAAAGAATCCTCCCCCACACATTTTATGAAGCCAACATAACCCTGATATCAAAACTAGGAAAGGGCACAACAAAAAAGGAAAACTACAGACCAATATCCCTTATGAATATATATGCAAAAATTCTCAACAAAATCCTAGCAAACCAAATTCAGGTGCTTATCAAAAAAATAGGGATGGTTCAACATATGCAAATCTATAAATATAATTCACCACATAAATAGAAGCAGAAACAAAGACCATATAATCCTCTCAATAGATGTAGAAAAGGCATTTGACAAAATTCAATACCCTTTCATGATAAGGACACTTAACAAAATAGGCATAGATGGGACTTACCTAAAAATGATATAAGCTGCATATAACAAACCCATAGCCAACATCATACTGAATGGAGAAAAATTGAAAGCATTCCCACTTAGAACTGGAACCAGACAAGGTTGCCCTTTATCACTGCTTCTATTCAACCTAGTGCTGGAAGTCCTAGCCAAAGCAATGAGACAAGAGAAAGAAATCAAGGGCATCCAAATGGGAGCAGAAGAGGTCAAACTGTCACTCTGGCTCCTTCTTTCCCTAAACTTCCCCCCAGATCAGTCCTCTTTCTTTATTCTTTCTTAAGCTTAACAACAATTGCTAAAATACGTTTTTCTTTCAGCTTTATTGAGTTATGATTGACAAATAAAAATTGTATATATTTAAGCTATACAATGTGATGTTTTGATGTATGTATACATTGTAAAATTATTGCTATATCAAGCTAATTAACATATCTATCTCCTCATCTAGCTATCATTTTTTGTTGTGGTGGTGATGAGAAGACTTAAGATCTACTCTCTTAGCAAATTTCAAGTATATAAGACATTATTACTAACTGTAGTCACCGAGATGTACATTAAGTATCCCAAACTTATTCATCTTATAACTGAAAATTTACAGCATTTGACCAACATCTTCCCATTCCTTCCACACCCATCTCCCCCCCCCCGCCCCACCCCCTGGAAACTATTCTTCTACAAAAGAACACTGTTCTTTGGCAACTATGGAAATAATCATAGGATAATAAGTCTGCATGTTTATATAAATTATGGAAAAAGTATGTAAAGACAGATATAAACCTCTTAACAGAGGTTTCATCAATTGTTTGGAGTGTTTGGGGGAAGAAAGAATGAATATTAATTTTTCTTTAGAAACTACTATTTTATTTCAATTGTTATAATAAGGATGTATCACATTTATGATTTAAGCTATTGAATTTAAAAAAATAGGGCAGTTCATAGGCCAATATCCCTGATAAACACGGATACAAAGATCTTCAACAAAACACTAGCAAACTGAATTCAACAGCATATTGGAAGGATCATTCACCATGATCAAGTGAGATTTATCCCTGGGAAGCAAGGATGGTTCATAATATATATTCCAAAATATATAAGGAACTCAAATATACATAAATCAATACATGTGATATAACATTAACATAAGGTTAAGATACAAACTATGACATAAATTATAAGATTATAAAATATAAGAAGATATAAATTAAAGATCATTTCAATAGAAGACACAATGGAGAAAGAAAATATCTTTGATAAATGGTGTTGGAAAAACTGAATATCCACACAAAGAATGAAATTGGACCCTTATCTCACATCATATATAAAAATGAACTCAAAATGGATTAAAATCTTAAATATAAGAGCTGAAACTGTAAAAATACTACATAAAAACAGGGGAAAGTGCCATGACATTGTTCTGAGCAAAATTGGCTATGTCCCCAAAGCACAAGCAAGAAAAGCAAAAATAAACAAATGGAATGGCGTCAAACTAAAAAGCTTCTCCACAGCAAAGAATACAATTGGTAGAGTGAAGAGACAACACATGGACTGAGAGAAAACATTTGCAAACCATACAGAAGATAAGGGGTAATATCCAAAATATGTAAGGAACTCAAATAACTGAATAGCAAGAAAACAAATAATCTGATTAAAAATAGGCAAAGGACCTGAATAGACAATTATCAAAAGAAGACATACAAATAACTAACAGGTATACGAAAAAAATGCACAACATCACTAATCATCAGGGAAATGAAAATTAAAACGAAAATGAGATGTATTACCTCACACTTGTCAGAATGGCTATTACCAAAAAGATGAATGATAAGCCTTGGCAAGGATATGGAGAAAAGGAAACCCTTCTACAGCGTTGATGGGAATGCAATAGTTTTTATAGTCATTACAAAAAATGATGTGAAGATTCCAGAAAAAATTAAAAATAGAACTACCATATGATCCAGCAATCCCTTGCCTGGGTATATATCCAAAGGAAATGAGATTAGTATCTTGAAGAGATGTCTGCACTCCCTGTTCATTGCAGCATTATTCACAATAGCCAAGATATGGAATCAATCTATGTGGCCATTAACGGATAAGTGGATTTAAAAAAGTGGTACATATGCACAATGGAATACTACTTAGCCTTAAAGAAGAAAATTCTGTCATTGGCAACAACATGGATGGACCTGGAGGATATTATGTTAAGTGAAATAAGTCAGGCACAGTAAGACAAATACTGCATGATCTCACTTACATATGGGATATAAAAATATGGATCTCATAGAAGCAGAGAGTGGAATGGTGGTCACCAGGGGCAGAGGGGGATATTGGTCAAAGGATACAAATTTCAATTAGACAGAAGGAATAAGTTCAAGAGATCTTTTGTACAACAAGTTCAAGAGAGCTTCTGTACAACATTGTTGATAACAATGTATTGTACACTTGAAAATTGCTAAAAGAGAAGATTTAAGTGTTCTCACCACAAAAAAATTATGTGAGGTGACATATGTTAATTAACTTGATTTAGCCATTCCACAATACATGCATATATCAAAACATGTTACACACCATAAATATATACAATTCTTATTTGTCAATTAAAAAATTGTAACTTAGGCTAACTGAAAAAGAAAGTTATGTCACATCCACAAATTTTGTTTTTAGGACACATACCTTTACCCTTTATCATATGCTATAGTTTGATGAATAAATGATTTAAGGAATCCCTCCCCGCATAAAAAGAAAGTATGGTGGCATTCTGTGGGCTACAGAGAGTTGACCTACAGTAGTTCAGAGAAGGATTTTTCCTTGTTGATCAGGGAGAAAGTGGAGCTGAAGGGTCTGAGTTCGATAAATGACAAAGAAGTGCCTTCAACACGCTCCTGGGGATGAGAAGTGAAGCAGATCAGCCTGATTTCTGTGGAAGGTTCTAAGAAGTAAGTAGTGAGAGATGAAGTTGTCAGGCAGGCATTAGGGCACGAGGGATATTGAAACAGCACGTAACCATCTGAACTTCCCTTTGTAAGATCATGTCGGCTTCCTTCTCCTTAAATCAGGTGCAGCGTTGACAAGACTTTGATAATCCACGTATGAACACCCCTACTAAGGGTGTTCTCTATTGAAACAGTTGCCTGGGATGGTGAGAGCCTGGAGACTGCAGATTGGGGAATGAGAGTTAAGAGGAAGCTTCTTTCTGGGAGGACCATTGTTGGTAGTGGGGAATTAGGGATGCTGTAGAGAAATTAGAATTTGGTGGGGAGTTGTGGGGAAAAGAATAGGAATTGGGGGATGAGATGCCTGGGGAAGTGGAGAGCATTTGCCCCTAAGGGGATGGAAAGGTGGGTTCCCATATGGCTCTTTTGGTTTCTGTGCTATTTTTGGGTAAGCCAACAATTCAGGAACCTCCTCTGAAAAAAGACAAGTTCCTTAGGGGTCTGCTCTGTCTTGTTCACTTAAGGCTGCTCTCCAGTAAATCTGTAATTGGTTCTCAGGGGCCCCTCCCTTATTGGCAACCGTTAGCCCTCCCTTGTGATAAAGGGAAGGGCCACAGTGAAAGGACAGAATGTTAGGAGCTGGCAAAGGGGATGGAGGGAGAGGAGGGGATAGCTCTGGAGTGGGAGTTGGCAAGAATGACACTTCCAGTTCATGTCCTGTGTTATTTCAGATTGAGCTCAAGGAGGGAGGGAGCTAAAGGTAGGAAACTCCGGCATTCTGAAGACTTCAGCACATCTTAGCTCAAAATCTCCTCTTCACAGTCTTGTCTTTAGGGAGCAGGATTGTTATTTCAAGTGAGTTTCCTATTTTTGTGTAATTCTTTATAGCTTAGTTCACAAATCCTTTAAAAAATTGAAAGGGCTGGTCTTTTTTTTTAATGCCGTTTTCTCCATTTCGGAAATGTTTCCTTTTTTTTATTTCTGCATATTACGGGGGTACAAATGTTTAGGTTACGTTGCCCTTCCTCCCCCCAACCGCCGTCAGAGCTTCAAGCGTGTCCATCCCCCAGAGGGTGCGCATCGCACTCATTATGTGGTTATGTACCCATCCCCATTTCCCCTCTAATCTGTAAGAGATTTCAATTAACCCAGAGAGTCAAAAGTCTTTTTTTTAAAAAAGCATTTTAGGAAATCCCACGGTGTCCTTCCAGAACCCTAGTACTGCTCCTTCCTCCATTGGACCTCTAAAAAGTCGATTTCGGATTCTCCCTGCTGCATACCGACCTATTTCCCTTGGCTCCTCTCTGCTGGAGAGGGGAACAGTGATATTCACGCTCCCCAAGCTCGGATTGGTATGTTAAGGAGAAGGAAGAAACAGAACGCCCTCACACAGTTTTTTCATGGTAGGAATTCATCCTTTTACTTCTTGTGGCATTGAAAAAAACTGAGATATACTTAAAATCATGCTATTTTCTTTTAAAACCTTTTAAGTATATTTTTCTGCTTTATTATGGAGTAATTACTAAAGAGATTTGAAGACAGTTAAAAGATTAAAAAAACCAAACTAAAATTTACTGTTTGTTTTCCATTTATAAAAATAACATGTTTAGCAGACATTGCAAAATATGTGAGAATAAACTTTTCTTATTTCCTAAAGATTAATTAAAATTTATAGTTTGGTATATATTTCTCCAAACATTACATTTTTTCTTGGAATTTTTTTTGAATTGCTTTTCCAGAAATGAAGGTGATTTTAACTGAGGGCTCTATGCTAGCTCAGTATCTGGGTTGCATGAGGGCTGTGGCTTTTACCCAAAATCGAGTCTGTGGTGATGTGTTCTTCAGATGATAAGCAGATATTTTGTGCTATTCCCATTTGTCTGCCCCTTAGTATGGTGAAATTCATCTTCTTTTCAGATTCTTCCTGCATTTTTTGGAGTTTTCCAACTCTAAATTCAGCAGCTCCCTTCCCTGTCCCTCTCTGTTTCTAAGGGAACAATGGCCTCTCATCCACCCTGCTGTTGCTATGTCTTTCCTATTTCTCTACAGTCCTCACATCCCCATCCCGCTACCTTCTCTTTACTTCCTCTTTCTCCCCACACCTCCACTCCTTAAACGATAGGTTGGGAATGGGGTATTCTGAGAATCCGGGGTGATGCTCTTTTTTATATGAAAATAGATTTCATATGGAGGAACATTTAAACATTTCAAAGAAAAATCTGGTTATGGAGATGAATATAACCATATTTCTACTCACTGTTTGCAGACTTTGTGACATCCCCTCCTCCCCTTCCCTCGCACATCCATGTAAAATAGGAATCCAATTTGGGGATAGGAAATGAAAATTTTCTTTTGTTTCAGATCGACTAGCTCATGTAAGAGAGATTACAGCACCTTGGCCTCATTTGAAAACAGCTTAAAACCAAAAACTACCTATAATATTTATATTTCACTCTTTGCTTTCATTCCCATCTAAGCTACTATTTTCTAAACACATCCCTGGACAAACCAGCATTGTTTAGCATTTGTTTAGTGTTATTTTGAAGGTAAGGATACCTGGGGATATTGTAAGACTGGAGTTTTTGTGGTGCCCTACAGATTGCCACCTAGGGACAGATGACTCTAACAACTGCCCCTTTTTACCCCCTTGCATTTGGAAGTCAACAGAACTTCCTTTCCTCCTCATTCTGCATTAACCTGAAGTAGACTCCCCAGGATGGTTGGAATGTGACAGATGAGAAAATGTCTCACGAAATGGGTTCAGATAGGCACATGTCAGTTTCATGACAAAATCATGAAACTTGTATTTGTCCTTGATGCCCTGTCTTTTATTCTACCTCTTCCTAATTTCAGTGAGCTGAAAGGCTGTAACAGGAAAGAAGAACTTTTCTTTATTTATGAACTGACGGATGAATGAGTGGAAACTATAGGAAGGCAAATCTTGGCTCGCTATAGGAACAAATTGCTGAGTCAGGATGATCCAGCTATGTGCTGATTTCCTGGGGAGGTGGTAGCAGTGAGCTATTTATTACTGGAGGTTCTAGCCTGATTTGCATGCTCACCTCTCTCCTGGGCAGAAATGCCATAGAAAGAATCTAAGCCTCAGATTGGGCTTGGACCAGATAAAATAATCTAGGAGTTAAGGGAGGTCCACAGAGGGAATGTCAAATTCATGTCACCAGGAAATGCAAATGGGAGCAGAGGACAAGGAAATATTTAATATCTTCTAGAGGCAGGAGTTGGAGGATGGTAACAGAAGCTGTGGGATTTTATGATCTGTGAAGTACAGGACCCTTCTCTGATCAGTCCACGTGGGTTTAAGTTAGGGAAGAGATGGTTTTACACATCAGGTATTTATTGAGACTTCATCTTTTTGTAAACTTTGTTGGGTAATGTAGTAGATAAAAAATTTAGTTCCTGTGCTAAATGAACTTGTAGTGTTCTGGGAAAAGGAAAATTCACACAGTAAAATAATGAACCATCAGTTCAGGGCAGCATGCATTTGCTCATCAGGGTGGGGCCATCCCTTCTTTCATTCTTGTTACCTTGGATCAAGCCTCCATAATACTATCTAAATTTAGGTTGGATCATGCCACCCTATTGTTTAAAAGCCGTCAGGTGTGCCCTGCTGCCTACAGGATAAAGCTCTAGCTAGAAGTCCTCCTGGTGACACAAAGGGCCCTCTTGTTTGGATCCAGGCCCGCCTCTCTATGACCGTCTTCCTTCATTGTTCACCTCAATCCTAATGCTCCTGCAGAACTGAGTTTCTTTTAGCTACTCTTGGCTACTTGCCCCCTGCTATTTCCTTTCCTCCTCACATTCTATGCTGTTTCTTGCCTCAGTATCTACTCGTGGTTTTCCTTTCACCTGAAATGCCCTCACCTCCATTCTTTTCATTCTCCATGGCAATTGCTAGTCAGTTCAGCAATGCTTCCTCGCAGTACTGCATCTTTCAGGTTGAATTCATTAACTCCCTTTCAGTGTATTGCCGTTGTCTGTTGATGTGCCCACCTACTACATAAGATCGTAAGCTCCTTAAGGGCATGGACTGGTGTTATTTCACCTAGTGCCCTCAGCAACTCAAGTAATGTCTTCTATACACAAGATCCTTGCACATGATTGCTCAAGAAATAAAGAGCTCCATTAGTCACGGAGGCTTCATGGGGGAGATGAAACCTAAGCTGGGTCTTTAGGATTTAACAGTAGTGATGAGCAAGGGAGTGGAAAATGGGATTCCATGCAAAAGGCAGATTTGGCCTTAGGCAAAAATACAAATTAGTCTGCAGTGAAGTCTCCTGCCACCTTAGGCCCTGAGCCAGCCAGTCTCCACGTCTTTGGCAACTGATGTTCTAGCCTGTATTAAAGAAAACTTGTATTTTATATAATAATAAATGTAATATATGTTTATCAATTCCACAATCTAGAAAATAACACTGTTAGAATTAATTATGTAAATATATATGAGAATATCCTTTTTTCTCTTCTATTCCCGTACGCTCTAAATTATTCCCTGTGTTCTCACTGTCTTCAGTGAAAACATACGTTGCTCAGGAAAGCGTATGAAAGCCCTTCCTGTGGGGACGCAGGTCCATTTTCAGATCTCCAGCAGCGCTATGCTTAATCGTAACTCTTTGCTTCCACGTTTGCCTTTCCTGCCAGCAATACCCTGCCTCGTCCCTTATCTTTTGCCTGGCCAGCTCCTGCCTGGCCTTCAAAACTAAGCCCACAGGCTACTGTCTTCAAAGAGCCTTCCTGGCCTTGCTTCCCACATGCCTGCCCTAGAGCCCGGCCAAGGTTTGGGCTTTCTCTGCTCCCACAGACCCACTTCCCCTATCGTTATCATTTATCACATTTTCACTATAGACTCTTGAATGGCCTGATGAAACTAGCATTTTAAGCAGTATTTTGATAAGGGAGGGGACAAACTAGAGACTAGAAGGCTACACAGTGGGTCATTGTGCTCTTACAGGCGTGGGATAGAGAGGAAGGAATATACAGAATTTTCTAAGGAACAGTTTATAAGATTTCACTGCTTGGGAGGTGGGGAATGAAAGAGGTGGGTGAGATAAAGATGGCTATGAGATAGTGACCATGGGAATCAGACAGATTTGCAAATCGCTCATGGAGGAATTGGCGGTGGCGACTGGGGAAGAGCTTGTTGTTGTGGGACGTGTCCACGGGCGTGTGGAGGGTGCTGCACTGGTGCACAAGAGGGAGGCTGTGGTAGCTTATGGAGATTAGGATGATGGGCTTTACTGTATGATAGAGGTAGCAGACTGAATCAGGGAAAAGGGCTTCAAAAGACTAAAATTATGAAGTTGGATAAACTCTCTTGAGCCTTAAAGAATATGCACAATGAAGGAAGGCCGGGAAGGATGGGAGTTGGGAAAGGAGTGACAACTAACAGCAGGAACAGATGAAGACTTGTGTGAGTAATCCTTGTTTTGGAGGCTCACTTTTATCTTTTTTATTTTAGCCCTATTGATCTGAGGCTTGTTGTAGAAGATATAGAGACTCACTAAAATTTTTCTTCAAATTACTGCCAAGCAGAACTTAGATGATCCACATGGAAATTGTCTATATAGGAAATGAAACTGTTACTGAATTTGTCCTCCTTGGCTTCTATGACATCCCTGAGCTGCATTTCCTGTTCTTTATTGTGTTCGCTGTTGTCTATGCATCCATCGTCGTAGGGAATATGCTGATCATTGTGGCAGTGATTAGCTCCCGGAGGCTCCACAAACCCATGTATTTCTTTCTGGCTAACCTGTCCTTCCTGGAGATCCTCTATACCTCCACAGTGATGCCAAAAATGCTGGAGGGCTTCCTGCAAGAGGCAGCCATCTCTGTGGCTGCTTGTTTGCTCCAGTTCTTTGTCTTTGGCTCTTTAGCCACAGCTGAATGCTTCCTGCTGGCTGTCATGGCATATGATCGCTACCTGGCAATCTGCTACCCACTCCGCTACCCACTCCTGATGGGGCCCAGATGGTGCTTGGGGCTGGTGGTCACAGCCTGGTTCTCTGGCTTCATGGTAGATGGACTGGTTGTGGCCCTGATGGCCCAGCTGAGATTCTGCGGCCCCAACCACATTGACCACTTTTATTGTGACTTCATGCCTTTGGTGGGCCTGGCTTGCTCGGATCCCAGAGTAGCCCAGGTGACAACATTCATTCTTTCTGTGGTCTGCCTCAGTGTTCCCTTTGGACTGATTCTGACATCTTATGCTCGGATCATGGTAGCAGTGCTGAGAGTTCCTGCTGGGGCCAGCAGGAGAAAGGCTTTTTCCACATGCTCGTCTCACCTAGCTGTAGTGTCCACATTCTATGGAACGCTCATGGTCTTGTACACTGCACCCTCTGCTGTCCACTCCCAGCTCCTCTCCAAGGTCTTTTCCCTGCTTTACACCGTGGTCACCCCCATCTTCAATCCTGTGATCTACACCCTGAAGAACAAGGAGGTTCATCAGGTATTACGGAGGATTCTCTCCATTAAACAAACTGAAGCACTTGATTGAAGGAGGGTAGTGAAGATTCTGTTTGGATTTTGGACACCTCCATTGGGAAGTCTTCCAGGATTAGTTGGAAGGGAGGAACTTTGTTCTATTTCAACATTCCTTTCAAACTCTTTCGTACTTACACTGCAAGTAAGAATGGTAGGGCAACAATTTCCAAATGCTAGTTTAAAAAAATTATTTAAACTTTGATTAGTTCTTTATTAAGTGCACCATAAATATTTAATATAAAAAAAACAAAAACAGCAATGCCAAACTAACCTAGAAATATTTCTTATTTATGTTATTGTATAACATTTCAAAATTTCTTCCTACATATATGTATATGTATATTGATAGTAAATTTGTATATAGAACAAATTGGATCATGGAGTTTGAAATCTGATTTTCCACTGAACAGTATGTCATGAACAACTTTTTACATTAATAAGTATCCACTTCTTTATATTTCTGGCTTCATACTACAGCTAAACACGTTTGTTTAAATAATCTATTGCTGGTAATTTTTAGTTGTAAAATATTGTATAGTGAAAGTTTTAGGACTTAAATTGCAAGGTCTGAGGATATGTATATTTTTAAAAATTTAAAGCTGAATTAATTTGACTTATTCACTTTTTGACTTTTTATTGTAGAAGATTTCAAGCATGCACAGAAACAGGGAGAATAGCATAGTGAATCCCCATGTAGGCATCATCCAGCTTCAACATCAATATTTTGCTAATCTGGTTTTAATTACCTACAGCTCCTTTTTGTTTGTTTTGCTAAAAAACTATGGCAAATTCCAGATGTTGCGTTAGTATTGTGTTGTGTAAATTGTGCGTGTATATATCCACATGTAAGTACTTAGCACGCTTTCTGATAAAGACATTTTTAGAAACTGTGACCACCATGCCGTTATGATACTTAGCACAATTACCAAATTTTCCTAACATCATCTAGTACATATGCCATGTTCACATTTCTCCATTGATCTTTAAGTAATTTAAAAAACTTAGGATCTAAATAATGTTTACAAAACGTATTTTGTTATGTTTCCAGTCCCTTTATAACATAGCAGACCTCCTCTCTCTATTCTTTTTTTGTCATGCTATTGACTTATTTTTTTGAAAATTCCAGACAAAGATTTTACAACGCCTGTAATTCTAGCACTCTGGGAGGCCAAGGCGGGAGGATCATTTGAGCTCAGGAGTTTGAGACCAGCCTGAGCAAGAGTGAGACTCCATCTCTACTAAAAAAAAAATTAGAAAGAAATTAGCTGGACAACTAAAAATATATAGAAAAGTTAGCCGGGCATGGTGGCGCATGCCTGTAGTCCCAGCTACTAGGGAGGCTGAGGCAGTAGGATCGCTTGAACCCAGGAGTTTGAGGTTGCTGTGAGCTAGGCTGATGCCGTGGCACTCTAGCCTGGGTGACAAGAGTGAGTCTCTGTCTCAAAAAAAAAAAAAAAAAGAGAGATTTTACAGCAGCTGCTTACAAATATATTCAAAACATTAAAATCCACACCACCAAAGCATAAAACCAAGCCTGCCTGTGTTCAAGATGATCCCCCTTTAATTGAAATGCTTGCTAGAAAAAAACCTCAACTTTCTTCAGAAGAAGATAAAAGAATCTAGAATCTCTACAGTACTTGTATTCAATCAAAAAAATTGCTAGTCATACAAAGACATGGGAAAATCCTATCAATGTTCAAGAAAAAAAGTCAATAATAACTGCTTTGATGGCGTGGATTTGTGGAAAGTCCAAGGTGTTTTGTGAGCCTCTCTCAATTTTTCTCTTTCTTATGGACATTGTCAGGGCTTGGTTTTAGGCTGTTAAGCCAGACCTGGAGTAGGTCTCACTCAAGCAAGTGATCCTTACAGTGAAGGTTTGTCCTTTCGGCGTCTCAGCGGATGGCAGGGGTTATGAGGTGTTGATGAGATTCCTCTACTTCAGCAGGGCGGACAGCACACTTTCCTGGTGCTGCTCTTCCTCAAGCCCGATCCCCGTCTAGTGTCAGTTTCATTTCAATCCTGCAATGGCTTCCGGCCCTTCGTGTGTACAGTCCAGCTAGCAGTTACAGCTCACGGACTCCTCCATCAACATGCTTCTGAGATCCTCTCCACATGTAGCTCTTGCTTTGCTGATCCCCTCTCCCACAGCTTCTAGAGAGTGGCTTCAGCTGCTCCAAATTCAGGATGATTTCTGCTTTGTCAGATCAGTGAGACTGTCCATGGTCCTCTGCCAGGGCCATGGTAAGGAACTGTCCCCAGGGAGACAGCTGGGGGATTGCATGGCTCACCTTGCGAGCTTCCTTTCCTCCAGGGATCACAATCATGTCTTACCTGCTCTCCACTGCCTGAAAACTATTTCTTCATAGCCTTTGTCCTATTTTATAGTCAATTATGCCGGGGTGACTTCCATCTTGGTGAGAAGCAGAAGTGCTCCCATAATACTTTTAAAAATAGTTTTCTTATGGTAAATACCTTGTTAAGCTATTATAATAAACCATGCACCTGAATCTAAAATATTCAGCGGTGAGAGCTGATCATTCTCTTCAGTACTTCTCACAATGCCTTCTTTACGGTAGATGCGTTATATATGCTTGTAGAATTGGACTAAGTTTTACTGAATGTTGATGAGGAGAATGATGAGGATGGGGTGAACTGCCTGGTGGTGGTGGTGGTGACAGGTATGAGAAGTGCCTGGTGATAGTTATTATCAAGTCTTTGTTCTAAAACCTCAGGTCACAACTGTGTATCTTTATAAATATACAAACAAAAGGAGCAAGATGCACAAGTCATATTTTTGTTTTTTATTCAGAAGACATAGTTCTGCCTATTTCATCTTACCTTGGGTCAGAGGTATTATAAACTATTTATAGCAGTTAAAAATCTATATTTTAAACAATTCTCAGCATACAGACTCTCCAGAAAGGGAGTTCTTGCACTCCTCAGAAACCCAGTTCTCCATTCCAAGTACTAACCAGGCCCTACCCTGCGTAGCTTCCAAGAGAAGATGAGATTGGGTGCGTTCAGGGTGGTATGGTGGTATGGCCATAGACAGAATCCCAATTCTTATGGGGGAAATTTCTCTCTGTATCCATATTTTTTCCTGTATCTTAACTTGTTATTCCCAGGCCAGCCAAAATGTGGGTTTTTGTTCCTGACCTCGGAAATTCTATATTTTCTGGTGAAGCCCAGAATGAACTTGGTGTGACATTTTAACCTGCCGCTGGTCCGCTGGATTATTGCTGTCCTCGCTGGTTTCCTGACTCCTAACTGGAATTTTTTAAACTCTGTTACTCACCTCCACAATATTCAGATTTCAATTTCAATATTCAATTTCTTTGATATTTTGTCATTCAGTGGCATCCAGTGTCCAGTTGAAGAAGGGACATTCAGAGAAAAAGAAAATTATTTGTATTCACTATATCTTGGGGAACGGGAGAAACTGGTTTTAGGGCCCGAGGAGATACGTCAACTTGGATTATCCAGTCAATAATCATTCATTTAAAAATAATTTTCTGAACACATGCTGTGACATCATTAGATTAGAATTGGAAAGAATATATTAACTTTTAGAGATCTGTGGAAAGCAATATGGAGATACCTTAAAGAGACACAAGTAGAACTACCTTTTGATCCAGCAATCCCATTACTGGGCATCTACCCAAAAGAACAAAAATCACTCTATGAAAAAGACACCTGCACCCGAATGTTTATAGCAGCACAATTCACAATTGCGAAGATGTGGAAACAACCCAAGTGTCCATCAATACATGA
>NW_012152574.1:434701-445863 GCF_000956105.1 Propithecus coquereli | reverse complement strand
GATACGTACCTCCGGGGGAATGGACACACTTGAAGCTCGGACTTGGGGGGGAGGGAGGGTAAGGGCATCATACGTAACCTAATCATCTGTACCCCTATAACATGCTGAAATAAAAAAAAAAAGAAAAGAAAGGCTGGGCTAAGCAAAGTTTAGATACAGATGCTGAGCAGAGAATGCAGGCTCATCATCTCAGGGGTACCCTTCCTAAGTCAGAGCTGTGTCTAATTTGTGCTTCGAGTAATTCTCCTAAGTAGAATTAATTATCAGATGTTTAATCAGACTCTATTATTCACAATGTACAATAACATGAACCACAGAGGGTGGTACAGATAAACAATACACGGTCTCTGGTTTGATGGAATACATGGTTTACATGGAAAGACGAACTGAGCGCATCATGGTGATGGAACTAGTTATGTGCATTTTTAATAAAGCAATGCAATACATTCTTTCTCTGCATCACACTTTGGCAGTCTACATTTGAAAGAAGAATCTATTTGTGCAAGAGCATCATTAATCCTTATTAAGCTAATTAATGATGCTCTTGCACAAATAGATTCTTCTTTCTACATTTGAAAGAAGAATCTATTTGTGCAAGAGCATCATTAATCCTTATTAAGCTAATTAATGATGCTCTTGCACAAATAGATTCTTCTTTCTACATTTGAAAGAAGAATTCATTCATCGAGTGCTGCATTGACCACTTTATTTTTCAGAACGATGTTAGTAAACTTTTATAGGAAATATTCTTTTATTCTATTGCAAAACAAAGAGAATTTTTAAAAATCCTCCTACTTTTAGCTAGCTTCTAATTCTCACCATAGAATCTGATGCTGCCCAGAAACTCTCAAATGTAGCACAAGCACACAAATATATAAAAAGTTCTGGAAAGTGAAGAAGTAAAAAGGGAAAATGTGGCGGTGAAGTGGAGAGTGATTATTGCCAAAGTGGTTGATTTTGAAAACTATTCCTGATCGTGAGAACTCTCCATGCTCAGAATCCTTCTCAGTGAACTCTTCACCTCCTTATTTCTTAGACCTTACAATTTCAGTTCATTGGCGACTCTTTCAGGGCAGTCTTCCTTTGCCACTTTGGTTGTCAAATCTACCTTTTGTATCTTGTCACAGCACCTTCATAGATGACCACAGTTGTAATATGGAGGATGTAATCATATTTATTTTGTTTAAATTTTTAAAAAACATTTTTAAGTTAATGGTGGTCTCCCACACAAGGCAGGAAGGTGCATTATGGTAGAGACTTCAACTGGTTTCTCTCTCCGAAATATCCCCAGTGCTTGGCATACAAACGACAGTAAGTATTTGCCACAAAATGAATAAATTAATTACTGAAGACTGAAGGCAGGAGAGGGCAATATGTTGTCCTCCTCAAGTATTTCTCTGCCACTTCAACATTTCAAGAGTAAAACTTCTTTCTTCCAGGTGTTCTCCCAGTAACATGGGCTGGAAACATTGGTTTATCCATTTCTTTCATCTCTCAAGTCCAGACTAAGGGCTATAATGTTTTTTTCCCCTGCAAAATGGTTCTTGTTTCAGTCTCCTTATCACTTTCTTTACTTATTTGGGCTTTCTCTCATCAATTCCCTCTCTGCTTATTTCATCAGCAGCTTAACTAGCATCACTGATTCCACATTCTAATTATTATGATCCATGCTGCAAGCATCTTCCAGAAATTGTACGACTTTCTGTTTTGGGCCTGACTCCCCCTCACTTAAACACCTCTAACATCTCTTGTTTCCTATTGCACCACATATACCCATCTGTGCCTGGTTATGAAGAACATCTACGTGTGGATCTATCTACCTGTGAAGCAGGGTTTCCCACCACTCACCAGCAGCCTCCTCTCTCTTTGGCTGATCACCTGTAGTTCCCTAGATGCGCTCATTTCTGTCTTCACACACTTCCTCTGTTGACTTAACCCCAGCCCTCTTCTCTTCCAGCCTTCTTCTTTCCTTCCTTGTTCAAATATTACCAGGCCTTCAGGGCTCAAAGTTTTACCCCCTTCCTCACCATGAAGTTATCCCTGAATATTCTATCCCTCATTATCTTATATCTTCTGAAATATGTAGATAGAATGGTCTAGCCCTTAACTGAATACTGTCTAAAGGAGTTTTCCATTTTTTTCTGACAAATTTTCTCTTAATTATATTATAAATTCCTCAAGAGTGGGAATCATGTTTTCTTTTAAAAAGTTCTTTATAGCAGCAGCCAAAGAGCTGAGCACACAGTTTCTCCCAAGAATGATTGTTTATGGACTCCTCTCTCTAACAGTAAGGGTATCTGTCTATTTCACATATGTGGATCAGGGAGAAAATGCCCTTTGGATCCACCATCATGAAAAGATGGGTCATTTTATGTTAATTGGAAATAACTGATATCTGAATAAAAGATTCCTTAAGTATTATCCTGGATAGAGCTGGAGCCCATTCTACTAAGTGAAGTATCACAAGAATGGAAAAACAAGCACTACGTGTACTCACCATCAAATTGGTATTAACTGACTTAACTTACCAACACTTAAGTGCACCTATATTAGTAATAGTCATCGGATGTCGGGCAGGTTGGGGGGTGAGGAGGGGATGGGTATGTAAACACCTAATGGGTGCGGTGTGCACTGTCTGGGGGATGGACACGCTTGAAGCTCTTGGTACCCCTGTAATGCGCTGAAATAAAAGAAATAAAAAATTAAAAAAAAGATATGACTCCAGTATCCCTTTCAACCAGCAGAGTCTATATTCAAAACTTTATGATGAATCTTGTGACAGGCACAGTTTACTTTCCTCTTCAACTCGTATATTTATTACCGTCTTATTTCTAGAATCTTCAGATGTTCCAATAATTGCTTTAGAAGAAAGGGACATAAACTTCTCCCTCTTTATGCAAAGCATTTTTGAATACTTGAGAACAGGACTTTGTACACTTTCACATACTGAAGATTAGCCCAAACACCCAGTTAAGTCACACATTTCAGGGATCAACACCACAGGTTATGATTCAGGATGTCTGGTGTAGGACACAAGAACTTGCATTTCTAACATGTCTCAACATTGGTGATACTGATGCTGCTAGTCTGCTAAGTTGAATTAAAAATGCAGGACATCTTATCAACCATACATTTATTATTCCTATTTTCCCTCTATTTTAATTTTTCTCTCCTTTTTTTTTGAGAATTGGAGGATTCCTCTTCTCCTACAAGTTTAATTTACCCCTACTCCTTTACTCTCTTAAGAACAATGTGTTCTTCAGCCCAGACGGTGCCATTCCTCCGTGTTTTCACATTTCCTCCCAGGTTGGATCTTTTTGATGATTTTTCTTGAGTACTCCCATTGTTATTATATCCACCTCCAGGTTATTTATTTAGAAAATATATCACTCACATTGGATCTTGGGTCAGGTGTGGTTCAGTACTAAGGTCATCAGAATGGTATTTCAGAATCTAGGAGTTGTGAGGGTCTGTCTATCCATCTCTAAAATTCTAGTCTTGGTTGGACTGTATCCTCCTGCCCTAAGATGTCCCCCCAGGTATCTCCAGCTATTACCTCGCTTCTCTGCTCTTTATGACAAATCCATAAAAACCTCATTGTCTTCATAACCCATTGTCCATTACTCTTCAAATTAATCATTTTTTTTTTTTACCTCTTGTGTTTTCTTGGGCCCTCTTCAATCAAACTTTCGTCCTTATTTCACTGAAATCGGGACACTGCCATGGGAAAGTGTGACATGATCCAAACTCTTGTGAACAACAATCGCCAGGAGGCAAAGAAAGGTGGTTCCCCTCACTTCTACCTTTCAGTTATTATGCGTGTGTATCTAATGGGTGAAAATAACTCTCAATCAGAACCCTTGCTTTGGCGGAATCTTAGCATTGCAAGCTCTTCACAGCTAAAGACGGTGGGATGAAGGCAGAGAGAACTAATTTAAATTATCTCTACGTATCCTGTGCTTGTGGAGGTGGAAGAGAGAGGGTATAAATGTTAGAATGTTCTCAAAAACTCAAAAATGTTACGATAGGAATTATTCTGTTTGGTCCCATAGAAGACTAAGCTCAGTCGGCACCTCTTTCTTCTTATCCCTGATGCTTAAGACCCAGAAGGAGAGGAAAACCCATCCACAACACTTAACTAGTGATGAATATTGGGGAATGTCCTAGTCAGCTCTGGCTGCCGTAACAAGATACCATATCCTGGGTGGCTTAGACAATAGAAATTTATTTTTTCACAGTTCTGGAGGCTGGAAGTCTGAGAGATGGGTACCAGCATGGCCAGGTTCTGGTGAGGGCTCCTTTATGGATTGTAGACAGCTGCCTTCTTGCTGTGTACACGCTCTTATGACCTCATATATCTAATTACCTCCTAAAGGCCCCATCTTTAAATACCATCACACTGGGAGTTAAAACTTCAAGATATGAATTTAGGGTTTGGGACACACATCAGTCTATAGCAAGGGAGCACAGGGGTGGCACACACTCCATTCCTATCCTCTTAGAGTCCCAGTGGGGCTCTAGAATTAAACTGACATAAGAGAGATTAACAGGAGAAAAGCACATAAATTTATTTAATACAAGTTTGATGTGTCATGGGAACCCTTATAAAGAAATGAGGAACAAAAGAAGCAGTTAACGTCAATTAATTACTATATTGAATTGGACAAAGAATAGTAGATTGTGAAGAAGCTACTAAATTATGTGGGGAGGCTTAAAGGATAAGAGTTATTTTAACAAGGTCTGTGCAGAATTCTTTTTGTCTTGACTTCTTGTCCTTGATGACAAGGTGTTGCTTTTCCTTCTAGTATAGAGAGGATGTCTTTCTCATGGGACATCTGCTTTTAAGAAACCGAAAAGAGGTCAGATTGATCATCTTACACCTACATTTTTTCAAGTGATTTTAATTCAAAATAGTCAATGTGCCAGAGTGGTATATTTTAACTCCTTCAAGAGAATATGGCCACTCCCATGGCAGGAACCTAGTGATATTCCACTTAACAAGAGCAAATATAATCAAGGACTTCCCTCCAATGTGTGAGGCTCAAAGAAGAGTGAGAATGGTGAGGATAAAGGACTGAAAGGACACAGCCAGAGCTTTTCGCTGTAGGCTCAGTGTACTTCGCCAGCCAGAATTATGTCCTTATCTGTCTGCTTTTAGGAGAAGATAAATTTTCACTTCTTGTGAGGGGAGGCCTAGAAACCAATTATTGTAATTCCATAAAAATTGTCCTGTAGATTGAGCCTATCAGACAAGATAAATCCTTTCATGAGAAAGAAGATCTTCCAGGTATAATAAACCAGATATTCATGGTAAAAATCATCCAGGCTCCATTCTGTGTGCCTGTGTGTGTAACTGAAATCAGGGGTGAGTCATTAAGAGGGCGAGTGAATTTTCTTGGTGTTTTAATTGCAAACAGCATAATACACCTTGGCTAATTTAAGCTGATGTTATTTATTAAATAATATTTGGTACCTCATAGACTGTCCTGGAGTTAAAGAGAGCCAGACTCTTGAGTTATTCTTCTAGGAATGAGACGCAGAAACACCAAGAGGGCCTCACAGGAGAAAATGCCACTGCGTCATGGCTTGGCTTTTAGGATACTTGAAACTAAATTCTAGAGCTGTCACTGATGCCCCAGAAGAACCAGATTCCTTGTCCCAGGCAGAGAAGACTGAGTTCCACATGCGTGGTGTCGCTGACTGGTAGAAACTTATTCCCACGCTTGCTGCCAGCTGCCGGGGAATCTAGGAAATGATCACAGTGTGGTGAGGGGCTCACAGATGTGAAGACACAGATAACGAACATCTACTCGTGGCAGAGTGTGAAAGGGTAATGTGGGATACTAATTTCTATTTCTGTTTACTTTTTAAATTACAAACATTTCAAACACACAAAATACAAATATTTCAAACGTGCACAAGATCTTATTTCATTTATATTTCCTACTCCACTTTTATTATTGTAAAGCAAATCCAAGGCATCATATTATTTTATTGGTAAATATTTTGGTATACATATATAAATGATAGGGTTCTTTTTTTTAGAAAAAAGTGATATCACTATTATTATTTCACCAAAAAATATTGAGATTTTCCAGTTATCTTTCTGTTATTGATTTCTCTTTTAATATCATTGTAGTCTGACAGCAGACATTGTATGATTTCTTTTCTTTTAAATTCTTTCAGATGTACTTTATGGCTCAGAACGTGCTCTGCCTTGGTGAATGTTCTATGTAAGCTTGAGAAGAATGTATATTATTTTTGCTGGATGAAGTATTCTACAGATGTCAATTAGATCTAGTTGGTTGACAGTGTTGTTGAGTCTAACTGTGTCCTTACCGATTTTCTGCCTGCTGGATCTGCCCATTTGTGGTAGAGGAGTTTAGAAGTCTTTAGCTATCATAGTGGATTCATCTATTTTTCCTTGCAGTTCTATTAGTTTTTGCCTCACATAGCTGATACTCTGTTCTTAGGCACATACACATTAAGGACCATTTTGCCTTTTTGGAGAATTAACTCCTTTATCATTAGGTAATGCCCTTTTTTATCCCTGATAACTTTCCTTGCTTTGAAGTTTTCTGTCTGAAATTTTTTTTTATTTCAGCATATTACAGTGGTACAAATATTTAGGTTACATATATTACCTTTGCCGCACCTGAGTCAGAGCTTCAAGCGTGTCCATCCCTCAGACGGTGCGCTCCGCACCCATTACGTGTGTATATACCCATCCCCTCCACCCCCTCCCACCTGCCCAATACCTGATAAATTTTATTCCCATATGTGCACTTAGGTGTTGATCAGTGAAACCAATTTGATGGTGAGTACATGTGGTGCTTGTTTTTCCATTCTTGGGATACTTCACTTAGTAGAATGGGTTCCAGCTCTATCCATATCACCATTGTTTCTTAAAGCTGAATAGTATTCCATGGTATACATATACCACATTTTATTACTCCACTCCTGTATTGATGGGCACTTGGGTCGTTTCCACATCTTTGCAATTGTGAATTGTGCTGCTATAAACATTCGAGTGCAGATGTCTTTTTTATAGAATGTCTTTTGTTCTTTTGGGTAGATGCCCAATAATGGGATTGCTGGATCAAATGGTAGATCTAGTTGTATCTCTTTAAGGTATCTACATATTGCTTTCCACAGAGGTTGTACTAGTTTTCAGTCCCACCAGCAGTGTATGAGTGTTCCTATCTCTCTGCATCCACGCCAACAATTATTGTTTGAGGACTTTTTGATAAAGGCCATTCTCACTGGAGATAAGTGATATCTCATTGTGGTTTTGATTTGAATTTCCCCAATGATTAGAGATGTTGAGCATTAGTATAGATACTCTGGCCTCACTTTTGATTAGCCATAGTGTAGAATATTTTCCTCCATTTACTTTTTATTTATAAGTGTCTTTATATTTAAAGTGGGTTCCTTGTAGATGAAATATAGTTTGGTGTTGTTATTTTATTATTTTATTTTTTTTAGAGACAGGGTCTCACTCTCTTGCCCAGGCTGGAGTCCAGTGGCAGGATCAGAACTCATTGTATCCTTCAACTGAACTCCTGGGCTCAAGTGATCCTCCTGTAGCTGGGACTACAGGCACACGCCACCATGCCCAGCTAGTATTTTTAAGTTTTTTATGGAGATGGAGGTGTGGGGTCGGACTATATTGCCCACGCTGGTCTCGAGCTCCTGGCCTCAAGCAATCCTCCCACCTCAGCCTCCCAAAGTGCTGGGATTACAGGCATGAACCACTGTGCCCAGCCGGGTCTTGTTTTTGAATCCATTCTCAAAATCTTTGTTTTCTGATTTGTAGATTTAGACTATTGATGTTCAAAGTGATTATTGATATAGCTGGATTAATATCTATTAATAGCATATTTATTAATTTCTATTCATTGTCCTTGTTCTTTATTCCTATTTTTGTCTTCACTCTTTTTCTGCTTTTTGTGGTTTTAATTGAGCATTTTATGTGATTCTATTTTCTTTCCTGTGTTAGTGTATCAGTTAAATGTATTTTTTAAAACTGTTTTTAGCATTGCCCTACAGTTGGCAATGTACATTTATGACTAATTGAAGTCTGCTTTTAGATAACACTGTAACACTTCATGGGAAGAATGAGTACCTTGTAGTAACAAAAATAATCCTAATTCCCCACTCCCATCCTTTGTATCATTGTTGTCGTTCATTTTGCTTATAATAAGTGTATACATAAGCACACACACAGACACACAAGATAGGCACATAAGCATACATAATTAAACACATCATTGCTATTGTTATTTTGAGCAAACTGTTATCTGTTGGGTCAATTAAGAAAAATTTTTATTTTACCTTCACTTATTCCTTCTTCAATGCTCTTCCTGTCTTATGTAGATCCAAATTTCTGATCTGTGTAATTTCCTTTTCTCTGAAGAACTTCTTTTAACATTTCTTACAAGGCAAGTCTATTGGCAAACAAATTACCTCAACTTTTGTTTCTCTGAGAAAGTCTTTATTTCTCCTTCATTTTTGTTTTTTTTTTTTTTTGCCTTGGAATAGATTGTTTTATTGTCAGATAAGTCACACGGGTGTGTTTATAAAGATGAGGCTATTTGACATAATCCATTTATCAAAACAATAATTTCTCATCTAATACCGCTATTAATAATAACATTTTTTCTCATTCCATATGACAATAATGAGAAAATCTACTAAATCTGGATGGCAGCAGGTGACAGGATTGGATATTCTCTGCACGTTCTCAAAGTCACCAGTAGGTAGGAATTACAGAAATTACATAGACTTCACACTTGGTCGCTTCACATGGTACATAATTCTAGGTTGGTGGTTTTTCTTCCATCAACACTTTAAATATTTCACTCCATTTTCTTCTTGCGGAGTTTATAAGAAGTCAGATGTAATTCTTATCTTTGCTCCCCTATAAGTCAGTTGTTTATATCCTCTGGCTTCTTTTAGAATTTTTCCTTTATCTTTGATTTTCTAAGATTTAACAACAATGTGCCTAGATATAGATTTCTGGCATTTATACTTCTTGGTGTGATCTGAGGTATGGTGTCTCACAGTAATTTGGGGAAATTTTCAGCCATTATTATTTCAAATATTTCTTCTCCTCCTTTTTCCATTTTTTTCTTGTGATATTCCCACTACATGTATTACACATTTTAAACTTTTCCCAGAATCCTTGGATATTCCATTCTGATTTATTCAGTCTTTATTCTCTTTGATTTTCAGTTTTCAGATTTCTGTTGATATATTCTCAAGCTCAGAGATTTTTGTAGTTTTCTTCTTCTTCCCCCAAGCTTTATTAAGGTATAATTGACAAATAAAAATTGTATATATTTACTGTGTGCATATGATGCTTTTATATATGTATACATTGTGAAATGATTATCACAATCAAGCCAATTACCATATCTATTGCCTCACATAGTTACCATTTTTTCTATGGGTGTGGTAATAACACACACACGGAATGATAACATTTAAGATCTACTAATATAGCAAATTTCAAGTATATAATACAGTATTACTAACTATAACTACCATATATAAATATATTAGATCTCCAGAACTTATTCATTTTGCATAATTGATACATTGTACCTTTGGTACCATCTCTTCATTTTATCTACCCCATATCCCCTGGCAATCACCACTCTACTCTCTACTTCTATGAATTTGATATTTTTAGATTTCCTATATAAGTTTCATACAATAAGCCTGGCAAATGACAGAATTTTCTTCAAGTGAAGTATCCCAAGAATGGAAAAACAAGCACCACATGTACTCACCATCAGATTGGTTTTAACTGATCGACACTTAAGTGCATATATAGTAATAACATTCATTGGGTGTCGGGCAGATGGGAGGGGGTAGGAGGGGATGGGTATATACACACCTAATGGGTGCGGTGTACACTGTCTGGGGGATGGACATGCTCGAAGCTCTGACTTGGGTGGGGCAAGGGTAGTATACATAACCTAAACATTTTTACCTCCATAATATGCTGAAATAAAAAAGAAAAAACATAAATCATTATATAAAAGATACCTGCACTCCTTTTTTTTTTTATCATAGCACTATTCACAATTGCAAAGATATGAAATCAATTCAAGTATCTATCAACCAATGACTGGATAAAGAAAATGTGGAATACACATACCATGTAATACTATTCAGTCATAAGAAAGAATAAAATCATATCTTTTGCACAACTTGGATGGAAGTGGAGGCCATCGTCTTAAGTGAAGTAACTCAGGAACGGAAAATCGAATACCACATGTTCTCATTTATAAGTGGGAGCTAAACAATGGGTACGCATGGAAATACAGAATGGAATAACAGACATTGGAGGCTTCAAAAGGTGGAAGGTGGGTGAGGGACGAAAAATTACCTCTTAGGTACAATGTACACTATTTGGGTGATGGATACACTAAAAGCCCAGACTTAACTACTACACAATATATCCACATAACAAAACTGCACTTGTACTTCCTAAATATATACAAATAAAATAAAATAAAATAAATGACAAAGATTTCCTTTTTTTAAAAGGCTGAATAGTATTCTATTATATTATATATATTACTTTTTCTTATCTACTCATCTGTCAATGGACACTTAGGTTGATTCCATATCTTGGCTATTATGAATAATGCTGCAGTGAACTTGGAGTGCAGATATCTCATACAATATAACTTTCTCACCACCATTTATTACAGAGACTATTCTTTTTCCATTGTGTGTTTTTGGCATCCTTGTGAAAGATCAATTGATTGGAAATCCATGAATTCATTTCTGGACTCTCTTTCCTGTTCCATTGCTCTATATATTTGTTTTTATGCTGGTATCATACTGTTTTGATTTCTACAGCTTTGTAGTGTATTTTGAGTTTGAGTAGTGTCATGTCTCCAGCTTTGTTCTTTTTGCTCAAAATTGCTTTGGCTATACAGAGTCTTTTGTGGTTTCATATGAATTTTAGTATTTTTAAAAATTTCTATGAAAAATGCCATTGGAATTTTGACAGCAATCACATTGAATCTATGGTTTGCTTAGGGGAGTATAAACATTTTAACAGTATTGTTCTTCCAACCCATGAATACAGAATATTTTTTCATTTATTTGTGTCTTCTTTAATTTCTTTTTTTTTTTTATTTCAG
>NW_012152574.1:404272-432836 GCF_000956105.1 Propithecus coquereli | reverse complement strand
GTAAAAGGAATTGCGTTTTTGATTTGATCTTCTGCTTGACTGTTGTTGGCATATATGAATGCCTCAGATTTGTGTGTGTTGATTTTGTAGCCTGAAACAAAATCTTCTTTAATTTCTTTCATGAATGTCATTGTTTTCTGTGTACAGATCTTTCACTTCCTTGATTGAATTTACTCCTAAGTATTTTATGTTTCTTTGATGTTATAATACATGGAATTATTTTCCTGATTTCCTTTTCAGATAGATCATTGTTGATGTAAAAATGCAACTTTTTTTTTTGTTGATTTTGTATCCTGCAACTTTACTGAATTTATTTATTACTTCTAACAGGTTTTTGGTGTAGTCCTTAGGGTTTTCTAAATGTAAGATGATGTCATCTACAAACAGAGATAATTTTACTTCTTTCTTTTTAATTTAGATGTCTTTTATTTTTTCTTTCTGTGTAAATGCTGTGTCTAGGACTTCCAGAATTATATCGAATAGAAATCATCAAAGCCAGGAACCTTGGCTTATTCCTGATCTTAGAAGAAAAGATTTTAGCTTTAACCGTAGATGTGTCATACATGACCTTTATTATGTTAAGGTACATTTCTTCTATGCCTAATTTGTTGAGAGTGTTTTTTAATCATGAAGGAATGATGAATTGTGTCAAATGCTTTTTCTGCATCTATTGAGATGATCATCTTTTTATCCTTCATTTTTTAATGTAGCAATCACATTTATTAATTTATGTATATTGAACAATTCTTGCATCCCAAGGATGACTCCCACTTGGTCATGGTGTATGATTGCTTGATGTGCTGTTGAATTTATTTTGATAGTATTTTGTTGAGGATTTCTGCATCTATGTTCATCACAGATATTGGCCTGGACCTTTTTTCTTATAGTTGCCTTGTCTGGCGTTGGTATTAGGATGATTCTGGCTTCATACAATGAGTTTGGAAGTATTACTTCATTTTCATTTTTTTGAAAGACTTTGAGGAGGAATAGCATTAATTATTCTTTAAAAGTTTGGTAGAATTCACCAGTGAAGGCACTAGATCCTGGGGTTTTTTGAATGGGAGACTTTTTATTGCTGGTCAAATCTCCTTACTCATCAATGGTCAGTTCAGATTTTCTATTTCTTAATAATTCAGTCTTGGTTAAGTTTCCATTTCTAGGAAATTTATTCATTTAAAAAATTTTTTTCCAGTGAAAATTAAACAGGAATATTCATTTTTAAAAGTTATCCTATTTGTTGCCATATAATTGTTCACAGTAGTCTCTTGTGATCCTTTGGTACTTCTCCCGTCCAAGTACTAACCAGGCCCAACCGTGCTTAGCTTCTGAGATCAGAGGAGATTCGCTGTGTGCAAGGTGTTATGGCTGTAAACTCCTTCATATTTCTGTGGCATCAGTTGCAATGTTTCCTCTTTGATTTATAATTTTATTAATTTAAGTTATCTCGCTTTTATTCTTTCTCAGTCTAGTTAAAGGTTTGTTGGTTTTGTTTACCTTTTTGAAAAACCAACTCTTAGTTTCATTGGTCTTTTCTATTGTTTTTCTAGTCCCTATTTCATTTCTTTCTGGTCTGATCTTTGTTATTTCCTTCCTTCTGATAAGTTTGAGCTTAGTTTGTTCTACTTTTTCTAGTGCCTTCATGTGTAAAGTTATTTTACTCACAAGCTTTCTTCTTTCTCCATGTGGGCATTTATCACTATGAACTTCCCTCTTAAAACTGCTTTTGCTGCATTCTGTAAGTTTTGGTATGTTGTCTTTCCATTTTCACCTGTTTCAGGTATTTGTTGATTTCCCTTTTGACTCATTAATGTTTAGGAGATGTTGTTTAATTTCCACATATTTGTAAATTTTCCGTGTTTCTCCTGTTATCGAGTTCTATCCAGAGTATTGATATTCTGTATTTCTTAATACCATTGTGGAAAAAAAAATGACTTGATATGATTTTAATCTTGATTTTGTGAAGACTTATGGCCTAACATATGATGTACCTTGGAGAATGTTCTGTGTATGCTGGAAAAGAAAGCGTATTCTGTTGCTGTTGGATAGAATATTCTGTATATATCTGTTAGGTCCATTTGGTCTAAGGTGTAGTTCAAGTCCAATGTTTTGAGTTGATTTTCTGTGTGGTTGATCTTTCCATTGCTAAAAGTGGGGTATTAAAGTTCCCTACTATTATTGTATTGCTGTTTATTTCTCCTTTAGATCAGCTAATATTCACTTTATATATTAGATGAGCCAAGTTGGGTGGTATTTATAACTGTAGATCCTTTTAATGAATTGATCCCTTATTATTATATAATGACCTTCTTTGTTTTTCGTGATAGTTTTGAACTTATAGTTTGTTTTGTCTGATATAAATATAGCCATCCTTATTCTCTTTTGGCTACCATTTGCATGGAATTTCTCATAATTTCTTTAAGTAAGCTTTTGTCCCTTTTATTTTCTATGCTGCTTATGAGACTCCCATAATGCATATATTAATTTGCTTGATGGTGCCCCATAATTTCCATAAGCTTTACTCACTCTTTTAAATTCTTTCTTCTTTTATTTCTTTCACTGGGTAATTTGAAATGACCTGTCTTTGAGCTCACGTATTGTTTTTTTCTGCTTGATTATGTTTGCTATTGATGTTCTCTCTGGAATTTTTCAGATCAGTCTTTGTGTTCTTTGGCTCCAGAATTTCTGTTTGGTTCTTATTTATGGTACACACTCATTATTGAACTTCTGATTTTGATCATGTATTGGTGTCCTGACATTGTTTATATGTCTTTGCTCTCTTGTGGGGCATTGAGCTTCTTTAAGACAATTATTTTGAATGCTTTGTCTGGCAGTTCACAAATACCCATTTCTTTAGAGTTATTTAATGGTGCTTTCTTTTGTTTAATTGGTGGTGTTGTGTTTCCCTTATTAATCCTGATTCTTGTGGCCATGAGTTGGTCTCTGTGAGTTTTAAGAATTAGGTACCTACTCCAGTCTTTACAGACTGGCTTTGGCTGGTAAAGCCCTTCAATAGTCAGCTGGTCCAGAGATTCTGGGTGGGCCATCTAGCAGGGTTCATAGGAAGGCCTGCATCTGGAATCCTCAGGAGGGATGGCCTGGTGCCTGGATCAGCAGGGGTTGGCTTGGAGCTTGGGTCTCTAGGGTCAGGTGCATAGCCTGAGTTCACTTGGGAAGCCTAGAGCTAGGGTCCACTGGGGTGGACCTGGATCCTGAGTCCACAGGATCTAGCCTGATGCTGGGGTCCACTGGGGTGGACCTGCTTCCTGGGTCTGCAGGAGCAGACCTGGAGCCTGGGTTGTGGTGTTCACCTTGAACCTGTTTCTGCAGGAGCTGACCTAAAGCCTGGGTCCATGGGGGCTGACATGGTGCTGGGTTGTACCTTGTACCTGGGTAAATAGGGACAAGCCTGGAGCCTGAATCTACAAAATCTGATTTTGTACTGTGGTGGGCCAGGAGTATGAGTCCACAGGCATACTGGCTCCACGTGGGCTGGTCTGGAGTCTGGGTTTGCAGGGATAATCCTGGAGCCGGGGTTTACAGGGGCTGGGCTGGCATTGGGGTGCATTGAAGTGGACTTTGGGTCTGCTGGAGAGGACCTGAACACTGGGTCCACTGCAGCATACAGCTGCAGCATATGCCTGGAGCCTGGGTTCTGCCTGGTGCTGGGGTGGGCCTGAATTCTGGGCCCGTTAGGCTGGTCTGGAGCCTTTGGAGCAAAGGTGTCAGCCTAGTGCATGGGGCCATGGGGGCAAGCCTGGTGCTGGGGCAAGCCTGGAGCCTGGGTCTGTTGGGAAAATAGACTAAGAGATGTTAGAGGTTTCAGGAGTTTTGCAGGGCTTGCCTTGAAGGAATCTGTGGGCATGTTGGTTCACAGAATAGAAGCTGCTCCCAGCAAAGACAGGCATTATCAGAGGGTGTCTGCACAGCAGCATTTGTTCAATACTGCCGTCCATTGCCTTGAGCTTTTTTGCACAGCAAAAGCTCAGTTTGGGCCCCTGGCTGAGAAGCTGATTAAAATGCCTGCCCAGCAGATAATGTGCAGCTGGAACTATCTTAAACTTCAAGGCTATTCCTGCTTCACTCCTGACCACATGTCTCTGTATTTAGAGAAATAGATTATATTAGTACACAGACTCAGTGCTCTTACTTTATACATTTTTGTCTTTAATTTGTATGCTCAGCTAGGTCTATTTCTAATTTAGGGCTTAAATGTTTATCTTAGAAAAATTTTATAACTGTCTATTCTTGTAGACAGAATTAGGTAAGGGTCCCTTGAAACCTTTGGGGAGCCTAGCAACCTCAATGAATAAGCTGTACACATAATTCTTTAACCAAGGACAACTAATTGCTATAACAATAAATACTGATGTGGGATTTCACTCATTGCCTCACAGCTCATAGAAATGCTGGAGGACTCCTGACTCCCCAATCACTTTAAACTACACTTTCTCTCTCTCTCTGTTATTTTTCTGTCTCTATTATTTCCAAATCTCTTACGACAATCCTGCCTGGGACCTGTTTTGCTGGGAGAGTAGCTAACTCCCGGCATGGGTCCATGGATGCTTGCCTGGAGTCTGGGGCTGCAGGGGACAGCCTGGCCAGACTCCAGGCTGAGATGGGCCTGGCGGTTGGGTCCATAGTGGTGGGCCTGGGTCTTCATGAACTGGTTTAGTGCATAGGGTCACAGGGCCAGCCTGGAGCTGGAGTCCATGGGATGAGCCTAAGCCCTGGGACTGTGGATACCAGTATGGTGCCTGGGGCCACAGGGGCCAGCCTGGGTCTTGGATCCATGGGAGCTGGTCCAGTACCAAGGTGGACCTGGAAGCTGAACCTCCAAGGGGCCAGCCTGGAGGCTGTGGATGCAAGGACATGCCTGGTACTAGGGGAGGCCTGGTGCCTGGGGCCAGAAGGGTAAATCTGGGGCTGTAGGTACCATCTTGGAACCTGAGGCTATACAGATTGGTCTGACTCTGGGTCAGGACTAAAACCTGGGTCCAGTGGTGTGCGACTTGGTCCTGAGACTGAAGGTGCCAAGCCTGGCACCAGGATCTACCAGAGTGGGCCTGTTACCTGGATCATAGGAAGCAGGCTTGGGTCCTGGATCAATGGGGGTAGCCTGGTTTCTGAGTCTGTGGGCTGGCCTGCTTCTGGAGAAGATGAGCCTGGGTCTTCAGGGGCCAGTGCAGTGCTGGGGCAAATCTGGGTGAATAGGGTCTGCCTCGAACCTGGGTCCACAGGGTCCAGCCTGGAACCTGGGTCCACAGGAGCCAGCCCATAACCTGGTTCCACAGGGGCTGACCTGGCACTGAGATTCACTGGGATGAGCTGATGTTGGGTGTGCAGTGAAGTCAGGTGCTCATCTCACCGTCCTTCCCCACGCAGACAGTATCTCTCAGCTGTGCCACCTGGGGTGAGGGGTGATGCAGGTAATGTACAGTTGTCTTTCCTATCCTCTTCACTGCTTATTTTCTTATTTCTGTGCTACAAACAGGTGCTGTAATCTGTCACCTGGATTCCTAAGTTCTTCCGAAGATATTGGTGTGCATGAATCATTGCTTAAGCTGATGTTTCTGTGAGGGAAAGATGCTGGACACTCCTATTCTACCGTCTTGCTGAGGCATTCCTTCTCTAAACTCTCTCATCATAATAGATAGAGGGAAGCAATTGCCTTCTCAGTGGATCTTCCACTTGATCTCCAGTCTTTTTCTCTCTCCTAGATTTATTTATTTATTTATTTTACTGATACATAATTGTACATATTTTGGGGTACCTATGATATTTTGTTACTTGCATTGAGTATGTGATCAAGTCAGGGAATTTGAGGTATTTATTACATCAAGTATTTATCATTTTATATTGGAAATATTTCAAGTCCTCTCTTCTAGCTATTTTGCAATGTATAATACATGTTGCTACCTCTAATCACCCTCCTTTCTATTGAACATTAGAACCTATTTCTTATATCTAACTGTATGTACCTGTTAACTAACCTCCCTTTATCCTCGCCTCCACCAACATATCCTTCCCAGTGTCTGGTATCTAACATCCTACTCTCTACCTCCATGAGATAAACTTATTTCCCTCATGAATATGAGCAAGAAAATGCAATATTTGTCTTTTGTGTCTTGACTTATTTCACTTAACATCATGACCTCCAGTTCCATTCATGTTGCTGAAAATTACAATATTTCTTTCTTTCTTATGGCCAAAGAATATTCCATTGTGTATGTGTGTGTGTGTGTATAATATATATTTTTTATTTAAATATATATTTATTTAAAATATATATATTATTTCAGCATATTATGGGGGTACAAATATTTAGGTTACATATATTCCCTTTGCCCCACCTGAGTCAGAGCTTCAAGCCTGTCCATCCCCCTGATGGTGTGCACTATGCCCATTAGGTGTGTATATACCCATCCCCTTCTCTCCCCCCACCTACCCAACACCCGATGGATGTTACTACTATATGTGTGCCCTTAAATGTTGGTTAGTTAAGTCAGTTAATACAAATTTGATGATGAGTACATGTGGTGCTTGTTTTTCCATTCTTGTGATACTTCACTTAGTAAAATGGGCTCCAGGTCTATCCAGAATAATACAAGAGGTGCTAGATCACCATTGTTTTTTTGTGGCTGAGTAGAGCACCATGGTATACATATACCACATTTTATTAATGGACACTTGGGTTGTTTCTACATCTTTGTAATTGTGAATTGTGCTGCTATAAACATTCGAGTGCAGATGTCTTTTTTACAGAACATCTTTTTTTCCTTTGGGTAGATGCCCAGTAATGGGATTGCTGGATCAAATGGTAGTTCTGCTTGTATCTCTTTGAGGTATCTCCATATTACTTTCCACAGAGGTAGTACTATTTTGCAGTCCCACCAGCAGTGTATGAGTGTTCCTATCTCTTCACATCCCTGCCAACATTTATTGTTTTGGAACTTTTTGATAAAGGCAGTTTTCACTGGAGATAACTGATATTTCATAGTGGTTTTGGATTGCATTTCCCTGATAATTAAAGATGTTGAGCATTTTTTCATATTTTTGTTGGCCATTAGTTTATCTTCTTTTGAAAAGTTTCTGTTCATGTCCTTTGCCCACTTTTTGACAGAGCTGTTTTATTTTTTCTTTCTGATTTTCCTGAGTTCTCTATAGATTCTAGTTATCAGCCCTTTATCAGATGTGTAGTGTGCGAATATTTTCTCCCATTCTGTAGGTTGTCTGTTTGCTCTTGTCATAGTTTCCTTGGCTATGCAGAAACTTTTTAATTTGATCAGGTCCCATTTATTTATTTATTTTTTGTTGCTGATTGCCTTTGGGGTCTTCTTCATAAATCCTTTCCCTAGGCCAATATCTACAGGACTTTTTCCAATATTTTCTTCTAGAATTCTTATAGTTTCATGCCTTAGGTTTAATTCTATTATTTGCCATGGGTTGATTTTTGTGAGAGGTGAAAGGTGCGGATCCTGTTTCAGTCTTCTACATGTAGCTATCCCATTTTCCCAGACACTCCTCTTGATAGATTAATGAGAAGCAGAAAAGAAAAGAAAGAGCTCTAATAAGCTCAATCAGAAATGGAAAAGGAGAGATTACAACTGATACCATGGAAATACAAAGTATCATCTATGAATACTGTAAAGACCTCTATGCACATAAACTTGAAAACGTGGAGGAAATGGACAAATTCTTAGAAACACACAGCCTGTCTAGGCTCAATCAGGAAGAAATAGAATTTCTAAACAGACCAATATCAAATACTAAAATTGAAGCAGCAAGAAAAAAATCTTCCTGAAAAGTCCCACGCCAGATGGTTTCAGCCGAATTTTACAAGACCTACAAAGAAGAACTTGTACCTATTTTGCAGAAATTATTCCACAACATCAAGAAGGAAGGAATCCTCTCCAACACATTTTATGAAGCCAGCATCACTCTGATACCAAAATAGGGAAAGGATACAACAAAAAAAGAAAACTACAGACCAATATCCCTTATGAATATTGATGCAATAATTCTCAACAAAATCCTAGCAAACCGAATTCAGGTGCTCATCAAAAAAATAATCCATCATGACCAACTGGGCTTCATCCCAGAGATGCAGGGATGGTTCAACATATGCAAATCCATAAATGTAATTCACCATATAAATAGAAGCAAAGTCCACCGTGTATATATACCACATTAAAAAATCCATTTCTCCATTGATGGACACATAGGTTGATTTCATACCTTGGTTATTGTGAATAGTGCTGCAATAAACATGAGAGTGCAGGCATCCCTTTGATATACTGATCTCTTTTCCTTTGGAAAAATATCCAGTAGTGGATTGCTGGATCATATGGTGGTTCTATTTTTAACTTTTTGAGAAATCACCCATACTGTTTTCCCTACTGTTTGCATTAATTTACATTCACACCAATAGTTTGCAAGGGTTCCCTTTTCTCCACATGCTCACCAACATGTATTATTTTTTGTCTGTTTAATAATAGCCTCATTCTAACTGGGGTAAGATGATATCTCATCGTGGTTTTGATTTGCATTTCCCTGATGATCAGTGATGTTGAAGATTTTTTCAAGTATCTATTGGCCATTTGTATGTCTTCTTTTGACTTTTGCCCACTTTTAATTGGATTATGTGTTTTATTTTATTTTTTTTACATTTGCGTTGTTTCAGTTTCCTGCATATTCTGGATTCCTTATCAGATGAGCAGTTTGCAAATATTTTCTCCCATTCAACAAGTTGTCTCTTTCTTCTGTTGTTTCCTTTGTTGTGTTGAAGCAGAAGATTTTCAGTTTAATACCGTCCTATTTGTCTATTTTTTTTTTTTATTGCCTGTCCTTTTCAATTCTTAGCCATAACATCTGAACCTAGACCAATGTTCCAAAGTGTTTCCACTGTGCTGTTTTTCTAGTAGTTTTCTTTTAGTAGTTTTGCTGTTTTGGTTACTATAGCCTTCTAGTATGGTTTGAAGTCTGGTAATGTGATGCCTCAAGATTTGTTCCTTTTGCTTAGGATTTCTTTGGCTATTTGAGCTTTTTTCTGGTTGCATACAAAGCATATAATTATTTTTTCTAGATCTGTGAAATATGAAATTAGTATTTTGATGGCGATTGCATTGAATCTGTAAATCATTTTGGGTAGTATGGGCATTTCAACAACGTTGATCCTGCTAATCAATGGGAAGGATATGTTTTTCCATTTGTTTGTGTCATCTGTGATTTCTTTCCTAAGTGTTTCATAATTCTCCTTGTAGAGCTCTTTCACCTCTTTGATTAAGGATATCCCAGGTATTTTATTTTCTTAGTAGCTATTATGAATGGTATTGAGTCTTTGATTTGACTTACAGCTTGATTGTTATTAGTATATAGAAATGCTACTGATTTATGTACACTGATTTTGTATCCTGAAACAGTAGGGAAAACAGTCTGGTGATTCTCAAAAAGTTAAAAATAGAACCACCATATGATCCAGCAATCCTACTATTGGATATTTTTCCAAAGGAAAAGTGATCTGTATATCAAAGGGATGCCTGCCCTCTCATGTTTATTGCAGCACTATTCACAGTAGCCAAGGTATTAAATCAACCTATGTGTCCATCAATGGAAAAATGGATTTTTAGATGTGGTATATATACACAGTGGAGTCCAGGAGTCTCTTGGTATAGCCTTGGGGATTTTCTAGATACGAGATCATATCATCAGCAAAAAGTGATAGTTTGACCTCCTCTTTCCTTATTTGGATACCTTTTATTTCTTTTTCTTGCCCAATTGCTCTGGTTAGGACTTCCAGCACTATGTTGAATAGAATTGGTGACAGTGGGCACCCTTGTCTTGTTCTAGTTCTTAGTGGCAATGCTTTCAACTTTTCCCCATTCAATATAATATTGACTGTGGGTTTGGCATATATGGCTTTTATAATTTTGAGATGTTTATGCCTAATTTATCATGAAAGGGTGCTGGATTTTGTCTCAATAGATGCTTTTTCTGCATCTATTGAGATGATCATATGGTCTTTGTTTTTGCTTCTGTTTATATGATGAATCACATTTATTGATTTACATATGTTGAACCATAATGGCATCCCTGGGATGAAGCCCACTTGATCCTGGTGGATTCTTTTTTGATGTGTTGTTGAATTCAGTTTCCTAGTATTTTATTGAGGATTTTTGCATTTATTAAATATATACATAAGGGATATTGAACAAAAAAAGTTTTCTTTTTTTGTTATGTCCTTTCTTGGTTTTGGTATCAAGGTGAAAGTGGCTTTGTAGAATGAGTGGGAAACAGTCTCTCCTTTTCTATCTTATGGAATAATTTCTGCAGTATGGGTACCAGTTCTTCTTTGTAGGTTTGGTAAAATTTGGCTGTGGATCCATCTGGTCTGGGGCCTTTTTTTTTCTTTTTTCTTTTTTATTTCAGCATATTATGGGGTACAGATGTTTAGGTTACGCGTGTTGCCCTTGGTTCCCCCCCCCCAAGTCCATGTTTCAAATATGTCCATCCTTCGGGTAGTGCGCATTGCACTCCTTGTGTATACAAATACCCGTCCCCTCCTCCCTCCTCCCCCCTCCTCCCGCCACCCTCCCCCTTCCCCAGCATCCAATAGATGTTGTTCTGATATGTGCATTTATGTGTTCATTAGTTAATACCAATTTGATGGTGAGTACAAATGGATACCGTTCTTCTGCTCTTGTGGTGCCCCACTTTGGATAATGGGCTCAAGTTTAATTCAGGAAAGTGTAAGAGGTGCTAGATCACTGTCATTTCTTATGATTGAGTAATGTTCCATTGTAAACATATACCAAATTTTGATAATTCACTCATGGATTGACGGGCACTTGGGTTGTTTCCACATTCTTGCAATAGTGAATTGTGCTGCCATAAACATTCGGGTGCAGATGTCCTTATCGTAGAATGTTTTGTGTTCTTTTGGGTAGATGCCTAATAGTGCAATTGCTGGATCGAACGGTATTTCTATTTTTAGCTCTCTGAGGTATCTCCAAATTCTTTTCCACAGAGGTTGCACTAATTTGCAGTCCCACCAGCAGTGTAGAAGTGTTCCTGTCTCTCCACATCCTCGCTGGGGCCTTTTTTTCGTAGTTGGAAGATTTTTTTATTACTGCCTCAATATTGATGCTCATTTGTGGTCTGTTCAGGACTTCTATTTCTTTCTGACCGAGTCTTGGGAGGTTGTGTGTTTCCAGGAATTTGTTCATTTCCTCTACATTTTAGAGTTTATGTGTGTAGAGATTTTCATTGTATTCATAGATGATATTTTTTATTTCTGTGGTATCAGTTGTAATATTCTTTTTTCATTTCTTATTGAGCTTTTTTCATTTCTTATTTGAGTTCTATCTCATCTAATCCTGGTTAATTTAGTGAGAGGTCTATCAATTTTGTTTATCTTTTCAAGGACCCAACTTTTTGTTTCATTGATCCTTTGTATTTTTTTTTGTTTGTTTTCTATTTTGTTTAGTTCTGGTTTTACCTTAGTTATTTCTTTTGTTTTGCTGGCCATGAGTTTGGTTTGCTCTTCTTTTTCTAGTTCCTTGAAATGTGTCATTATACTGTTAATTTGTGATCTTTCTGTCTTTTTGATGTAGGCATTTAAGGCTATAAATTTTCCCCTTAGGCCTGCTTTTGCTGAATCCCATAGATTTTGATAGCTTGTGTCTCCTTAGTCATTAAGTCCAAAGAACTTTCTGATTTCCATCTTAATTTCATTATTGATGCAATAATTGTTTAGCAGCAGGTTGTTTAACTTCCATGACTTTTGTGTAGGATCGTGTGTTTCTCTTGGAGTTGATTTCTAGTTTTATTCCATTGTTGTCCAAGAAGATATATGGTATGATTTGTTGAGACATGATTTGTGGCCTAAGATATGGACAATCTTAGAGAATATTCCATGTGCGGATGAGAAGTATGTATATTCAGTAGTTTTTGGATAAACTGTTCTGGAAATGTCTGTTAGGTCCATTTGTTCTAGAGTCCCATTTAAATTCAATGTTTTCTTATTTTCTGCTTGGATGATCTGTCCTGTTCTGTCAGTGGGGTGTTGAAGTCCTGGGTAATTACAATGCTGCTGTTTATCTCTTTGCTTAGATCTAGTAGATTTTGCTTTAGAAATATGGGTGCTCCTGTGTTAGGTGCATAGATATTTAGGATTGTTATGTCTTTTTATTGTATTGGTCCGTTTACCATTATATGATGCCTATCTCTGTCTTTTTTTGCCATTATTGATTTATAGTCAATTTTATCTGACATGAGAATGGCTACACCTTTCTTTTGGTTTTCATTTGTGTGGAATATTTTTTCCATCCCTTCACCTTAAGTGTGTGTGAGTCCTTGTGAGTTAGATGTGTTTCCCGGAGACACAGATATTTGGGTTGTATTTTTTTATCCATTATGTCTCTTGAGTGGGGCATTCAGACCATTCACATTGATTGGTAGATTGATATGTGGAATGCTATTCTGTTCTTCCTGTTGGGTAGTACCTTACTGCTTTGTTTTCATTCTTTTGATATTGTTTCATATGAGCTCTGAGCTTTAGCTTTTGGGTGGTTTTACGCTGGTGGGTGTCTATTGTGCTGATCCACATATAATGCAGTTCTGAGTATTTCCTGCATGACAGGTCTGGTCCTTACAAATTCCCTCAGTGTTTGCTTGTGTGGAAAAGTCTTCATTTATCCTTTATGTATGAAGCTTAGTTTTGAAGGGTACAGAATCTAGGCTGGCAGTTGTTCTGTTTAAGAAGCCTAAAGTTGGGGCCCCAATCCCTTCCGGTTTTTAAGGTCTCAGTGCAGAAGTCTGCAGTTATCCTGATGGTTTTTATTTGTAAGTTACTTGATGCTTTCACCTCATGGCTTCTAGGAGTTCCTCCTCCATGTTGACTTTGGCTAGTCTGAGGACTTTGTGTCTTGTGATTGCTTCTTTGCAATGAATCTCCCAGGTGTTTATTGAACTTCTTGTATCCAGATGTCTAAATCTCTAGCAAGACCAGGGAAGTTTTCTTAATTATTCCCTCAAATAGGTTTTCCAGTCCTTGTTTGTTTTCTTCTCCACCCTCAGGAATGCCTATGATTCTTATATTTGGCTGTTTTATATAATCCCATACTTATTGCAGGCTTTGTTCATTCTTCTTAATTCTTTGTTCTTTATTTTTGACTGATTGAATTAATTTAAGAGTTGTCTTCAAGCTCTGAAATTCTTTCTCCTGCCTGGTCTAGTCTATTCTTAAAACTTTTCACTGTGTTTTGTATTTGTTGAAATAATTTTTTCATTTCCAGAAGTTCCATATGGTTTTTCTTTAATACTTCAATCTCTTTAGTGAATTTTTCATTCATTTCCTGAATTGTTCTGGTTTCTTTGAGTTGATTTTTCATTTTCTCTTGAATTTTATTGAGATTTCTTACAATTCATATTTGGAATTCTTTATCTGTCATTTCAGCATTTTTGTTTTGATTGGTATCCATTGCTAGAGAGCTAGTGTTCCCCTTTGTGGGTGTTCTTTTACTCTGATTTTTTATACTTCCAGGGTTCTTGCACTGATTCCTTCTCATCTGGAGTATCTGTCTCATCTTATTTTGGGATTTTCTTTTGTTTGGATGGGGCTTTTCTCCACCCCCCAACTCATAAAGGTGTGTCTGTAGCATATGGTGGGTAAGAAATTTTGGCTTTGATTTTGGGTGCTTTGATGGTGGTCTAGGTTTTGGGTCAATCCCATGGTTATAGATATCCTTAGTGTAGTAGTTTTCTCAGTTGCTAGCTGTTTGTAGGCTGTAGCAGTGGTGAGCTATGTGTGTGGGTAGATTCTGCATCTCTTGTTGATGAGGGAGGATGGAGGTCTTTGGAATCCTTTCTCTTTTCCCAGCCCTGTGGTCTTCTTAACAGTGTGAATTGTATTGGTACACTCAGTTTAATCTCTGATACAGTAGGTGGTGCTTGTGGGTAAGAATCAACCACACCCTGCATGATTGATTCAGTAAATGTTGTATTGGGTTGTACAAATTGAACTTCTTATCAGTGGGTGGCATTTGCCAGAAGGAACAGGCTTCAGTGTTGTTTTGGGACCTGTGACCAGCTGTAGACTCTCAGGAGAAGCACTTGAATTCCCCAGATTGTGGGCAGCTCCCTGAAACTTCTAGGCATGTCCTTATTTTCTACCAGAGCAGAGGCAGGTGGGGGAGTGAGGCTGAGTGGATCTGGGTGGGGTGAGCTTGCCCTCAGGCTCCACAAAAGCTGGTAAGGTAGCTGTCTGAGCAGGGGTCAAAGTCCACTTCCAGGTTTCTAGGGAAAGCCACCAGGGCAGGGCTGAAGTGGTCCCACCCAGCCAGAATGTCTGCTTGTGGGGAAGGGCCATCTGAGGTCCACAGTATGGCTGTCATGAGTAGGTTTGTCTGTTGGCAAGCAGGAATTCAAACTAGCTGAGCTCCCCTACAATGGCACTGCAGATTGGGAGCTTTCCTATTCAGGATCCCACACTACACTGAGAGCATGGCTTTCCTGTGGGAGGAGGAATGTTCTCTGGCTGGGAACCACAATGCACTCTCTTTTCAGTTCTGCCCATGAGGACTCCCTGACCTCCTGAGATTAGTTCACAAATCTTCCTCCAGGCCCCAAGCCACATGATTGAGTCCTATGGTTACAGGATCTGGCCTGTGGGCCTGTTCCTGGTCTCTGAAGATCAATCCCTGATTGTGCCAGGGAGAAGTGTTCTTGTCTTGAGTTGCTTATGGGGTGCTTAAGCAGGTTTGATGTCCTTCTGCTTCTGGGTGTGCCCTGCTGTGATGGAGCATCCAGGTGTCACTCCATAAATTAATATAACTATATTAGAGACAGAAATGGTCTCAGGAGTTTTGCAGGGCTTTGCCCTGAAGGAATATGTGAACGTGTTAGTTTGCATATCGAAAGCTGCTTTGCCTCAGGAGGGCATCTCAAAGGTCAGTGGCAGCTGCTTTCCAAGGTGATGCTGCAGTCTCAGACCTGTGATTCACGCTTGCTTTGAAAGACGAAGCAGGTCTTCTAGGAGCCACAGGATGAGAGCTGATTAAAGAATGCCCGCCCAAGAGACAGACACCTTGTGGCTAAAAACAATTAGCCTAAGGGACAGTTCCTGCTTAAACTCCTGACTATCTGTCTCAATATACAATAACTTGATAAAAAAATATGAAGCCACTATATCTCTGTTTAACCCTTCTGTTAAGTGATAAATTTACCTTAGAACTTAGAATTTTGTCTTTGAAAGATTTTGTAACCATTTGTTCACGTAGATAGAGTTAGTTAAGGCATCTAAAGAAGCCTTTTGAAATACTTTTAACCTAAGATGAACTACCTGTTATTATGTAAATCTGTTACCCCTGGCAACTGATCACTGTACCTATAAATACCCATGTAAAACTTCACTCGCGGCCTTATGATTGATGGGGATATTGTAAGGACCCTTGAGTACCCTGCTTTTGCCTTTTATCTTTATAAATCTATAAAATTATATCTTCATCTCTGTGTATTCTTTTATTTATATTATTTTCCATTTTCTATTATTTTCTAATCCTTTGTGACAACCTGTAACCAAGAGACCTGATTTTTTGGTGAGGGTGTAGCTAACTCCCCACAGCCAGGAAAGCAGCACTGGGGAAAGCCAGTGAGCAGGGAGCTCATAGTACAATCACCCTTTAGTCTGCTGCAGGTCTTTGAGAGGAAAAGTTTGAGCCCCACTCTCTGTTGAAGCCTTGGTGTGGTGGATGCACCAACAAAGGAGAGGTAGCCACTCCTAAGAGCCCTAGCTCAATTGTCTCTCTTGGGAGCTTCAGGAAGGGGAAGGGAAGGGAAGGGAAGGAAAAAAGTCCAAATGGAGGACAGCTACTACTCTGGTTACCTATGTCCCTCTCTCCAGAAGGCAGCCCACCAAGAATGTCCAAGGTCTGGGGTCACACGGATCCCCTGGGACCCATCAGCCCTTGTGGCTCCTGCAGTCTGGGCTGGAGCTGGTAAATGTTTGTGTGGGAATGAGTGAGACAAAAACTGAGGGGCTGAAGCGCCCTGGGGACGACAAAGGCACAAGAAGGGCAGAGAAGCAACATGGTACCTGTCATCTCGGCTTGGGTCTGTGGTGATGGTAAGCGATGCATGGGGGCTGGCAGCCTGGTACTTTGTCCTCAAAGATCTCCCAGTTCACGGACAGCAGAAGCTTTTGGGCTTGTGAGGGTAGAAAGGCTCTCCACCAGCTTGGGAGCTTGCTGACTGCCAGAAATGATAGGGAGGGAGAAACAGATCACCCCACCCATCCTTTTTGCTAGTTTCCAAGCCTCTGGGGGGTTGATCTCTGCCAATATCTTGCTCCTTCTTGTTCTGCCCTGCAACTTCTTCCCAAGGAATCTCTGATAGGTTCCGACACTTTCCCCTTGGAATTATACCCAATGTATGTTTTTTTTTTCATCTAAACCTTTTCCTTCCTTCTGAGACAAACTGGCAGCTGATGTCTCTGGTCAGGCATCTTGTCCTGTAACTTGTTTGAATTACTTATTTGCCTTCCTGTTTAAAGAACCAAAAAATCAGGACATACCTCTTAAAAATTATCCTTAACTCATGTGTCAGTTAGCATATACTTTTCTAATTAATTAGCCATGGCTCCAAATTAAAATCCTCAAAATATAAAAGCATAATAATTTTATTGATTACATAATATGTTAACCTAGAGGGATGATATACATAAATAGACCAAATATTATTCTACTCAATACATGGGTAATATAGGTATATTTGTATACTCAATTTCATATAAGAACACATAAGGAACATAATAAATCGATTTGATCAACTGATATCCCCCCAAAAATTCAGCATTAGAGTTCCATGGGTAGCATCCCATTTGTTCATATTTCCCTTATGTAACCTAGGAAAGCATTTTAAATGCAGCTAGACCATATTTTCCCATATAGTTTTATTTTATCCAGTTCCCTGTGTTATACGTTCTAAACAATTTGAGAAGCAATATAGTTACACATCTTAACTTTCTCATTGTCTGATAGTTTATCTCAGAAGAGTTCTTTTATTTCTTCAAGTTGGAGCTTCTGATCACCCTACACAAGCCCCCCTTCACTTCCTTGTTCCTCAAAGTATAGATCAGTGGATTTAGTGCAGGAGTGACCACACTGTACATGATGGCAATGATCCAGTCCTGGTCCATGGAGCTCTCTGAGTCAGGATGAATGTAGATGAAGAGAACAGGGGCATAGAAAAGAATAACTACCGTGAAGTGGGAGGCGCAAGTGGACAGTGCTTTGTGAAGCATGCTGCAAGAGTGGGTTTTGAAGAAGAGATAGGTGATAATGTAGAAATAGGAGAGAAGTGTCAGAAAGAAGGAACTCATGGCAATGGTCCCTGTGACAGTATTGAGCAGCCACTGATTGAGCTTAGTGTTTCCACAGGCAAGCTTTAGCAATGGTTTAACATCACAGAAGAAGTGATGGATATGGTTGGAACCACAGAAGTTCAAGTGAGAGGTCATTACAGAGTGCAGCAGGGCATGAAAAAAACCAATGGTCCAAATTGTGATAGCCACCTGGGTACACAGCTGAGGCCTCATGATGACAGTGTAATGAAGTGGTTTGCAGATAGCCGCAAAGCGATCAAATGCCATCACGGCCAACAACATGGCTTCTGTGCTGCCCAGGAAGTGGAAGAAATGAAGCTGGCTTATGCATCCCAAGAAGGAAATTGCTTTATTTGTAGAGAGGAAGTTCTCCAGCATCTTTGGCAGTGTCACCGTGGAGTAGCAGATATCTATACACGACAGGTTTCCCAGGAAGAAATACATGGGTGAATGGAGTCTTGGGTCAGAGAAAACAATCATCAGGATGGCTCCATTCCCAGCCATGTTGAGGAAGTAAATGGTGAGGAAAACCACAAAGAGAAAAAGCTGAAGTTCTTTGATGTCTGTCACTTCTAGGAGGAGAAATTCAGTGACCGAAGTTTGATTCAGCATCACTTCAAAGAAAAGACACAATGATGTATGGAGTGCTAGTTTTAATGAGAATCAGAGTCCTTCTAGCTCAGGATTTTCTCACTAAGACAAAAATATTTTAAGGGATAGTATCATTTTACATGAACCTAACTGCAGCAGTTTTACATTATGTTGGCTGTTAGACTATTAAATATTAAGGATACATGTCTGTTATGGGCTCTGACTCAATCATTTTTAAATTAAGTTTATCATTAATAATTTTCTTTCTTCCAGGGATTCAGAGCACATTGTCAGCTTACAATCTTCTCTGCTCATCGACATCTCCATTTGGATACAATTTTCCTTTCATATTTCCCAGTCAGCTTTAATAGGGCACAGTTTTTTAAGCACACCACCAAGGTCGTAAGAAACCAACTGAAGGATTTTAGCTTAAGAAAAACAGACAGGGCTGAATTCATTTTAACCATAAAAATTTTTAAAATATAATAGTAATTACATTTTCTCATCTTAGAGTGTAAATGGGGCTAGAGGTGTTCTCCTACTGATCTATTTCTGACCTATATCCCTGGAAACATCATGGTGCCCTATTGGGGTAAGAAACAAAACAATGTGAATCACATATTAGCCTGATTTGAGGTATATTTGAAATTTTATCATTACTATCTATATCTGGTGATGGTCTCCGTTTCTTATAATCTGAGCCTTTATATTTTTTAAAGATAGGATCCCAAATTACTTCCTTCATGACAAAAGTATTGCACTTTTATTCCCCAGTAGACATGATGCTGTTTTTCTTTGCCAGGTCTGTGAATCCCTGTGTAAGAAAAGTTTTTCCTCTGACAGACTCAACAGTTCCTCCCTTCGTTCACCAACACTAACCTCTCCTCCAAGTATTTATGGCTTCATTCTCCTTGAAATCTTGTCTTCTTTTATAATTTTCTTAACTCCTGTTTTTATTTTTCCTGAAATAAACTCACTCTTCAGATATTAAGAAACATTCTGCCTCAAGTGAAATTCACCTTCTTGTCTTCTAGATCTATTAATGTGACAGTGGCTGTTATGTTGTCCTTCAAAGTAGTCTGCTTCGTATCAGCTCTTCCCAAAGTTGTCACAAGTTTTCAGCTCTTCCCATTTGAAAAATGTGTTTTCTCTATTTGTCCCCCTTTTTTCTCCACGAAATAATTTTCCTGCTGTTTTCCTCTAAAGGAATGTATTTTTAAATTTCATTTGTAGCTTTTAAGTAATAGGTTTTTTTCAGTGAATCTTCAAACTTTTGAAGCATTATAGATAAGTTAATTATAATAAGTGTTAATGTTTGACTAAGTTTGTACCGTTCACTGAAAGGCATAAAACGTTTTGAATTGTTTTTTTTCTCCATTATGTGCAAAGTATCTGGTATTATCTCCATTAGGTAAACTGATAAAAGCAGATATAATTTTATGAAGTAGATTCCTCTTTTTTCCTTTCATGTAAACATGTTGTGGATTACATCTTGTATATTGAGAGAGAAGAAGCAAGAATGTGTGGGAAACTTACAGAAGTGGGAGGTACTGGGAAAACTATAAGAACTGTAAGAAAATTGAATGCAGATGCTAACATTGGGGTGCTTTTTATAAAAGGGTTTGAGAAATATCTAGAGGAAAAAGAAAATAATTTGATTTTCACTAGAGTAAAAAAAAATTAATGAACTAGGGAACACTTCCATAGAGCCCATAGGACCACTGGCTCCATAGCTGGAAAAAATTTTGATAAATTACCTAACCTCTACTATACTTCTATGAAGGACAGCCATGAAATAATTAAATTAGCATTCTTTGATGGCCATGTATATTTTGCATATTTAAAAAAATTACCATTCCTGTTTAAAATACAAATAATATATCAAATATAATTTTTTGGTTCTCTGACCCAGAAAACAAAGTTATATCAAAAACCCATATGTGAAAATATATTTTCCTAACTTTTAAAGGAAATTATCAGTCACACTGGTCTTTAGTAAATGATTTTCTTCACTGCAATTCCAATACTTAGAGATTACAGATTTGCTTTGAAGTATATCTAGAAAACCAGTCAATGTTAAATTGAGAATAAGATATGACAATAAAAATACAAGAGGTAAAGTGTCTTTGTGTTCCACAAACACAGTGAGGAGTCCATCATTAGATAGGAAACAAGCTCTAAATTCCGGACATTTAACTTTAATATTAACAAGAAGATCACTCATTAACACATTGAAAATATGGGCAACTTCCCAGCCTGCGTCCTATTTCATCCTCTTACCTGATAGAATGTTCTGATTCACAGGTAATAAAGCTTTTCAAGTTTATATTCCCAGTGACTATAAAAGCTGAAAAATATATGAAGTGATGGCTCATGTTATGATTGCAGCATAAATCTCTTTATTTTCAAAAACCTTTTCCTCCCCTTTTGAAATTCTGCTGAGTTTTTAATGATCCACAGATCTCTAGACACAAAAATCCAAAGAGATTCTTTTGTCCCCTGGTGCTGAGGATTGTTGTAAAAATAAACAGGTACCTTTTCACACCTATGATATGAGGGAGTAACCTTGGGGAATTTCTATATGGAGTTCCTTTTTTTTTTCATTGTTCCTATTTTCTTTTTTTTTTGAGACAGAGTCTCACTCTTTTGCCGGGGCTAGAGTGAGTGCTGTGGCATCAGCCTAGCTCACAGCAACCTCACACTCCTGGGCTCAAGCGATCCTCCTACCTCAGCCTCCCGAGTAGCTGGGACTACAGGCATGTGCCACCATGCCTGGCTAATTTTTTCTATATATTTTTAGTTGTCCGATTAATTTCTTTCTATTTTTAGTAGAGACGGAGTCTTGCTCTTGCTCAGGCTGGTTTCGGACTCCTGAGCTCAAACAATCCGCCTGCCTTGGCCTCCCAGAGTGCTAGGATTACAGGCATGAGCCACCGCGCTCGGTCCCTATTTTCTTTCCTTACTTTGTCCCTTAGTTTCAGAACTCTGGACAACACAGGTATCAATGGCTTCATATGTTTTCTTAGTTAAATTTTCTTTCATTTCCTAGAACAGAGGAATGGATTCACTGTATCATTTTGGAGACTTCTCTGAAAAAATATTCTGCTGCATAAAGTGGAAACAAAATTGGCAATAAAAGTTAATGGGTGGCAGTCACGTTCCATTGATCAGTACAGAAAGAGGATTGTATTTAATATTCTACTTATTTATTGCTGTGATTCTATGGATCTCAAAGAAAGGGAAATAAATAGAAGTATTGCCTTTGTTCTTTCTAAATCTGGCTCTTCACTCTTGGTAATAACACTAAATTATTTTCTCTAATTTTGGTGTCCAAAAGCTCACATTTCTCTCTGTTTGGGAGAATGATGCTGGGCTTTGCAACGTGTATTCTCACTTCTGGATGTATCCTTTAGGTAAAAAGGTTCCACCTGATTTAACCAAGATGTATCTATGTGTGGTCTGCCATCTATCCAAGAAGTCTGATAGCAGTTATTAACGCAATGTACTCTGTCCATCTTTCCATTGAGTTTCCATTCTTGTTGCCATGTAGAAATTTATTATATATTCATCATGTTAATAATTCCTTGTTATTTTATATGCTGCAAATATAATTACAGATAAATAACCTTGCATGCTAGTTATATGGAAGTTATTGTTCTGAGTTTTTACATGTATTAGGTCATTTAATTCTCACAAAAAACCAATAAAAAAGTAATAAAATCATTCCTCTTTTACTGTGGGAAAACCTGGGCTCAAAAGATTTAAGTAAATTTTCCCTTTTCTTGAAATACATTATAAAACTATGATTCAAACTGAGGGTCTTTAGTTCCAGGGACCACTGCAATGTGTTTTTCTTTCCTTCAAAATATCAACCATCTCAATTTTATCTATGATTTCCTTATTTACCTTCACACTATTTTGATTAAGTCATGCCTAGCAATTTTCTTCTTTATGGCCTTTTTAAGATCTTGTTTATATGTTATTTTTCTCCTCAAGCAAAAATGAAATTGCCTTAAATTTTCTTTTATTATAAGCAAGCTTTGTTCGTGGGCATGTGACCTATGCAGTCACACAGAATCCTACACTCAGAAGGGCCCCCAACTTGGTTTAATGCTTTGTGGTCACCATCTTAGAAATTCTTAATAATTTTTTTTTAATTCTTAATAATTTTTGAACGAGAAAACACACATTTTAATTTTGCACTGAGACCGCCAAATTTATATAAAAGGCCTGGTTTATTATATTAATAGTTTTACATTTGCTATTTAGGACCACAGTCTTTTAGAACTTACATTTACATATGTGAGTTAAGCAGCCACAATTGGCTCCACTTTTTCTCTGTGTAGGCGGACAGAAGAGCTATTCTTAACTCATTTTTTTTTAATTTTTATTTTTTTTCCAACATATTACTGGGGTCCAAAGGTTTAAGTTACATAGGTTGCCTTTGTCCCACATGAGTCAGAGGTTCAAGCATGTCTATCCCCCAGACGGTGCGCACCACCCACATTAGGTGTGTATATACCCATCCCTTCCTCCTCACCACCTGTCCGACACCCGATGAATGTTACTACTATATGTGCACATAAGTGATGATCAATTAATACCAATTTCATGGCGAGTACATGTGGTGCTTGTTTTTCCATTCTTGGGATACTTCACTTAGTAGAATGGGTTCCAGCTCTATCCAGGATAATAGAAGAGGTGCTATATCACCATTGTTTTTTGTGGCTGAGTAGAATGCCATGGTATATGTATACCACATTTTATTAATACACTCATGTATTGATGGCATTTGGGTTGTTTCCACATCTTTGCAACTGTGAATTGTGCTGCTATAAACATTCTAGTGCAGATATCTTTTTTATAGAACATCTTTTGTTCTTTTGGGTAGATGTCCGGTAAAGGGATTGCCGAATCAAATGGTAGCTTTACTTGTAGCTTTTTGAAGTATCTCCGTATTACTTTCCACAGAGTTTGTACGAGTTTGAAGTCCCACCAGCAGTGTATGAATGTTTCTATCTTTCCGTATCCATGCCAACATTTATTGTTTTGGGACTTTTTGATAAAAGCCATTCTCACTGGAGTTAAAAGATATCTCATTGTGGTTTTGATTTGTATTTCCCTGATGATTAGAGATGTTGAGCATTTTTTATGCTTGTTGGCCATTAGTCCGTCTTCTTTTGAAAAGTTTCTGTTCGTGTCCTTTGGCCACTTTTTTATAGGGTTCTTTGAGTTTTTCTTTCTGATTTTCCTGTGTTCTATAAACATTCTAGTTATCAGGCCCTTATTGGATGTGTAGCATGGAAATATTTTCTCCCATTCTGTAGGTTGTCTTCATAGTTTCTTTGGATGTGCTTTTTAATTTGATCAGGTCCCATTTATTTATTTTTGTTGTCGCTGTGATTGCCTTTGGGGTCTTCTTAATAAGTAATTTCCCTAGGACAATGTCTATAGGAGTTTTCCCAACATTTTCTTCTAGAATTTTTATAGTTTCATGCCTTAGGTTTAAGTCTATTATTCACTGTGAGTTGATTTTTGTGAGAGGTGAGAGGTGGGATCCTGTTTCAGTCTTCCACATGTGGCTATCCAATTTCCTTAGCACCATTTATTGAATAAGAATTTTTTTCCCCAGTGTATGTTTTTGCTTGTTTTGTCAAAGATTAGATGGCTATCTGAGGATGGTTTTATATCTGGGTTCTCAGTTCTGTTCCATTGGTCTGTCTCTGTTCTTGTGCCAGTATCATGCTGAACAGCTCCCCAGCAATGGACATTAACCAAACTCAGAACACTAAAATGACAGAAGAAGAATTTCAAACATGGATTGCAAGAAAACTGAATGATATCCAAGAAAAAATGGAAAACCAACACAAAGAAATCACAGTATGTCCAGAACCCAAGGCTGCTCTAGTCAGATGGTGTGATGCAAACTGGAGATTGAATATGTCTTACAGGGTCTATGGATGATTTCCACCTGGTGGTATCACAGGTCTGAAAGGTCAGTCTGTGGGTACTGGCCTGCTATCAGAAGCTGTGAGGGCTCAGTGTTAGGAACCATGACAAAATCCTATGCTGACTTCCTTCTCTTTCCCTAAAGTGGACAGTATCTATCTTTGTGCAGTAATAGAGAAGATAGAGTATCTATTGAACCCATGGATATTACTAAGGAGATTACTAGGAAAAATGGTTGTATTCAGGTTTTTCAGGGAAACAAAGCCAACAGAATATTGGCTGCATGAGGGCCACCCACATTAGGGAGGAAAATCTTCTTTACTCAGTCTATTGATTCAAATCTTAGTCCTATCCAAAGCATCCCTACAGACACACCCAGAAAAATGCTTAATCAAATAATGTCTGAACACCTCACAGCTAAGTCAAGTTGACATATAAAATTAACCATAAAACTAATGAAAGTTTCAACAGATTCTTTTACCTATTACAAAATAGGAAGGAAATAAGATGAATTGAAAAACAAATCCCTCAATTTTAAATCAGAATTTAGTGGAAAATTCAAGGTTCTAGGACCTGCCAGGGTCAAAAAACTAAACTATATATTAGTCCTAAATACTCTAGATGACAGAGGGTTCTCAAAGTAAGAAACAGCTTCAGGGTACAGATCAAATTTCAGGGTGCTGTCAGCAAAGTGTGGCTTTTAAATAAAGATCTCAAGGATGTGGCTATAAAAGCCTTTTTTGAGACTTCAGAAAGATAATGGGGACTCTTAGAACAGCCTCTGAAAGTTTTAAGGAGAGATCTCCTAGACTCTCTATCCTAGATAAGGAGGCCCCTATGAATCTTATTATAAAAACTTCCAACTTGATATTTCCAGAAATCTTTTTTAAGTTTATTGAGGTATAATTGACATACAAAAAATTGTATGCATTTAGTGTATACATTTTGATGAGTTTGGACATATGCATACATCTATGATACCATCACCACAACCAGGGTAGTAAACATACTTATTACCTCCAAAAATTTCCTTGTGTTCTTTTATGTTGTTGTTTTTGGATTTTTTGTTTTTTTTTTTTGTTTTGTAAAAACACTTCACATGGTATCCATAGTCTTAACATATTTTAAAGTGCACGATACCATGTTGCTATTATAATTATAGGTAATAAGTTGTACAGCAGATGTCTAGATCTTATTTATCTTGCATAACAGCAAATTTATACCCATTGAGAAACAATTCCTTATCTCCGTCTTCTCTCCAGCCCCTGACAACCACCATTCTATTTTCTGTTTCTATGAGTTTACTATTTTAGATACCATATATTTGTAATCATGTAGTATTTTTCTACATGATTTGAGTATCTTATTTCACTTAGCATGATGTCTTCTAGGTTCATCCATATTGTCATAAATGGCAGGATCACTCTCTTTTTTAAGGCTGAATAATATTACATTGCATGTAAATAACACATTTCTTTATCTATTCATCTTCTAATGGATATTTGGGTTGTTTTCACATTTTGACTACTATGGAAAATGCCAAAATAAATACAGGGGTGCACATATTTCTTTAAGGCCCTGATGTTAATTATTTTGGCTACATACTTGGAAGAAGGATTTTTGGATCTTGGGGTATTTTTATTTTTAATTTTTTTGCGGAACCTCCATACTGTTTTGCGTGGTGGCTGCACTTCGTACATTCAGTGTGTAAGTGTTCCAATTTCTCAACATTCTCACCGACACTTGTTACCTTTTGTTTTTTTGATAGTAGCCATCGTAACAGGTGTAAGGTGATAGCTCATTGTGGTTGATTTGCATTTTCCTGATGATTAGTGACGTTGAGCACCTTTTCATATATCTGTTGGCTATTTATATGTCCTGTTTGGAGAAGTGTCCATTCAGATCCTTGCCCATTTTTAAAGTGGTTTTCTTTTGTATGTGTATGTTATTGAGTTGTAGGAGATTCTTATGTATTTTGGATATTAATCCCTTATCAGATAGATGATTTGAAATATTTTCTCCTACTTCATAGGATGCCTTTTTCATTCAGTTGATTATTTCTTTTGCTGTGCAGAAGCTTTTTAGTTTGATGCAGTCCTTCTTGTGTATTTGTTATTTTGTTGTCTGTGTTTTTGGTGTCAAATCCAAAAAATCATTGTCAGGAAGTTTTCTCCCTATTTGTTCTTTTAGTAGTTTTACAGTTTTAAATATTATATTTAAGACTTTAATACATTTTGAGTTAATTTTTGTACATGGTGTGAGATAGGGTCCAATTTCATTCTTCTATATGTGGACATCCATTTTATCCTACATCATTTACTTAGAGACTGTTCTTTCCTCATTGTGTGTTCTCAGCAGTCTTGTAAATGGTCAGTTGACTATGTATATGTGAATTTAATTTCTGGACTCTTTATTCTGTCCCATTGGTCTATATATCTGTCTTTATGCCAGTACTATACTGTTTTTATTAAATAAAGGGCATTCAAATTGGAAAGGGAGAAGCAAAGTTGTTTCTGTAGATGATCTTATACCTAGAAAATTCTAAAGATTCCACAAAACATTTTTATATATATTTAAAAATTTTTAATTTTATTTAATTGTTAAAAACTATTTTAAATTGACATGATAATTGTACATATTTATGATGTACATAGTGATGTTTTAATACATACAATGTATAGTAATCAAATCAGGGTGATTGGCATATACATCACCTCAAACATTTATCATTTCTTATTTTGGGAACATTCAAAATCCTCTCTTCAAGCTATTTGAAAATATATAATAAATTATTGTTAACTATAGTTATCCTGCAGTGCTAAAGAAGACTAGAATCTATTCTTCTTGTATACTTATAATTTTTTATTCTTTAACCACTATTTCCCTCCCATTATTTTCTCTATGTTTCCCAGCCTCTAGTAACCACTATTCTACATTCTACTTCTATAAGATCAACATTTTAGCTTCTGCATATGAGTGAGAACATGCGGTATTTATCTTTTTATTCCTGGCTTATTTTACTTAACATGATGTCCTCCAATCACAAGCAAAAAGAGCAAAGCTGGAGGCATCACACTACCAGACTTCAAAATATATTATAAATCTATAGTAACCCAAACAGCCTGGTACTGGAAAGAAAAATTTCACATAGACCAATGGGATAAAATAGAGAACCCAGAAATAAATCCATGCATTTACAGCCAACTGATTTTTTGACAAAAGCACTAAGACCATTTATTGAAGAAAGGACAGTCTTTACAGTAAGTGATTCTGGGAAAACTGGATATCCATATTCAGAAGAAAGAATCTAGATCCACCCCCCCGCCATCTCTCATCTTATATAAAAATCAACTCAAAATGAATTAACAACTTAAATGTAAGACCTGAAACTAAAAAACTACTAGAAGAAAACATAAGGGAAATGTTTCAGGACATTGGTCTAGGCAAAGATTTCATGAATAAGACCTCAAAAGCACATTTGATATATTGGGAATACGTCAAATTAAAAGGCTTCTGCAAAGCAAATAATCAACAGAGTGAAAATACATTTGGGATGAAATAGGAGAAAATATTTGCAAACTATTCATCCAACAGAGGATTAACATCCAGAATATACAAGTGACTAAAAACAATAGCAAAAAAACAAATAATCTGATTAAAAAGTGGGCAAGTGATCTGAATAGACATTTTTCAAAATAAGATATATGAATGGCCAAGAAATATATGAAAAAACGCTCAACATCACTAATCATCAGGGAAGTGCAAATCAAAACCATAATGAGACATCATCTTATCCCAGTTAGAATGGCTGTTATCAAAAAGACAAAAAAAAAAAATCTGGTGAGGATGCAGAGAAAAGGTAACTCATACACTGTTGGTGAGAATGTAAACTAGTGCAGCCTTTATTGAGAACAATATGGAGATTCCTTAAAAAAGTTAAAGTAGAACTGCCATATGATCCAGCAATCCTACTACTGGGTATATATGCAAAGGAAAGGAAATCAGTATATCAATGAGATATCTACACCTTCATGTTCATTGCAGTTCTACTCAGAATAGCCGAGATGTGAAATCAATCCAACTGTCCATTGGAAGATGAATAGACAAAGAAAAGGTAGTGGATATACACAATGGGACACTATTCAGCTATAAAAAGAATGAAATCCTGTCATTCACAAAAAACTCCCAACACTTAGAACTAATAAACAAATCCCATAAAGTTTCAGGATACAAAATTAACATAAAAATATCAGTTGCATTCATATGCACTAAAAATGAACTATAAGAAAAGGAAATAAAGAAAACAATACCATTTATAATAGCATCAAAAAGAATAAAATACTTAAGCATAAACTTAACCAAGTAGGTAAAAGACTTCTGCTCTGGAAACTGCAAAACACTGATGAAAGAAATTGAAGAAGATCTGAATAAATACAAAGACAACCCATGTTCAGGGCTTAGAAAAATTAAAATTATTAAAATATCTGTACTGCCCAAATTGATCTATGGATTGATTGTAATCACTATCAAAATCCCAATGGCGCTATATCATCATTGTTTCTTAAAGCTGAATAGTACTCCATGGTATACATATACCATAGTTTATTAATCCACTCATGTATTGATGGACACTTGGGTTGTTTCCAC